>NC_042615.1:139411640-139721521 GCF_901001135.1 Rhinatrema bivittatum | reverse complement strand
GGTGTACAGTTCAAAGATATTTACCTAAAAGACAAGCTGAAACTTGCAAATGGCATTTAGTCTTGCTGTTTTCACCCTTTTCTCCTTTCATTAGGAAGAGTGTTATAGCAGTTTTACAGCTACCAGGAAATCTAGACCTATCTGCTTTGCTTTCCTTTTCACCGCAGCACATTTAAAAATTAGCTCAGTCCTTTCTTGTGCTTGCATCTGTACTGAAGCCCTTTTTCCAAAGCTCGTTCTTTGATATTAAGAAAAAATCTATTTCCTTAAACCACTGAATGATTTCTTAGACATTTGAGTATATTATGTACTAGATCAAAAGCTCCCATTGTCAGAAAAAGAAATATATTTTCTGATGTATTCAACAATAGTAGCTGTATGTTAGAATTTGTGACTCAATAGTTTAAAGATTTGTACTTACTGTATGCTAGGGATGTGCAGAAGCAAAATTTCTGTTTCAGTTCATTCATTTGTTTCGTAGGTCACCTCCATTTGTTTCATGGGGAAAGCAATGCAGACTATTTTGAGCCTCAAAATTGGGGATTTCTAATCAATTCTAATGAAACTTGTGGGGAAACAACATCAGAAGTGGGAAGAGAACTCCAATATACCAAGACTGTGGCAAAAGTGGTATGAATAGACTAAGGCACCGTAAAAAGGCAAAAGGATAACAGCAGTGGCAAGAGCTCTCCAAGGCACCATTAGAGGAGCAAAGCAACAGCAAGAGTGGCAAGAATACCCCAAGGCTTCAAAAGAGGGCACTGATAGCAGTGGCATGAACCCCCAAAGGCAGCGTGAAAGAGGCAAAGTGGAGTTAAGAGTGGTATGACCGTTCTAAGGCACCATGAAGGGGAAACAAAACAGCAAAGGGGAAGGAGAATCCCCAGGGATAGAAAAAGGAACAAAGAATGGCATGAAGGCCCCCAAAGCACCATGAAATGTGTAAAGAAGCCACTCACTGAAGCAAGAACACTCCAAGGTGTAGAGTCTGGGGTATGGCAACAAGGAAGAAGATAAGAAGTGCCACGCCTGGTCAGAGCAAGGCCCATTGAGCCTAGCATCCTGTCTCTTACAGTGGCCAGTCTGTGTCACAAGTAGCTATCAAATCCCCAATAGTTGGATCTATTTCTTGTATCTCACACCCTAAGATAAACGCTAGCCTTCCCAAGTCTACCTGGCTAATAATTGTTTAATGGGCTTTTCCTTCAGGAACTTATCCAATCCTGTTTTGAACTCCACTATATTAGTTGCCTTGACCACATTCTCCGGCAACAGATTCCACAACTTGATGGCAGCAAGGCTGAGTGTCAAAAATACCACCAAGATATAGCATAAGTGGTCTACCAGCTAAACAGAATTGCAGCAAAACCCCCAAAGTGTAGAGTCTGGGGTATGGCAGCAAGCCAATGTGGAAGAAAGAGCCCCATGGTGGTACAACAAGTATATGTCAGCAAGGCAGAGTGGCATCAAGTTCCCCAAGGTTCATTATAAAGGATATAGCAGCAAGGTAGAGTGGCATCAAGATCCCCAAGGTTCATTATAAAGGATATAGCAGCAAGGCAGAGTGGCATCAAGTTTCCCAAGGTGTAGCTTAAAGGGTATAGTAAAAAGGAAGAATGGCAGAAAGATTCCCAAAGTATAGCATCAGGATCATAGATGATAGCAAGGCAGAGTGGCAGCAAGACCCTCAAAGTGTAATGTCAGGAGAAGGGCAGCAAGGCAGAGTGGCAGCAAGATGCCCAAGATTTGGAGTCTGTAGTATGGCAGCAAGGTTGAATGGTTGCAAGACCTTCAAGATGTAACATACGGGGTAAAGCAGCAAGGCAGCATGTCAGCAAGACCCCCAAGTGTAGCATCAGGCACACGGCAACTAGGCAGATGTCAGCAAGACCCCTAATATGTGCATTCTGGGATATGGCAACAGGGCTGAGTGATAGCAAGACCCCCAAAATATATCATCAGATGCAGGGCAGCTTCACCTTGATTATGTTGCACGTCCCAGCCGTGTTGGTGCCGCGACCGGGCCTGCTCACCTCGCGCTTCCCTCCACAAGCTCCAGACACTCTTCCCTCTCCTAGGCTGCCAGCTCTCAGCGTCCTCTGGGCCTCCCCGCTCACCGCCATCCTCGCAGGCCTTACAGCGGATCTCCCGTCGGGGCTCCATGTCCTCGACCCTGCCCCTAGGCACACGCACAGCCCGCGTTCCACCCTTTAAAGGGCCCAGGGCGGGAACCTCAGCCCGGACACTGCCCATTGATGTCACATAGTCTCTGCATTTAAGGTGAGGCACTGCCCCAGAACCTCGCCTTGGCAAACAGGTCGTCTCTTAAGAGAAGCTAGTTGCTGTCCTGTGTTCCTGCATTCTTCTTCCTTGCCTGTTCCAGTGTTCCTGTGTCCTGCATTCCTATGTTCCTGTGTTCCTGTGTCTTCCAGTGCTCCTGCGTTCCTGTGTTCCCGTGGTCCTTCCTGTGTTCCAGCATCTGTTCCTGTTCCTGTTCCACTACCCAGGTTGTACCTTCTTGGACTGATTTCACAGTACTGACCTTGGCTAGCCTGACCACATCTGGACTGATTCCCAGTATTGACCTCTGCTTTGCATCTGACCACGACTGGACCGCTGCCTAGCACTGACCTCTGCTTGCCTCTGACCATGATAGGACTGCCGTCTGGAACTGACCTCAGCTTGCTACTGACCACGCTCGGACTGACAGCTGGAACTGACCCTTGCTTTAGCTGACTACCCTCAGATGGATACCCTGGCTTTGACCCTTGCGTTCCATAAGGACACTCTCTTCGCTGCCCCGGTGACCACCAGGCCAACCTGTTCGGACGCAGTCCGTGGCCTTCTTCTGACTAGACCTATAGGTGCTGCCTATCTTGACCGGAGGACCTCCAGTTCCTGTCTTACTCCATTGGTCTCTGGTTCCCTCCCTTCTGGTCTACTCTAGTTGTTCTCCACAAGCCACAAACCCTTGCTCGTGGTGGGCACACCTCTCTGCTACCTCTCCGGGAGATTCTCAGAGGCCCACCTAAGCCCAGGCAGTCTGGGAATCCAAGGGCTCAACCCAAGGAGCCCCCGGACTGTTATTGGTGAAGCTCCAGCTAGCCTCTTCTCCTTGTGTGCTCCGCCTCCTGGTGGCAGACGCCCCCTGGGAACCCTCAGAGGGCCGTACCAATCCTGCGCCAGGCCAAGGGTCCACCTCCAGTGCAACAGATTGGTCCTCTGTCCTGCCCAATTTCCCTCTTCTCCTATCTCAGCTTTCTTCTGGCTACTTCCTCACTCAGGAATTTCTTGGTTGCTAAACTCACAGTCTCATTGCAGCACTTTTAAATAACCCATAGAACTGAATAGGAAACAAACAAATGAAACTAAAAGGTGGCACTCTCTATTTGTTTTGGAGGTCCATGAATAAAATGTAAATGGTCTCAATTCTTGTGTTTTACCCATTTATTTCAAACAAATGTGCATCCCTATTGTGTGCATTCATTTACACAGCATGTTCTGTAGTACTGAGGCCTGAGGACTTAACCTGGCTCTAAAGATGTTTTTATTTTCGACAAAGCAATCAGCCCTGGTGTCCAGAGAGTTTAAATCCTGGCTAAAGCAGTATGGTCACCATGTTAGTCCACTTGAATACAAAGAAAAGAATGATATCACCCTCAACCTAAATATTAACCTGGCTGGATGGAAATAAACCAATTTAAAATTTGTGCTGCTTCACTGCTAAACATAACTATCCCTGCCCAACCACAAAAGCAGTGCAGCCAGTTTGCCCAGACCTCTGGAGCTGAGGATGATATGAGGTTATTTATTTTATTTATTTATTTAAAGACTTTTATATACCGGTATTGGTGGGGACATCATACCGGTTTACATTTGAAAAACAGAAAGAAATTACGTGTTAACGGGGAGTAACAACTGGGAAGGGGGGTCGCACAAGAGCAGAGTGGAACGATAGCTTAACTTAAACAACAGGTGAGTAAATGCGTCATTAACAGAACAAAAGGAGCAGGGGGACCTTGGTAACGGGGGGGGGGGGGGGGGGGGGGGAGAGGGGTAGCTTTAAGAAGGGGAAGGAAAGTGCAATTAAGGTAGCTTAAGGAGGGGAAAAAGAGCAAATATTATGGGGAGGAGAAAGGGGCGAGAACTAGAAAAACAGACCTTTACGGGGGCGTGAGGTAGGGAGGGTGGAGGAGGGGGAGGGGTTAGTCCGGGTAAGCTCATTTGAATAACCATGTCTTTAACCTCTTTTTGAATTTGAATGTGCATGGTTCTAATCGTAAGCTAGGAGGCAGGGAGCTCCAGAGTGAAGGGCCCGCAATAGAGAGGGCTCGGTCGCGTGTGGAAGAGAGGTGGGCAGTTTTGAGTGGGCCGGGAGGATTGGCGGGTGTTAAAAGGAATGTCTAACCATTTGGAGTTGTGGGTGTGGATCGATTTGTGTACAATGGTCAAAGATTTGTAGTGAATTCGGAATGGGATGGGGAGCCAGTGTAGGTCTTTGAGGATAGGGGTGATGTGATCAGCTTTACGAGTATTAGAGATGATCCTGGCAACTGCATTTTGCAGCATTTGTAGTGGTTTTATCGTGGAGTAGGGAAGCCCTAAGAAGAGTGTGTTACAATAGTCCAATTTGGGAGAGATAGTGGCTTGGAGCACTGTGCGGAAGTCTTTGGCAAATAATAATGGTTTAAGCTTTTTTAGGACATTGAGCTTGTAGGTTATGGACTCTCTCTGCAGGTGGAGAGAAAATGAATGTTCCCAGCAAATGAGGATCTGGATTAACATGCTGCCTGGCAGAACTGGTCAATTTCTTAACTACGTATTCTGCCTGTTAGTTTCCCTTAAAATAATGCCTACATTATAATGTATGGATGATAAAACTACCCTTGTAAATTGGCAACACTGTGGGTTGTTCAGAGTTGCTCCAATATGTTTTTCTCTTGATTTCTGCTAAGCTAAGTAATTTCCTCTAGCCTCCTAGTACACTTTTTGAAGCAGTGAAGTTTCCTTTCCAAAATTAACAGACATGGCAGAACATTTCCCATGGTGATGGTCCATTTTAATATTATAAAAAACAACAATGTGGCACACATTTACATCACTTTGTTCAGTCAATATTATACATTGACATAAACATATATCCTAACACAATATTGAAAACAGTCTCAAATATTTGGCTTCTTTATGGGAACATCCACACCCATAATGAAGTTACACTTCCATTGTATTTTACAAACTTCCATATATAAATTTCATACAAGTTGCAATTATGATATAAGGCTTATTTTAAAAATCCAACTTTCCATCTAAAAATGACAAAAACAACATTTTATATAACTAACTTTCTTTCTTGTATTGCCATTTAATATTATACAAATGTAAATCATGGCACTTTTCTTGTGAAGAAGTCAGTGAAAAATAAGTGATTTAAAAGAAAAAAAATAACTATATTTCAATGAAGTGTAGTTGCATTTTACTCAAAATTCTCCTTTGTAGAAATGTTTCTCAGGTAATTAGCTAATGCATCGCTAATGAGCTGAACTGCATGATTTTTCAGTTCATTAGTAATTCAGCATATTTTTGCTCATGGATTCACAAATGCTAATTTTACCATCTAAAAATGGCAAATAGCACACACACGATTTAACAAATGCAATTGTGCATGATATTCACCATTTTAACATATAAAATCATGTTTATGAAGCCAACATCAACCTTATTGACTGCCTCCTTCTTTCTTCTGCAACTATATTCCGAATTGGTGGGGAGGGAGAGGATAACTGGGGTTGACAACAAATTTCTAAATATAGACATAGTACATAAACTGTCAGAAAACACCAGTGTTAGATCAAGCTTTGACTGCTTTAGCATGTTGGTGGAGTATGCCATTTTGTAATGATACTGGCTGCATTTGGACCCACTCTATCCTCTGCCTTGAAGGCTGCATGATCCAACAAGGCCATCCTTAGAAAACCCTCCCTCACAATTTACTCCCTCCTGATTATTGAGTTGCTTTTGCTCCTTGCTGTGGCTACTCTTGTCTTGTTCTTGCTCTGTTTAAGCTTCCCGATGCCCTTCTTTGCCTGTGTGTTCCTTGTCTTGCCCTTGCTTTGCCTAGACCTTCTAGTAGTCTTTCTTGCCTGTGTGGAAGGCCATGTGAATTCTGTGCGTTGCCCCTGCTCTGTCTAGGCCTCTCAGTGGCCTTTCTTGCCTATATGTTCCTTGCCTTACTCTTCTCCTGTTTAGGCCTTCAAGTGCCTTCCTTGCCTAGGTGTTTCCAGTCTTGCTCCTGTTCTGTGTTACGTCTTTCAGTGGCCTTCCTGCTGTTTGTGTCCTTTGTTTCCCTGCCTCCTATGGGCCTTCCAGTGATCCTCCTTTCTGTTGTCTGTCCTTTTCGTCCAGTTCTGTCTTGTTGTCCTGGCCCTGTTTTGCCTTGCACCCTGTTCCAGTTTTGCCTTGCCCTGTACTCTATTCCTGCCTTGTTCCAGTTCTGTCTCCTGGTGTGCCACCAGCAAAGTCCTGCCAGCCACTAGAATCTGTGGGCTCAATCCAAGTGGGAGGTGGCCGGTCAGACAGAACACCCTGCCCTGCCCTACTCCGCTCTTGACCCCAGTGCTGCTCCTGTCTGGAGAGCTACTTTGAACCAGTGTTACCAACCATGACACATTTCTGTTTATAACCTCACATATATGTTTTGTGTAATTTCCAGCAAAATAAGGGGCCAAGGCACAAAAGCGCACAAACTAGCATGTGTTAAAAGAGCTTTTAGCATGCAAAATCTAGATTATACATGTTAAGAGTGCTTTTAACATGTGTAAATTCTATTCTCATAGACCAACTTCAATCCATAGGTATTACATCCATAGTCTATCAGTGGTTTTATTCTTTCCTCTCAAATCACTACTATTAATTATTGGGGATTCCAGTTCTAGCTATTTACCATTGGATACAGGCAGCGGCGGATTCCCAAGGACGACTGGCCCTGGTATTCGCCGCCCAGGCCAGCCCAGGACACATCACGTGGTCTGCCGAGCGCGGCTCCGTCACGGCCGGGCACGGCAGACCACGTGACTGGAGCGACCAGCCCACCGGGGGATGCCCGATCCCCAGATAGGCCAATCCGCCCCTGGATACAGGTGTTCTTCACAGTTCATCTCTTTCCCTGAATCTTTTTAACATTTACATGATACTTCTATGTACTGTTTTGTCTCAGCTTGATATTAATTTTAAACTGTTCACAATTGACGTACAGTTTTTTTTTCCCATCACGACTTCCCTTAGTGTAGGATTTGATAAGCTTTCTAGTTGTTTTTTTCACATTAGCAGTTGGCTTTCTGATAAAAATGTAACCATGGATCTTAATAAAATGGAGATTTTGTTATTTTTCATTCAGAAATACAGAGGCATTATGACATTTTCCATTTTATTCATCATTCCCTTTCTAATGATTCCCAACATTCTGTTTGCTTTTTTGACTGCCGCAGTACACTGTACCAATGATTTCAATGTGTTATCCACTATGACACCTAGATCTCTTTCTTGGGTTGTAGCACCTAATATGGAACCCAACATTATGTAATTATAGCATGGGTTATTTTTCCCTATATGCATCACCTTGCACATCCACATTAAATTTCATCTGCCATTTCGATGCTCAATTTTCCAGTCTCACAAGGTCTTCCTGCAATTTATCACAATCTGCTTGTGATTTAACTACTCTGAACAATTTTGTATCATCTGCAAATTCCTCACTCATCGTATTTCTTTCCAGATCATTTATAAATATAATATTGAAAAGTAAGGGTCCCAATGCAGATCCCTGAGGCACTCCACTGCCCACTCCCTTCCACTGAGAAAATTGTCCATTTAATCCTACTCTGTGGCTATTAGGGGTGTGCATTCATTTCTAATGTATTGGTAATCTGCAACGCATAGGGCCATATTCATTGTATTCGTGGGGAAGCGAAATGTATCGTGATTCCCCACGAATACAATGAATCTTCGCCTAATTATTCTGCCGTCTAAAGGAGCGAATTTAAACAAACCCCCCACCCTCCTGACCACCCCAAGACTTACCAAAACTCCCTGGTGGTCCAGTGGGGGTTCCGGGAGCTATCTTGTGCACTCATGCCCTCGACTGCCGGTATTCAAAATGGCGCCGATAGCCTTTGACTTTACTTTGTAACAGGGGACATCCATTGCTCCTACCATGTGACAGGGGCCGACCAATGGCACCGGTAGCCCCCTTTGAATAACATAGTCTGGGTAAACAAATAAGCATGGGTGTAGCTTGCTTATTGCGGCTGTTACTACCCCTAATTAATTAAGCTAGATATTTCACTTAGATGCAGTTCCAACACTGCTCTCTACATTAATGGTGGGAGTGGAAGGGAAATAGAACCAAAAGGTTAATAAGAGCCAAGAGAAACAGATAAGTATGAGAAAAAAAAAGTGTGAAGCTTGCTGGGCAGACTGGATGGGCCGTTTGGTCTTCTTCTGCCGTCATTTCTATGTTTCTATGTATAATCCTCCCTAAGAAAGGGGATTGGGACAGAAGAAACTTAAAGCTTGCTGGCTCCAAGAAGAGCACACAAGAAAAAAAAAAAGGGAACTGCCTTTAAAACAGAGAGTGGTCAGTGGAGCCTGGAAGAAAATCAGTTTTAAGTTTACAGTAGGCAAAGGAGGTAAGCTCTGCCTGACATTAGGGCTTATACTCAATGAAGTTAGTGTTGGAAAAGCAGTAGGGTTTTTCCTTTTTTTTAAAACTTTTATACGGAAAAAGAGAGAATATGGTGGCCCACAGACACTGTGGATTTGGCAAGTCATGGTCCTGGAAGAAAGTGAAACTGCTAGTGTGTGTACATGGTGTAAACCTCCAGCAACAAACTGTGGCTTAATGGACAAGGGAAAGCATAATTCAAGTAACTATGCAAGCTTTGGTTCAGAGCCTCCTAGAAGATCAGAAACAGCTGCAGAAAAGTGTCCTGAAATACCAAAGTCTCTGGACAAACACTTGGGGAAAACAAGAAGTAGATAGGGCACGTATAACTGCTAGTCTGACTAAAGTAAAACCAGGAATAGACTCAGTACAACTAGAAGCAGAGAGAGTGCCACAGTTACCCAAGTCAGCTGTCTGCTCTACCCTTCAAAGGGACACTGCTTTGGAGGAAGCTGGGAGCAGCAAGGCAGCTGACATCAGACCAGATCCTGACTAGCAAAATCCTACAGAGAAGCATGGCAAAGGACAAGAGAGTACTATAAGGAATCAGATGCTCTGGGAAGCACACTGGGCACAGGTAACTGTCTGTCTGGCAGAGATAAAGATGGAAGCAGAGGCTGTACTGCAGCGGACTGAGTCAGCTAATGCAGTTGACCCTTCAGAGCAACTCAACTCCAGAGAGAGCAGAAAACATCAAAGAGGCGGAAGCTAAAGCAGACGCTGAGTTGCAAGAAAGCTTGAAAACCAGGTAAAGGAACTTGTAGTAACAGAGTTCGAGATACCAGAAAGCTCATGATGGAGCAATACAGAATGGCCAGTTGGATGCAGCATTTATTGGCCTGTGGGAGCCACTGCCAGGAGGCCAAACAGAGGTGCTGCCATGAGGCTAGATACAGGTGCTGTAGCAAGACCAAAGAAAAGCACTACAGGGAACCCAGAGAAAGGTGCTTCAAAGTGCCCAGATACCACCACTGCAGAAGGATCAGAGGGAGGTGCTGCAGATAAAGAAGTTGCAGGAAAACTAAAGGCCATTAGAAAAATTTCTGGTACAACAGAAGGACAATAGGATCTAAAAGAGAAGCAACAGCACATTCAGGCCACTTCAGGTCTCTCTCAGCCAGGACCTGCTCAAGCTGCTAAGGCCACCAGTTATGTAAGAGAGATGGAAGCCTATATTGGTAAGGATGCCAGCCAACAGCCTGAAGATAATGGTAAAAGGAAGAAATGCCACATTGATAATATTTCAAGGCTGCCAGCAGAGCAGCTTGAAGAGAAGGCAACTCAGGGTGAAGTTGGAAGTTTATAGGCTGAATTACAGGAAGTGCTTCAGTACCGATAGGACTCAGAGCTAAAGTGGACACAGGTGGTAGAGGAACATAAAAGGGCCAATGAGGAAGCCTTGAAAATCTGGGTAATAAGATATAAGGAGTAGCTCTTACAGAGTATAGACCACCTGCAGACAACCTACATCCCACTAGAGCTGCATGAAAAGGAAACTTGCCATGAACAGTAATATGGTACAGCTGCAGAGGCAGCTGGAGGAACTCATATGGATCCATGGCCAGGAACAAGCCAAGACATGGGAACTGGAGGTTGCTAATGCTGAGCTTCAAGCCCATGCGTAGAAGGTAGCCCTCAGTTTGAACAGGGCCTGGAAGAGAGACGAGGCAGTCTGGCAGGAGTGTGCACAGCTGACTGAAGCACATGTGGGGCGGACACAGCAGCTAGCAGACTTGCAGTGCCAGATCAATACAGAGTATATGAGTGTACAAGAACATATGGAGAAAGTGGCAGTTCTGGAAAGCATCATGCAGGTCCTGCAGAAACAGGCCAAATATGAGTGTGATCAGGAGGAGATTGCTGCTCTGCATGCAGTCACCATGGCACAGAACCAGAAGCATCAAAATGAGATCATCAGAATGCAGCGTGTCATCAAAAGGAAGTTAATGCCCTGCAAATTAGGGTGGAAAAGACTTCCAGAGAAAAGGAATCTGGAAACAGCTAGTTTGTGTATGCCAACAAGGAGAATGCAGAAGTGATAGAACTTTGGAAGTTAAAGCTGAAGTCAGAACAGCAAAATTTAAGGGGAAATTAAAAAATCAACCAAGTTGCTGAGAGGTCCCCTCATGCAAAAGAGATTGGTGCTCTGGAGAGAATGCATGTAGACATCATGGAAAGAAAAGAGAAACTTGAAGCAGCAGAGATGCCAATACAGAAAGTGGAAATGGGAAAAGTTTCTCAGAGAATTCGGACATCTGAGCTAGCCAGAGTACTACAAGAGCACTGCTAGTCTTGAAAAGAATATGTCTGCAGAGAGTCATTTCCAAGATTCTTCGGAAGAAGAGCACCAAGTTTGCAAAGAGAATTGAGAGCTAAGAAACTCCAGGAGAGAAAGAAAAGCAGAATTGAAAAATGTGCAGAACAAGCAAGAACTACTGCAGAATAAAATGCAGAAAAACCTTAGCCAGATGGAGGCGACACAGAATCTGCACAGAAACGCTGTGAGACAAGTAGAAGAGAAACCGCAACAACAGCAGCCAAGAGAACTCACAAGAGTCCTATATTTATTTATTTATTTTTAATTTTTATATACCGACATTCTTACATCCGATGTAAATCATACCGGTTTACATTAAACAGAATAGCAGGTTTCCTACTGGAGGAAAATTGAAAATCATAGCTCCAGGTGGACTCAGATAAAGGACTGTGGGAGGACACTGGGCAAAGGGCACAGTGGGTGGTGGTGTTAGTGGTATCTGGGGTATCCCTAATGTTTGGGGGCAAGCTTGACCTTAGAACAATGACCCCCAAGTCTAGCTAGCAGGAAGACAGTGGAGATTTGAGATACTTCCCTGGATTGAATCCAGGGGGACTGAAAACACTTGGATAATGGGGGAGGAAATGTGAAGGAGTAATCTTACTACTCCTCCTTAACCTGTGCAGGACCAGGCTGGATACCCGGTCCACCTTAAATCCATAAAGGGAGAAAGCTCTATGGTCGGGACCCTACTGGGTAGGAAGAGCTCTGTGGGTGGAACCTTCTGGGCAGGTTAAGTGGAAGAGCCAGTTATGAAGAGGAGTTATGAAGTAGAAGCTCCTAACCCTCTTTGAGAAGTTGAGCTGCATGTATACTGCAAAGGTAGGCAATTATTTTCTGATTGGTTAATATAAATTGAAATTGCATGAGAACAGGCTGGAGTCAGTGTGGTTCCTGTTCCAGCCTACAAGATATTGCTCAGTCATCCTCACAGGATCTTTTGTTCAAAGATCTGTGTTAATGAGGTAATGAAATGCACTGGAGGTGGACCCTTGGCCTGGTGCAGGATTGGTACGGCCCTCTGGTCAGACCCAGAGAGCACCTGCCACCAGGAGGTGGAACACACAAGGAGACAGAGGCTAACTGGAGCTTCACCAGTAACAGTCTGGGGTTTCCGCAGGTTGAGCCCATGGGTACCCGGGCCGCCTGGACTTAGGTGGGCCTCTGGTGGTCTCCCGGAGAGGAAGCAGAGAGGTGCGCCCACCACGAGCAAGGGTGCGCGGCTAATGCTGAATGGCTGGACCAGACCCAAACTGGAAGCTCCGGAGACCTCAGGGAGGTAGTAGTTCAGGGAGGTCTTCCGGGCATGACAGGCAGCGCCTGTGGGATTAGCCAAGTAGAAACCGTGGTTGATTTCCAAGCAGGTTGGTCTGGTAGTTGTAGTAGGCCAGAAGAGAGTGTCTGAGTGAAGCACAAGGGTCAGAGCCAGAGTATCAGTCCAGGGATAGTCAGCCAAAGCAAGGGTCAATACCAGAGTCAGTTCCAGATGGCAGGCAGAAGAATGGTCAGGCAGGCAATGGTCAGTTCCAGGCAGCAGGAAGAAGAATGGTCAGGCAGGCAGTGGTCAGTTCCAGGCAGCAGGCAGAAGAGTGGTCAGGCAGGCAGTGATCAGTACCAGAGATCAGTCCAAAGAGGTACTACCTGAGAAGGATACAGGAACACACGGAGACACAGGAAACAGAGAGACGCTGGAACATGAGACACTGGAAACACACGAGGCAAACTAGAGCAAAAACGGTTACAACCCGATTGCCAAGGCAAGGATCAAGGGACTGAGCCCTGTCTTAAATACAGGGCTCAGGCGATGTCATCAGGGCGCGCAGAGGAGGGGTTTCCCGTGTTTGGCCCTTTAAATGGCCGGGAGTTTCGCACGTGTGCGCTTAGGGGCGGATCCAACACCGGCGTGGACACCGAGCCTCGGCATGAGGAGCCACAGGAGGTCAAGGGCCCTGAAGGACCGGGAGAAGCCGCAGGACACCATGGACGCTGGGAGCTAGCGGCGGTGGCAAGGCCAGTGCTCGTGGAGGGCCGCGCGAGGTGAGCAGGTCCGGCCGCGGTGCCAATGCAGCCGGAGCGTGCAATAACATCAACCATGCATAACAGTTTATTACATATTAGTGCACAGAAAAATAACCATGATAAAACTCACAATCCTACAAAGAAAATCAATGTTTTTTATTCTTTATATTTGAAGTCATGGAGTACAATATTTGTAAGATATTAAAGGCCTTATTAAAAACAAAATCTTTGTTTCTAAGCAACAAATGGAGAAAGTCCTTTCTGAAAAGGTCCCTAAATCAGCTGTGGTTCATCCATATCAGTGCTAAACTAAGCTGTATGGGGTTTGGGAATTTCCCTTACCTGTTATACCTGTAGGACTGCAGTTATTCATTGAATCTCTCTGTTGACCTATCTGTGCTTACCTTATTCAACACTATAAATGACAATACTGTCTTAAAACAAACTAATAATACTTAATGAACCAGAAGACCTACAGTCATCACCATTATCATAGCCTTCTACCTCCCAGAGCATTTTTTTGCTAATAAATTTATTATAACTGCCCTTGACATATTCTTGGTTGTGTAAAAAACAGACAAAGAAACAAACAAGAGCAAAAAAAATATACATATACTTACCGGTATCTAGGGTGCTCTGGAGTTCACCTTTATTGGACCAGGAACCTGAAAGATACCAAGACATCACAAAGAATCATTTCTTGGATACACAATAGAAAGTTTTACAGTATAAAAATAGGAGTTGTTTTTTTTAAATAATTTATACTTATCTGATGGGAGTTTTGAATAGAAGCTTGGTTTTGAATGTATTCCATTTGGAGTCTTCAAAGTCAAAGCATCTCAAAGGAAAAGAAAAGAAAGGAAGAAAAACATAGATATAGATATATATATATATATATATATGGTTTTCTTCCGACCTGATATGACCTGTTTTCTAACTGACCTGATATGACCTGTCATGAAGGCCGGTATATAAAATAAATAAGTAAATTAAATAAATAAATATATATATATATATATGTGTGTGTGTGTGTGTGTGTGTGTGTGTGTGTGTGTATATATATATATATATATATGAGAGTTATATTAAGTAAAACAAGGAGTAGGTTGACATTAAACATATTGAGCAAGAGACTGATTGTTTACTAAGTTTGGCATAATATAATTTTGATTAATTTACACTGATGATTCCAGCTAATTACTTTATATTAAAAAATAAAACCCTCTGCCTTTCCCCTCTAACTCCAAGGGACTGTTCAGGTGGTTAAATTCCCTTTAATCCTAACAATGTGCATTCCTCTTGACTGCCCCCTTTGTGTCAACACCAAGTAATACCCATTAGAAATATCTAAAAACCATGTATTTTTATACCGTAGCCACCAATAGTGGGAGGGTAGTCATGCCACAAAGGAGAGGGGTTAAATTAGGATAATGATTGCCTTCTATTAAAGGTAGTAACTGCTGCTTCATGCTCGTACTCCCAGGCAGAAATGTAAACATTGGGTTTAACAGAAGTTACTCCATTTCTTCATTTCCATTCTCTAGCCAGTAGGGATCCTCTGTGTTTATCCCATGTCATTTTGAAATCCATTACCATTCTTCACTACCTCCTCCAGGAGGGTATTCCTTGCATCCACCACCCTTTCCATGAAGAAATATTTTCTGACATTGTTCCTTAGTCTTATCCCTTGGAATTTCATATCATGACCCCTAGTTTTACAACTACATTTCCATTGGAAAAGATTTGATTCCTGTGCATCATTAATTCCTTTCAGGTATTTGAAAGCCTGTTTCATATCTCCCTTATCTCTCCTCTCCTCCAGGGTATACATATTTAGGTACTTCAGTCTCTTTCCCTAAGTCTTCTGGTGCAGACCTCACATTATTTTAATTCCTTTTCTATGGACCACTTCCATAGTGTCCTTGTTCTTTTTGAGATAAGGTCTCTATAACGTTTTCCTGCTGTTATGCTTCTCTCTTTTCAGCCTAGTATTCTTCTGGCCCTAGTCATTGCCTTGTCACACTACTTCGCTATCTTCAAATCATCAGTCTCTCTCAAAGTCCTTGCACATCAGTCTCTCTTCTCCCATCACTTATTGCTCCTTTGGAATACTGCTCCCCAAATGCATGATATTGTACTTTTTGGCAGTGAGTCTTAACTATCAAGTCTTCAACCGCTCCACAAGCTCTCTTAGATTATTCCTCATTCTGTCTGATCCTTCAGGGCTATACACTCTGTTGCAGATCTTAGCATTGAAAGACAAACATTTCCATCTATCCACTCTGCAATATTGTTCACAAAGAATGTGAACAGAATTGGCCTCAGAACAAATCCCTGAGGCACCCCATCAATCACTTCTCTCTCCTCTGAGTGGATTCTATTTAGCACTGCCCTCTTTTGTCAGTCAACCAATTTTAAATCCAGTCCACCATTTTGGGACCCACTTGTAGGCTGTTCATTTTATTAATGAGCCTCCTATTTATTTATTTAGTTATTTATACAAATTTATAGCCCGCCGATCCACAAATCCCAGGGGGTAACAAAGATACAGACAAAATTAAAACACAGACCAAAATAGTGCTTATACATAACGCAAAATTACAAAATCCAACAAACAGAAAAAACTGCTAGCCACAACAGTCTGCTGAACTGCCATTAGTGGCATCTATCAGAGAAAGACATAAAAAACAAATGAGTTCTAAGAAGTTTTCTAAATTGGAGCAGGTCATTTTCAGCCCTCAGCTCTTCAGGCAATGCATTCCAGATGGAAGGGACTGCAATCCTAAACTTCCATTCTCTAGTAGAAGATAAAAGGGCAAACTGCAAAGTGGCTATATCCAATAAATGTTGGGAAGAGGAACGGAGAGCATGGGAGGGAGATTAGTGGCTAGTGGCCTGCTGAAGACAAAGGAACCTGATTAGGTACAACCTTAAACCTGATCCTCCATTCCACTGGAAGCCATTATAGAGACAGAAGGATGGGGGTGATATGTTCCTGGAGAGAGGAGCCTGAAATGAACCTTGCCTCAGAATTCTGAATTAGTTACAGGGCTTTTAGGTGTGAGTGCAAGAGGCCAAGAAACAATGAGTTTCCATAATCCAAATCAGAAAGAATAGAAGCTTGAATGATTAACCGGATTTCTGAACTACTGAGAAACAGTTTGCCAGACTGTAGTGTATGCAGCTTAAAATAGGAAGTAGGGCTATATAGGGAAAAAAATTGTTTTCATTTTTCAGTTCGTTTTCTGGAGGGGGATTTTTCCATGAATTTTGCTTTGTGGAATGTTTGATTCATTTCATTCATGTGAAAAAAACTAATCAAACATTAAAACAAACAAAAAAACCCAAATGAAAACGGGGCATCCCAAGGTCTCCAACCCTCCTCACCCTCAACTGGAAAAATGCCCAGGACAGGATCTCCCCTGGCCCACACTTGCCCTGTATGGTGGGGATTTGTCAGCGAGGCATAGGCTTAGGCTGAAGCCCTGGCCTTGCGTTGACCAAGGATGTGGTAGGTCGCCGTGACCTCAAACTTGGCCTACACACGGCTGAAGCATAGGTCCAGGCCTGAAGACGAAACCTCACCTTGGAATTGACTGGAGCCCGAACCCAGGTCCAATGCTGCAGCCCAGCCCAGAAGCCATGTCCTGATGCCAGAACCTTAGCCCAGACCCAGGCCCGATGCCGGGCACTGGCCTAGAAGCTGAGTCCTAACTATTGGGCCTTAGACTAAGGTAAGGCCCTGGCCTAGAAACCAGACCTCAGAGCATGGCTGATGTCCTCTTCTTTTCTTCTTCAACTCACACCATCTGCTGGGGTCACACCAAAGTTAATTAACTCTGGCACATTCACTCCAGAAGAGAGTGCAATTTTGATATATGGCATTGCCGTACACTGTACATCAAAATGGTGTTGTCCACTGGGGTGACAGCGGACAGCATCAATTGAAATAGACTGCTTTGAGGCCCAGGCTCACTAGGGTTAGTGAGCCTAACCCTAGGCTGAGACTCAGGCATTGGGACCCAACCTCAAGGCCAGGCTCCAGCATTGGACCTGGGTCCTGGTCGAGGCCTTAGTAGTGGAACCAGGCCTCTGGGCCACTTGCAGCATCAGGCTTTGATGCTGGGCCGAGGTCCCAGCATCAAAGCCTGACCACTAGGTCAGACCCTGCTATTGGCCCTGGATCCATGCTCCAGCCTGGGCTGAAGCCCAGGAGTTGAGACCCGGCCCCCAGACCAAGCCCTGGCATCATGCCTGGGTCCAGGTTGAGGCCGCAGCATTGAAACTTGGCCTCTGGAAAGGGCTATGGCATCAAGTCTGGATCCAACCTCTGGCCCAGGCTGAGGTCCTAGTGCTGGGATCTGACCTGGCTGCTGCCTCGGATACCCGACGGATCAGGTAAAGTTTGTTTAGACCTGACCAAGGCCCCTGCATTGGCCTGGGCCTAGGCTGAGACCACGGCGTTGCACTCAGGATTAGGCTGAGGACCCTACTTTGGGTCTCATCCTATGTACTTGGCGAGGCCCTGGCTTCAGCTTGGTGGGGGGTAGCATTTTTTATGTTAGTGATGGCCTAGAATCTGACAAGATAAAGATCTTGCAGAAGACTAAAATGGATAATAGAATCTTTCAAAGTAGAAATTCCATATGTGATTGGAAGAATATAGCAGAGGCCAAAACGAACAGATGGATGATGAATGTTAACAGAAATTAGGGAAGCTAATAAAATTGGCAGCAAAATAATAATGGGAGATTTCAATTATCCCAGTATTGACTGGGTAAATATAACATTGGGACATGCAAAGGAGGTACAGTTTCTAGATGAAATATATTGCTTCCTGGAGCAGTTGGTCTGGGATCTAACAAGAGGGCGAACCATTTTAGACCTAATTCTTATTGAAATGCAGGATTTGGTGAGACAGGTAACAGTGGTATGGCCACTCAACAACAGTGATCATAGTGCGATCAAACGTGACTTAATGATTGGAGGGAGGACATTAAGTAAATCTACACCTCTAGTGTTAAGCTTTCAAACAAGGAAACTTAGATAAAGTGAGGAAAATAGAAAAACCTGAAGGGTCAGCTACAAAGAGTTTACATCAGGCGTGGTCACTGTTTAAAAATACCATCTTGGAAATGTAGTCCAGATGTGTTCCATGCATTAAAAAAGTGGAAGAAAGTTCAAATGACTGCTGACATAGTTAAAAGGTGAGGTGAAAAAGGATATTTTATCCTAAACAACTTCTTTCAAAAATTGGAAAAGGATCCATCTGAAGAAAATAGGAAAACGCATTAGCATTGGCAAGTTAGATGTAAAACATTGATAAGGCAGGCTAAAAGACAATTTGAAAAGAAGCTAGCCATAGAGGCAAAAACTCATAATAAAATATTTTAAAAATATATCTAAAGCAGGAAGCTGGTGAGGGAGTTGGTAGGACTATTAGATGATGGAGGGCTTAAAGGGGCACTTAGGGAAGACAAGGCCATCGTGGAAAGATTACATTAATTCTTTGCTTCAGTATTTATTGAAAAGGATGTTGGGGAGATACCTATGCTGGAAACTGTATTCATTGGTGATGATTCAAAAGAACTGAAACAAATCATAGTGAAGTCGGAAAATGTAATAAGGCAGATTGACAAACTCAAGTAGCAAATCTCCCAGATCAGATGGTACACATTGCAGAGTTCTGAAAACACTAAAAAATGACATTGTAGATCTATTACTAGTAATTTATAACCTATCATTAACATTTTCCATTGTATCCAAAGATTAAAGGGTAGCCAATGTAACCTCAATCTTTAAAAAGGGCTCCAGGGCTGATATGGGAAACTATAAACCAGTGAGTCTGACTTCAGTGGCAGAAAAAAATCATGAAAACTATTCTAAAGAACAAAATCACATAACATATAGAAAGACATGGTTTAATGGGACACAACCAGCATGGATTTACACAAGGGAAGTCTGCCACATCAATCTGCTACATTTGTTGAAGGGGTTAATAAACATGTGGATAATGATGTAGTGTCTTTGGATTTTCGGAAGGCATTTGACAAAGTGCCCCATGAAAGACTCCTGAGAAAATTAAAACGTCAAAGGATAGGAGGCAATGCCCTTTTGTGAACTGGAACCTGGATAAAGGATAGGAAACAGAGAGAAGAACTAAATGGTCAATTTTCTCAGTGGAGAAGGGTAAATAGTGAATTGCCTCAGGGATCAGTGCTATTTAATATACTGTAGGCCCAATATTTAGCTGTATCCGGCTAAGTAACTTATCCATCTAATTTAACTGGATAGGACTGAATACCGCTACTTATCCAGTTAAGAGGATAAGTAGCCCACTGCCTATTCACTTTTTATGCGAATAAAAGATAGCCAGCTAAGGGGGTCATTTTTCTATAGCTTTCGCACGTGAAAAGGGACTTTTCGAGTGCAATAGCTAGATCGGGGTAGAGTCGGCACTGGAAGCGGAGGAGTTGGGGCGGCACTGGGGCAGATGCGGCGAAGACATTGCTGACGGCGAAAAAGTAAGGCCCCTTATCGCCGCCAGTAACGTGCCCAATAGCGCCACCTTTCATGGTGGCGCTATTGGTTTGCGAAAGCTGGCAGCGATCGCACCACGGTGGTGCGATCGCTGCCGGCTTTCGCAGGCCCGCCCCCCCCGGGTACCGCTATTCACTAAGGCCTGCGATTTTAGAAAATCCAGGCCTAAGTCACTTATCTAGCTATCAAGTACTGAATGTGTTTTGAATATGCCACCCTGTATTCATATACAGAATGATCTAGAAAAGTGAGAACAATGAGTGAGATGATTAAATTTGCAAGTGACAAAAAAATTATTGGAGTTTTTAAATCAGAAGCAGATTGTGAAAAATTGCAGGAGGACCTTACAAAACTGCAAGACTGGGCATTCATATGGCAGATGAAATATAACTTGAACAAGTGAAAAATTATGCACATGGAGAAAAGTAACCCACACTGTAGTTACCCAATGTTAGGTTCCATATTAGGAGTTAACACACAGGAAAAGGATCAGGGTGTCATAATGGACAATACTTTTCAATCCTTGGCTCAGTGTACAGCTGTGGTCAAAAAAGCAAACAATGTTAAGAATTATTAAGAAAGGAATAGAGAATAATTGAAAAATGTGACTTGCCTCTGTATCCATGGTGACGCTGCATCTAAAAAAAATATATAGTTGCATTAGAAAAGATACAGAGAAAAGATGGATGAAGAAGGAAATGATAGAGGTCTAAAATGTCATGGATAAATGTAATTCGGTTATTTACTCTTTCAAAAAATACAAAGACTTAGGGATACTCCATGAAGTAGGTAAGTAGCACATTCAAAACAAATTGGAGAAAATTATTTTCACTCAATTCACTAGTAAGCTATGGAATTCATTGCCAGAGGATGTGCTTAATGTGTTAGTGTGAATGGGTTTAAAAAACGTTTGGACAAGTTCCTGGAGGAGAAGACCATAAACTGTTATTAACCAAGCAGATTGAGGAAATAGCCACTATTTAGTGTACGATGGCAGAATAGAATCTATTTACTTTTTGGGATCCTGCCAGGTACTTGTGACCAGGATTGGCCACTATTGGAAACAGGATACTGAGCTTAATGGATCCTTGGTCTGACCCAGTATGGCATAGTGGTTTGTAAGGGGAAATAGTGTGGTGTTTCATTACACTAGATAAACAGGGTCTACAGTAATGGGTAGGCATGTGAGAAATGGTTTTATTGTGAATTGTGGTTTTGTGTGGCTGGTGTGATTGGAGCAGCGCTCCTATTTGGGGGAGTGTTTCGGATGTTTCTATAGTGCTTTGGGACTAACATCAAGATTCTCTCATGTTTTGAGAGTGTTAGCACTTTCTGTCACATATTTTATGTGACGTATGAACGGCTTGACGTTGAGGTACATTTAGGCATGTGTTCGGGCATTGGCTTGTACGCAGTTTGCATATGCTAGGTGGTGATAGTATTAAAAAGCCTTCAAAAGCATCATGAAGGAGCAGTTTTTTCTGTATTCCTTGTGGATCAGTGCGGTCTTGTTGGTTCAAGTCTCAGGACTCAGACGTTGCAGTGTAGAGATGTGAATCGGAACTGGAATCGGTTCGGATTCCGGTTCCGAGTCACATGTGGGTTTTTTTCCATCGGGCCTGATCGCGGATTTGTTTATCGGCTGCGCCCGAGCCGATAAACAAAAAACCCACCCCGACCCTTTAAAACTAATTCCTTAGCTTTCCCCACCCTCCCGACCCCCCCAAAAACTTTTTACAGGTACCTGGTGGTCCAGTGGGGGTCCCTGGAGCGATCTCCCGCTCCCGGGCCATCGGCTGCCACTAATCAAAATGGCGCCGATGGCCCTTTGCCCTTACCATGTGACAGGGTATCCGTGCCATTAGCCGGACCCTGTCACATGGTAGGAGCACTGAATGGCCCACACCATCTTGTGCTCCTACCATGTGACAGGGGCTGACCAATGGCACCGGTAGCCCCTGTGACATAGTAAGGGCAAAGGCTATCGGCACCATTTTGATTACTGGCAGTCGATGGCCTGAGTGCAGGAGATCGCTCCCGGACCCACGCTGGACCACCAGGGGCTTTTGGAAAGTCTTGGGGGACCCTCCTAACCCCTACAAGACTTGCCAAAATTCCAGCGGGTGGTTTTTTTTTTTAATTGGGCCATCGGCGCCATTTTTGAGTGGCAGTCAAAATGGCGCCGATGGCCCGAGAGCGGGAGATCGGTCCCCGCGCCCCCACTGGACCACCAGGTACTCGTAAAACATTTTGGGGGGGTTCGGGGGGGGGGGGAAAGTAAGTGGTCAATTTTAAAGGGTCGGGCCTCACTAAAAAGAAATTAACAATGTGAATCAGAACCAATTCCGATTCACATCTCCAGCGATCAGATTTTTTTCTCCCTTTAGCTGAACCCGATCGTTAAGACGATCGGGCACACGATTCACATCTCTAGTATTTAGCACATCAGTTTACATAATAGCGTGGTAATTAAGATCACATGTTTAAAAATTGGGGAACAATTAGACAATTGTACTGGAAGGTAAAAGCATTTATAGAGTTGTAAGTGGTTTATATAACACAGGATGTATAAATACATGTTTTCAGTTGCATTCTAAATACCCCTTCACATTTTGTAAATGTTACATCAGGTATTCTGGTTAGTTATTTCGCTATGCTTCAACCTTTTAAGGGAAAGCTGCTTTTTGGAGAAGATTTGGAGGAGCTGATAAAGCATCTGGGAGACAAGGTTCACAAGTTACCTGAAGACAGACCAATGTGATATCTCAGATCAAATGTCAGTATACAAAAAAAAATAAAAAATTGTGATTTTAATTGTGTGAGTGTATGAGTATTTTATGACACCTTGTTTGGTAATTTAAAAATGTTTGTGATAATAAAAATTTGCTCTCTCTTTCAATATATGTATTATTCACTTCTTATGTTCATTCAGAATTGGGATTCCTGGTTTATCCTTATCGTCCTTCATTGTGGCATGCTTTCTTTCATGTAGCAAGGGCATTGTACACTATTATAATCCTCTAACTCTTTAACTCTTGTACACTATTTAACTCCTCTAACCTCTTTGTATCACTGAAAATGCTTGATTTCTGTAATGATGGGAGTAGCCTAACAAATATTTAAAAGCAGATTGAGAAAATGTCCATGAAATAATATGGATTTAGAGATAAAGTAATTAGACAGAAAGCGTTTACTGTAAACGAAGGTGCTGGAAGCTTAAATATGATTAGTTTTTTCCACGTCGATCACTTAAGGGTAATGTTCCCTAGCTACATACATAGGTATCAATACAAACTGTTAGTTGAAAAACAAGTCAAGTGAAGTAAACCTCTCTATATTTTAAGGTAATCCTTTTATTAAGCTTAAAGCATGCAACACTACATTTCATGCCTTTAAGCACTGAGCCCTAACACTATAGTAATGCCATCAAATTAACAACAGGAATGACTAATGACATATGACTAATTTTTCAAAAGTGAATGCATTGAGGATTTTTTTTTTCTACCTATTGCACTGTACTTCTGTCTCATACCTTACTGGACCTGTATTTCTCATGTGTATTTGGAAAGGAAGATGTGAACAGGAAGTAGAGGGGTATTTTTACTTTTCCATCCAGTAACCAACAGACCCGCGTTTGATTGTTGACATGCAGTCTTATTTTAGATTAAAGTCTGCTTTGGAAGAACTTGCTTGCAGACATGATCTGGCAGCTCTGTTTTACGCCATAATAGATCTCTGTTGAGATTGCCACTTATAGTGTTCAACAGTGCCACTTATTTTTGCACGTAATGAGCCACTTGTCCATTGAGCCAGAGAAGCACATATTTCAGCTGTTGTTGCCGGGCAATCAGAAGAGAAGTTCTACTTTTAAGACGATAAATAGAAAGTGGTAGCAGGACACCAGGAACAGCTGGCAGCTGGTAACTGACTCAGAACTAGGACCAAAAAGGAGAGGTCAGGACAGGGAGGGGGTGAGTCACAGATGTAAAGGTGGTAGTTAAAACTGATAAAGCAGATAGGGTTTCCCAGAGATGGTATATAGAAAAGGAGAGAACCAATGATCGATTTAAGGAACTACAAGAAGGGTCCTTCCCTCGCTTCATCCAGCCCCGAGGAGCCGTGGAAAGATCTGTTATCTCTCACCGCCCACCCTGGCCCTTATATACTCTAGGCAGGAACCCAGCCAGTCCCAAAAAGGGTTGAATCCAAAGAGACCCATTTTCTTTGGGCAGCACCGTCACCTAGTCATTTTTTTTTTTAATTTACATTTTATTAGCATTTAAAACATTTAGCAATGAATTAATGCAAATATGTAAAGAATTAAATCATACTACCAATGCAGTATGGAAAAAAATGAAGCTATTAAATGTCAAGTCCCCATCTGGAGGGAGGGGGGGGGAAAGAAAACAAACCCACAAGAAAAAGAAAAACAACACTTGTGATTTTGATAAGGTTTTAGAGCAGATAGAACTAGCTGTTCTCAAGCAGTAAGCAGGCACACATACAGTATATTCATCCAGCCATACACTTCACTTTGTATACATACAGAGGAGTTATTGGAACTAATTGTCTAACTTCAGTCAGTGAACTAGTACTAAAGTATCTAAAAAGGCAGAAGTAGGCGCATAACCCCAGCAATAATACTAGTGATTTTTTTTTTCAATTTATATTAGACAGGAATAGATGAAATACTGCTATGTTCAGCATAAAGCTGAAAACTGCAGCAATCAGTGCAATGAATTACTGGCAGGCAATGCCAATAGGCCTTAGGCAGAGCATCCCAATATCAGGTAGGACAATCAGTCTTTCAATATTTTTTTCTTTCTAAAGAAGAGCGAGAGAGATCAAGTGTCAGCAGATCTAATAGTAAAATGACATTGATACTCTGACAGTAACACTATTTAAACAGCATTTTAGAAACATGAGTAGCAACAGCAACAGCAGAAAGAAAATGTATTTGCGAAAAAAGTCCCAAAAGCTACTGAACCTAGAGCGAGAAAAGCTATACTGCTGACCCTCTGATTTTGACCTTACTTCTCTGCAACTAAGGATCTTTTATCCTTGCCCTATGTTTCTTGAATGTTAACACTGTTTTTGCCTTCACAATCTACATTGGAGAGTGGTTCCATGCATCTACCACATTTTCTGTGAAGAAATATTTCCTTATATTACACCAGAGGTTGTTTACTGTAACAGTTTCAATTATCACCGCTAGAGATAGTCTATCCTCTTTTTTTCTCATACACCATGACCTCTTGTTCTAGATTTTCATTTCTGCTGTATGGCATTGTATGGCATTGTTATACCTCAAAATGGCAAATCCACAGGGGTGAATACAGCGGATTTAACTCGAGCGACCCCAATGGATGCCCGTCATTTGGCACTAAAGAGCCAAAGAAGGAAGATGACAGACCACGTAGCTCCCAAGCCTGGACACCGAGGTCTGAATCTGACCCTGAACCGAGGCCCAGGAATTGGGACCCAACCTCCTGGCCGAGGTCCCAGTGTTGGGCCTGGGTCTGGGTCTAGGCCCTGGTGTTGAGACCTGGTCCCTGGGTCGGGTCGCATCATTAAGCCTGGGTTTGGGCCACAGACTCGGCTTTGGGACCCAGCCTTCGGGCCAGGTTGCGGTATCAGGCCTGGACTCGGGCCCTGGCCTAGGCCCAGGCCCAGGCATCAGGATCCAGCCTCCGGGTCAGGTCATAGCAACGGACCTGAGTTTGTGCTTAGGCCCCCGACATCGAGTCCTGGCATTGGGCCTGGGCCCCAATCCCTGCCTAGGCCAAGGTCCAGGCATCGGGACCTGGTCTCTGGCTTAGGTTGCAGTGTCAGGCCTGGGTCCGGGCCTAGATCTCGGTGTTGGTACCTGGCTTCTGGGTTGGATCGAAGCATTGGGCCTGTGCTCAGGCCCTGGAGCATTGGGACCTGATCTTCGACGGAAAACCCGATGGATCAGGTAAGTTTAGGATTTTTTGTTTTTCAGGGGTCTCGGCTGAGGCCTCAGCATCAACCCAGGCCTCCGCTGAGACCCCAGCATCACGCTTGAGTCTAGGCCACGTTCCCTGCTTTGGGATTCGGCCTATGTCCGAGCGTGACGCCTGAAGCCGGGGCCTCCCTTAGGACATAGGCCGCAGCCCCTGCTTTGGGCCTCACCCTATGCCCTAGGCGAGGCCCTGGCTTTGGGCCTAGATGTAGGCTCGATGCATTTGTTTAAAATGAAATGAACGAAAAAGATTCATTTCATTCAGGGGGGCCCCTAATTTGTTTTGGAAAAGAAGAAGTGAACAAGAAGTAGATGGTGATTTTTACTTCTCCATCCAGTAACCAACAAAATAGCCTTATTCATTGCGTTTGCATTTTTGTTTTAAACAAATGCTCATCCCTAGTACCTAAGTCTCTCCCCCGGAGTATATAGCTCAGGCTCTTCACCATTATGGTAGCCCTCCTTTGCGCTCCCTATGTTCTGTCTATATGAGATCCTCCCAAACTATGGGTTAGGACCCTAAATAGGGGTCAGAAAACAGACAGCTGGGGTCACAAGTACCTCAAAGGGCAGTCCTCTTCATGCACCAGCACTTGCAGTGGAAGTCAGCATGGTTCTTGTGAGCCAGCACGTACTCACAGGCCCTGCAATAGTCCTGCTCTTGCATGAGTTTATTTATTTATTTTATTTATTTATTTAACAGCTTTTAATATACCAGTGTTCGTGTGAGCACATCACGCCGGTTTACAATAAACTTGAGAAAGGAGGAAAGTTACAAAAAACAGGGAGAGGGTGATGGAGCAGGAGCGAAAAAGGGGGGGGGAGAGAGAGGGAGAAGGTAACGGAGGAAGGATAGCAGCTGAGAAGGTAGAGGAACGTAACAGTATTTAGAAGAGTGACTAATTGGCGTGGGTTAAACATTGTAGCTTAATTATAACGGTTAATGAAGGAAATATAGAGTATATAAAAGGATATATATAGTAGCTTATTTACAGCAGTTATAGCAGGTTATAAAAGATAACTTATTTAGCATTTAACATAGGTTGTACATTTTAACTTGAGTTACAGTGGAGTATGGTTTCTGTGGTATCAGAAAGCCCTGTGCAAAGAGGGATCAGGACCACTGTAGGGCCAGTGAACTTGTACTGATTCACAGGTCCCATGCTGACTTTCAGTGCTAATGCTGCTCACTGATTATCATTGGGCTTAGAAGCAACTGTGAATGGAGGGGAAGGCTGAATGTGCATGGACAGTAGAGACTGCCACTGCTCCTCTCTCCTCACCTACCTGAACCTATCCAAGAGAAAAATATTGCCCCTATCAGCAGTCTGCCCTCTCTTCCCACCTGATGTCATCCACCTTTGGCTCGGGGCTCAAAGGAAAATGTTGCTACCATCCTGACCAGGAGGATATTTGGAGGAGAGGCGGTTTGACGAGAGGAATTGGATGCAAGAGGGGATTTAAGGAATGGATGAATTGGAGAGGAATTGGCTGTAGAGGGTAAGAGGGGGAAATGACAGAAGACTGGGGAAAATAAGAGAGAAACTGGGGATGGGAAGGGATCAATTGGGAGATGTGAGAGAATGGTTGGTAAGGAGGAAGAGAGTCTGCGAGGTGAGAGAAAGAAGAAGAGGGATGAGATGAGAAGGAAGAGATAACATAGGATGAATTGAGGGTTATAACAATGCCTTGATCAGCTGGGAGGATGTGAAAAGGAATGGGGGTGAAAGACAGGGGATAGGTTGGGAAGGTGAGAGTTGCTGGACATATAAGAGGGAAGGTCCTTTGTCTTTCTAACTTTGTTCATCATGTTCTTTACCTGGCTTAGCCATGTCATCCCAGCTTTTTCTACCAATTTCCTTTTCCTCTCTGGTGTATTTATGGCATAGGGTACAAAAATCTCATTACACTAGGGTACAGAAAAGAAAATGCAAATAAACCAGTATGTTTTGCAGAGTTAGTATTACAGACATCTATGGCTTACAAATTAGAAATTGGTGCAACTAGAAGAGCTAGTGCTGCCTGTACTGCAAACTGAAAACCTGGCAAAAATGATTTCTCTCTTCACATTCTTATGTACTTAGTATTCTTAAAGTGGAAATTAACATATTTTTCTTGACCCAGTTGGCTGATCCTTTCTTTCAGCCTCCATCCCCTCCAGAGGTCCTCCTCTCTATAGAGGTTGAGCAAATGGATCAATTGAAGAGTGTGGAGGTTGAGAGGGAATCAACTTGAGTGCAGGGAGAGAGTGCAGAGATTGATGGAAAGAGACCGTACCCTGGCTGTCTTGGTCATTCTCTGGGGTGAGGTGAATTTTTAAGTGCTAAATGGCTTCACACTAGTTAGAAGTTTGAGAAGCCCTGGTCTGTATTCTTTTGGCCCAGTTATAGTCAATTACCATAAACTAAATGCAGCTGGGACAAGAAAAAAATGCCAGTTTTCAACTTAAGAATAAGAACATAAAATGTGAAGTGAGACATCATTTTTGCCAGGTTTTCAGTTTGTAGTAGTACAGGCAGCACTACATAAGAGCATAAGAAATTGCCAAACTGGGTCAGACCAAGGGTCTATCGAGCCCAGCATCCTGTTTCCAACAGTGGCAAGTACCCAAACACTAGGAAGATCCCATGCTACTGATGCCAGTAATAGCAGAAGCCATTCCCTAAGTCAACTTGATTAATAGCAGTTAATGGACTGCTCTTCCAAGAACTTATCCAAACCTTTTTTAAACCCAGCTACATTAACTAGGTTTGACTTTTATCCTTTCTGCTTAATTGTGCATATTGTGCAGATGGGACATGCTTAACCTTGCTCCAAAAGTAAAAGAATTGATTTCTCGCTTGCTATATGCAGCAAGATTAACTATTGCTTTCCAGTGGAAGATCTCTACCAAGCTTGGACTACTGGTGGAGCACAGTGGAAAAAAAAATGTAATTGAAAAAATGCATTGAAAGATCGATATGAGGGATATGAGCAGGTGTGGGTACTATCTTGGTCTTGGCAAAGACAGTCATTTGAACTAAAAATTCTGAGCTTTTGCGAGTCAGTGCCTTTATCCCTTTTATGCCTTTGTATTGTCATGTATTTACTTTAATGTGGTTTACTTATTTTATTTTTTATGAAAGGATTGTAATACTGAACGACATCTCTGCTGTTCCAAATCTTGTGTGTTTTTAAAAATCAATAGTTTAAAAAAAAAGGTTTAATCTGTTCAGCGTGGATATAGTCAATGTCTGACCAGTCCTCATGTTCTTGATGGCTTTTTCCATTTATGTCATTGTGATATGGTCATTAAAATTATTCTTTTCTTGATGTTCTTGTTGCAGTTTTCTTTTGCAGTGGGTGTCTGCTGGTTTGCCATTTTTTTTAACCGTTGGTGTGCTCCCTCATTAGCTCTTATTTTGTAGAATTGTTCTGCAGCATTGCTCCGTTTCTTTATTATGGTCCGAGCTTTCTTAAAGAGTAAAAGTCATGAAAAACTGATGCAAAAGTGATTTCTTCCATTTAGATCAAAACTGTCCCTTGAAAGTTGCTATTTTCCTGAGTTATACTTTGTCTTTTCAATTCTGTTGTTGTAACACTGGGTAGTAAGACATGAGATAAATCATCTTTGACAGTTGTCCTCACAGCTCTATCACTAATGTCTTTATACTAAGGAATGATCAAAAGATTATGATACAATGGAAAAAATTATCTCAATTAATAACAGTTGAGATAAGTACTGTAAAAAAAAAAAAAGGACTTTGTTTTTATGGTTAAAATGAAAATTAACCTCTGAGTTCCTGCCTGATGTAAAACATACCTAATGCAAAAATTACAAAAGCCTCATGTTTCTTTCTTGTCTTTTATTTCAGGCAAAGTAAGTCTTCTATTTTATCTTTTTATAACCTTGCTTGATCCTTTAGGGGCCTGATTTACTAAGGCTTACCCCTTATAATTTTCTTTATGGGGGTGAATTTTCAAAAGGGTTTCACGTGTAAAAATAGCATATACATGTGTAAATAGCATTGGTGCACATATATGCTATTTCAGTGGTTCTCAGCCTTATTTTCTGTCAGGACACACCTGACTGATGATGTTCACATCTGTGACACACTGAACACATGACCGTCATAGGGCTAAATGTAAACATAAACTCTGTGTCCACAGGAACCCTACCCCTCCCCACCCCTAACAACGGTTGTGGAGCAGAACTAGGACATATACTCATACAAATCTTTTAAAAAAGATATTCTGAGTCTGGTGTCATCTCAGTAACAGCAACACAAACTCTATACTAGGAGCATTATAAAATACAAAACCTGGAAAAAAAAAAAACCTCAGCAAATGAGCAGCAAACCTGCCACACTTTAGCAGCACTAAGGAATCCAACAGCAATAGCCCTACCCATGAAAAGGCAGCAATGAACTTGTGCCTGTCTTATTGAGAAAGCACAACAAATAAGACTGATACAAATGCCTACATGTTAGTAAAATATCTCACCTTGATCACACACACAAACATAGAACACAAGCATATCAGCTTTCACCAAATACAGAATAAAAGACCTCAAATTACAAATGTGCAGATAAAAACTGGAATGAAAATCCCAAGAAGCTGCTCTGACTACATGCAGTATAAAACTGAAGAACTAGAAATAGAAATGCATTTCCTCTTATACTAAAAGTATAAAGATAGAAGAAATGCACATTCCCAAAATATAGATCTTGCAACCTGTCATTCCCCCTCCATGCCCCATAATCCCTCACTTCTCCCAACTACTCTTTCAATCATCCCACATACACTCCTATCTCTGCCAGAATTCCTGACCCCAGCACCCTGCATACTCTTCCCCGAGCTCCCTCCCACTCCTGCTCAACTCTCCCTGTCTCCTTATTCCTCTCTCCTCCTGCCTGCCCATTTGACCCTCAACCATTTTTATCACCTTTTCCTATTCAACATCCCCCCAACCATCCTTTCTCCCCTACCTGGGAGCCCCCACACTCTCTCTCTCCTCCACTTCTCCTTGACCAGTAACCCAGAGCTCCTTTTCCTCACCCCTTCCTACCCAGCAAACTCCTGAATCCCTATCTCTCCACATTGCTCTGCCTAGTAGCACCCATACCCTATCTCTCTCCCTACTCCTCTCTCTACCTAACACCATACCCCTCTCTTCTCCACCCCGTCCATGTCCTTCAATGGCCTGTGTGTAGGTCTATACAACACAGATCACTAAATATAAATCCTGAAGTCCATATTCAGACACAGTCTGGATAATTAATTTACCTGGATAAACTTATCTAGCCAACTTTGGAGGTACATTCAGCTGCATTATTGAATATAGATGGCTAACGTTAGGCCAGCTCTTTGACCTGACCAGACTTAGCCAACTAACTCACTCAGCTAACTCTGAATATTGGAGTTAGGCAGTTAACTTAGCTGGGTAACTCAGCTCCTCCCAGTTACGCCCCTGGAATGCCCCTAACTTATCCAGCTATATTCTAGCCTCCTAACTTACTAGCCAGCTAGAATTTATCCAGATAAACGCCCAAATATTCACTAGCTGGCTAAATTCTGAGTTAACTGCTACATGCTTTTGAATATGGATCTCATATATTATAGCGTAAACACAAAAATGCTTGTAGAACTGTCAAAAATTAAATCTATGGATAATGTAATCAAAGTCCAGTATGATATTTCTATAGCTCCATTTAATGTGATATAAAAAAAATGTGAAACTTTATTTTTAACCCATTATTTTCTTATACAATATAAGTTATACAGAATATAATATATTTTTCCAAGTGTAACCAATATGTAACAAGGCAAGAAAAGCTACTTGACATCTGCAACATTATATGAACTCAATAAACAAAAAAACCAGACAAGTAACAAAAAAGCAGAATTAAGAAAGCCGTCTCTTCCAAGCCCAGTACAAACCCCGAACCCGATCATAACCCTCCAAGTTATTCTTCAGGGCAAAGGTAATCCGTTCCATTATTGCTATTTTTGCCACAACATGGATAATATTAAATAAATACTGGGGTAGATTTTCAAAGGGGTACGCGTGTAGGATACGCGCGTACCCCCAGAAACCTACCCCAACCCCCCCCCCCCGCGCACGCCGAGCCTATTTTGCATAGGCTCGGCAGCGCGCGCAAGCCCCGGGATGCGCGTAAGTCCCGGGGCTTGCATGGAGAGGCGTACCGGGGGGCGTGGCGGGGGGCGTGGCGGTCATGATGTGGCGTTTTGGGGGCGTGGTGCAGGTGACGTGACGTTTCGGGGGCGGCGCCGTGGGCGTGGTTTCGGCCCGGGGGCGTTCCGGAGGTGTGGCCGTGCCCTCCGGAACAGCACCCGGGTCAGGTGATGGCGCACCAGCAGCCCACTGGCGTGCGCAGATTTATGTCTGCCTCCGGCAGGCGTAAATCCGGCGATAAAGGTAAGGGGGGGTTTAGATAGGGCCGGGGGGGGGTGGGTGGGTTAGGTAGGGGAAGGGAGGGGAAGGTGAGGGGAGGGCGAAATAAAGTTCCCTCCGAGGCCACTCCGATTTTGGAGCGGCCTCGGAGGGAACGGAGGCAGGCTGCGCGGCTCAGCACGCGCAGGCTGCCCAAAATTGGCAGCCTTGCGCGCGCCGATCCCGGATTTTAATAGATACGTGCGGCTATGCGCGTATTTATTGAAATCCCGCATACTCTTGTTCGCGCCTGGTGCGCGAACAAAAGTACTCGTTCGCGCTAAATTATAAAATCTACCCCAGAGGATCTACCTTTAAAAAAACAACAACCTGATCAGGATTAATTAGCAGGAAAAGAATCTGTTTCAAGATCTTAGCCCTAATCTTCATTTTCACATTATTAAGTTAAGTAGACCTGTAGGCATCACATCCTTGAGGGTCTTTCCCTGGTTTATAAATTATCGCTATCAGAGCATTCAGCAAATTCCCCATTAAAGTATTGGGTTGGTTTACCCAAGAAATTAAATAGCTCACGTAAAAGAGGAGTATACTCCATCTGGAAATGTTTATATCAAAACATGTTTATACAATGCCCAATTTTTAATGCTTTGAAACCACCCACCTTGCTTGTATCAATTTAAAATAACACGTAAGAGAGGAACAGGACTGTCACATGAATGCAAGAGTCAAGTTGATACAATACATCCTGACACAAAATATTTCAAAATATGGTTCCGTGTTAAGGCTACATTCTGCATAGTGTGGACTAAAGTTGTCATAACATATGGCCAGATATGGTTATACACAAAAGAATCTGGTTATACACAAAAGAATATAGACAGCTAAGTAGAACGGTTTTTATTTAAAGGTGGCTGGCCCTATCAGCTCCCACACTCATTTTATTAAAAATGTGACTTGCTGGGTTGAAGTCCCACCCCGACCCCCGAAAACCCCAAGTCCTATTGAGAAAGAAAAGTATGATAGGTCATCACTATCCTTTCCTTTACCCCCTCCCTGGTTAAGCAACAACTTAAATCAACACCCCCTTCCCCCAACCCAATCCTAACTCTTCTACCAACCCATTACCTTCACAAACCCCCTTCTGCACCAGGTTCATAGTATGCTGCAATCCCAAAGGCTTCCAGAGTTGCTCTGACATCAATGCTGGAAACAAAAGCTACTAGCATTACCATCAGAGATTCTCCTTGTTTTTCTAATTGTATTGGTCCCATTTTCTCTTTTCTGCTTTGCTCGTATGTCTTCTCCTACATCCTTTTTCAGGGTCTCATTTCCATTTTCTGCTTTTTCTCTTGCCTCCTAGCTTCTTTACGTCCTCCCCTATATCTGTCTTTGTCATTGATCTTCCACTTTCATCTCTTTTCTTGATGTCTTTTTCTGCCTATCTACTCATACCTAGATTTCACCCCTTCTTCTACCTCTTGATCTCTCACCTTATTACCACCTTTCCATCTCCCACTATCACCCCCTCCTAGCCCATCTCCTTGCTCTCACTTCTTTTGCAGCTTCCTATTTCCCCAACCTATTGTCTCATTTCCACCCTCTGTACTTATCCCCTCCAATCCTCTGTTTCTTTCTTGTGTTTCTAATCCTCTCATCAACCCTAGATCCTTTCTTATTGTTCATCACCTCCCCATCCCCTGTCTTCTGTCTCTTAACATCAACCTAGTCTATTAACTCTCTTTCAATATCTCCCTAGTCCCATTCCAACCTCTCTCATACCTTTCACAGACCCATTCCTTTCCTCTCTCACCACTCCACAGCAACCTATACTTTTCTACTACTTTTCATCCTCTCCCCAGACCTCAAGATCATTCATTCCACCTCTTGCTTCCTCCCCACCCATCAGTCATTTCTCTTACCCATTTCACACCCCTACTCATAGCCCCCAGCCCATCCAATATTCCCAACACATACTACCATATTGCTAAGTCCTCACTCTCCCCCACAAATCCCAACTCAAGCTCAGAGTTCCTGCCTCCTAATCTATTTCCATTCTCCCACTCAGTTTTCTCTGCTGTCCTGCATCTCCCCAAACTTGGAATCCCAGCTGTCCTAAGTCTCAAAGCTTCCACAAATCCCTATTCTTCCTGAATACCCCCGCCCCCGAGAAAAAATATCACGAGCATTACAAACATGCACTAGCAGCCTTTCCTCTGCATGTGTGCTGTCTGCAGAAGCAAAGCTAATGTAAGCAGTTGGGAAGAAAAGACAAAGTACCCGGGTAAGGAGGAGCTAAGCACATTGGCATTACCTTTTGCCATCCCAGTAAAGCAGCAGCAATAGTGGCATCAAAATTGGCCAGTGTTGAGCAAAGTAGACAGAGATATCCTATCCCTTCACAGTTGAAGCAGTGGTATCTCTGAATTAGCCATTCTCTGCTCTCCCCTCCCTGCTCCTGCCTCCCTCCTCCTTGAATCTTGGGCCTTGCAGGGCCTCTAACCAGCTCCTCTTTTCCTCCTGTTGCCCGGCATGCACCTCTTCTCTTCCTCTCGTCCATTGCCAATGGTTATTTGAACTAAGCAGTCAGTGGGCAGAAGGTAGAAATTTGGAACAGCAGCAAGAACTGGTTAGAGACCCTTCAGATCCCAGAAATCAAGAAGGAGGAAGGTAAGATAGCCGGGAATATTCAGCATTTTCAAAATGTTACACGCAAAAAGAAATTGCATATAGGCACATAAGTAGTCTCTACTCGTGCATTTCGTATTTTATAAAAGTTGAAAATAGTCAGGTATTTTCACTTTCGCACACATGTGTATATATATAAAAAAGGGGCTATCTCTAAAGGCATTTTTTGATGGGGTCTGTTGCGCTGGTGGTGGACCCTTGGCTCGAGGTGGGGTTGAAGCTACCCGCAGGGCAAGCCCTACGGGTCCCCACTGTTGGGAGGCGGAGCAGGCTAGGAGACGGAGGCCGATTGGAGCTTTGCCAAAAACAGCCCACGTTCCCTGCAAGTTGAGCCCTTGGGTGCCGGGGCCAGCTGGTCTTAGGCAGGCCTCTGTATGACGACTCCCAGTTGGTGATGACAAGGGCATGCCAGGGACCAGCAGAGGTATCAGAGGACCAAGGATGGTCCGGACGAGGCAGGGTTCCAGAGACCTGGATGCTGACAGGAATAGAGAAGGAGAGGAGGCATCCAGGTAAAAATAGGCCGAAGCCTGAGAGGCCAAGTCCATAGGATACTGAAGAGGAGTTCATGGCAAGCTGGAGTCAGGGCAGGCGACAAGCAAGCAAGGAACCAGGAAGCAGAGCAAAGGTTAGAGCCAGGAGATCAGTTCAAGCGAAGTCCAATGAAGCAGGAGTCAGTACCAGAGAATCAGTCCAAGCATAGTCCAATGAAGCAGGGGTCAGTACCAGAGAATCGGTCCAAGCATAGTCCAACGAAGCAGGGGTCAGTACCAGAGAATCAGTCCAAACGTAGTCCAACGAAGTAGGGGTCGGAACCAGAGAATTAGTCCAAGCGTAGTCCAGTGAAGCTGGGGTTGGTACCAGAGAATCAGTCCAAGGGAACAAGAAGGAGACGAAGGAGCAAGCAGGAACAGGAGCCAGGAATGATGACAGGAACAGGAACCAGGAATGATGATAGGAACAGGAACCAGGAATGATGGGCAACGAGCACATGAGCAATCGTAGAGACCTGTTGCCAAGGCAGGGAACAAGTGGCTGGGCCCTGCCTTATATACAGAGGCCCAGTGATGTCATCATCTGGGACCGCGGGCTATTTTCCTGCCATGGCCCCTTTAAGAATACGGCCAGGGCCTGGAGGAAGCAGGATGGCGGCATCACTCCATGGCCCATATGAGGAGGCCCGCCAGTCACAGGGAGGAACCGCAGAGGAGTCGGAAGCATCAGAGGAGGCTGCAGGCACTTGGGGACAGAGGCAGCTGCCTACTGCCGTGAGCAAAGATGAACCAGGGCTTACAGCTGGATTCCTGGGGTGAGTAGGCCAGGACACATAACAGGGCCAACATTTATGCACATAAATTGCTATTTTAAAAGACACTTATGCACATAAATTTGTCAACTTGCTAGCATAATTATACTCCTGATAATTATTTGGCATGTGATATTAAACATCTGGGTGGGAGGTCTGGGTGAAGTGGAGGGAGTTCAGGCTGAAAAACCAGTAGGATCTCGATAACCTGGAGACGAACTGGGTGAACTGATGGATTAATTGGCAAAACTGGTAATTTCCTTGACGTGTATGTAACCCCATGCCCAGAGGCAGAATGCACTCCAATGAGGCCATAAAAGATTTTAAATCTCTTCAGGGCTGGAACCACTCCTGACTAACTCTTAAAACACAGTCATTTTCCCCCAGGGGGTGAATCATTAGTTAGGAGGGGGAAAAAGTTATGCTTCCAGGGCCCAGAGTGTTAGGGGCAACTTTCATCTCCGATCTGTTAACCTGGGAGGGGGGTATTCTTTTCCTTTTATTCCCTATGGTCTGTGGTGCCAAATAAAACACTGGATGCTTATTTGTTTGTGTCCAAAATTAAAGTCTTTACTGAAGGGGAATCAGAATTGGTAAATGGCACAATTAACAAAGTCCTCAGCACCACAGAGGCTTTCAAATTACAATATCTTCCCTCAATCTGTGCACAGGTCTCTAATACTAGATAAAGGGAATTTTCACACTCCCAGTGGTGGATAAGTGGAATCTCCAGGTGGGCAGGTTATCCTTTTTGAAAAAGGATAAACCTCTTCCAAATAGGTAAAACCTGGAAAATATTCAGTCACTGCAGAGAGAGTCCAACCCTCTCTATCCCCAGGGGGAGAGGCTCCGGATGGGGGTCCTCAGTGCTGTTATTCACAGTTGTTACTCACAGTTAGTAGGCATTCTTCTTTATAGTGCCTTCTTTTGCTCAGGATCCCAGGTGGCAGGGATCCAGTTGTAGCCAAGCTGCTCCAGTTGTTCCAGGTCCCAGGCAGGAAAGGAGCAAAACCTTTTCCTCCTGGTCACCATCAATCCTCTGTTTTCCAGGGCAGGTCACAATGTGTTAGCTCTTCCCTACCCAAGGTCTTCTGAAGAGAGGCTTCCCCAAGACCTCTCCATGACCATCACCCTAGAGTTTCACAGTACTCTTACAAAAAAATGTAAAATCCTCAAAAATAACCAAAGACAATAATCCTGCACCTAAGGAGTAGGTTGCAAGATTCAAGTACCCGACCTGACCCAAGGGTCCTAGGCATGATAGAGGCCAGTCCTCCAGATAGGCCAAAATCTGTAACTCAGGAAAAATCTCCAACCTCCTTCAGAACTCTCAACTAATGCTGCATCCCCCCCGAACTCTCTGTAGAAAGCTATTTTTAAATCCACAGAGGGGGACGTTCATCCCAGCACCATCAAAGGATCCTCCGCTCATTATTCCCTCCGCTCACATGGTAGGAGTAATGGACGGCTGGCGCCATCTTGTACTCTTACCATGTGACAGGGGTCGACCAATGGCACCGGCAGCCCCTGTGACATAGTAAGGGCAAAGGCAATCGGTGCCATTTTGAATACCGGCAGCCGATGGCCCGAGTGCAAGAGATCGCTTCAGAACCCCCGATGGACCACCAGGGACTTTTGGCAAGTCTTGGGGGGAACTCCTGACCCCATCTGACCTGGAGCGATGGTAGGAGCCATCTTATGCTCTTACCATGTGACAGGAGCCGACCAATGGCACCGGTAGCCCCTGTGACATAGTAAGGGCAAAGGCTATTGGCGTCATTTTGAATACCGGTAGCCGACGGCCCGAGTGCAGGAGAATGCTCCAGAACCCCCACTGGACCACCAGGGACTTTTGGCAAGTCTTGGGGGGGTCAGGAGGGTGGGGGGTTGTAGTTAATTAAATTTAAAGGGTTGGGATAGGTTTTTTTTTTACTTTAATGAGAAACAAATACCATACATAACTAATGGACGAATCGGGGTCCCCCGAAAACAGATGTAACGGATTTGGGTCCCGACGAATACGAATACTGAATCGAATGTATCCGTCCCTGCTGTACATCCCTATGGTACACCACAACATGATTTCGCACATTGTGACCCAATTGCATTAACCCCCACTCTTTTAGAGAGCTCATGGGGTAACCCGGATGGGCTCTCTGGAAATAAGCATCTACGGAATTCTTGAAGATATGTCAATCAACCTCCTCTCTCAACTAGTCATTGTGATTTTCTTTGACATAGTCCATCATATACATGGTACTGAAGACTTCTTACAGTGCTTATTCTCGTTTACAGATAAATAAATGGTACTCAGTCAGGTTAGAAGCATTTATTGGTATGCAAAATAAGTCAGAGTATTGGGAAGAAGGGATAAATGATCTGACAGTCACTGTCGGAGCTTCTTCAGTTTTCTGCCTGCACATTAGTTGATTCTATAAGAATATAAGAACTAGGGATGTGAATCGTTTTTTGACGATTTAAAATATCGTCCGATATATTTTAAATCGTCAAAAATCGTTAGGGCCACGATACAATACCAATTCCCCCGATTTATCGTTAAAAAATCGTAAATTGGGGGAAGCGGGAGGGCAGGAAAACCGGCACACTAAAACCCCCTAAAACCCACCCCCGACCCCGGGTTCCGGACCGCCGCTGAACGACCTCCTGCAGTCGATCTCCTGCCGGCGCCATTTTCCGTACGGAAAACGATTCGCGGCAAGAAATCGCTTCCTGAACCCCGCTGGACTCCCAGAAACTTTTGGCCAGCTTGGGGGGGCCTCCTGACCCCCACAAGACTTGCCAAAAGTCCAGCGGGAGTCCGGAACGACCTCCTGCGTCGAATCGTTTTTGTCTATGGCCGCCGCCATTTTGCGGCGGCCATTTTGCAAAATGGCGCCGGCTGAAGACAAAAGGATTCAATTGAGGGGGCCGTTCCGGACCGCTGCTGTTCTGGACCACCAGGTAATTTAAAGCATTTGGGGGGGGGGGTTCGGGAGGGTGGGGGATTTAATTTAAAGGGTCGGGGGTGGGTTTTAGGGGGTTGGCTCACAATTTTAACGATTTTTCACAATATTTTTAAAACCCAAACGGCAACAATACGATTCCCTCCCCCTCCCAGCCGAAATCGATCGTTAAGACGATCGAGGACACGATTCACATCTCTAATAAGAACATAAGAAATTGCCATGCTGGGTCACACCAAAGGTCCATCAAGCCCAGCATCCTGTTTCCAACAGAGGCCAAACCAGGCCACAAGAACCTTGCAAGTACCCAAACACTAAGAAGATCCCATACTAATGATGCCAGTAATAGCAGAGGTCAATCCCTGATTAATAGCAGTTAATGGACTTCTCCGCTAAGAACTTATCCAAACCTTTTTTAAACCCAGCTACACTAACTGCACCAATCACATCCTCTGGCAACAATTTCCAGAGCTTAATTGTGCATTGAGTGAAAAAGAATTTTCTCCAATTAGTTTTCTCTTATCTCAGCACATCATGACAGTTGGATCTGTTTCTTTTCTGTTATCGCTCTTTTATCTGAGTTTCAATCTTTCCACAGCGCCAGTTCTTTCCATCATGAGCCCCTTTTTTCTGGTTGTGAGATCTTCCCGCTGGCAATGTTTCTTGAGCAGCACAGCTGCAGTTCTGCACATACTCAATAAGTCTGCTAGAGCTGTCTCTCACTCTACAGATATACAGTAATGCTGGTAATGCAGCCCAAAATCCATTAGGACACTGCGGCAGATAAGCTGCTCAGCTTGAAAAGGTCATGTTAGCTCATTAGGTGAAGGAAAGGTACTGGGCACTAACCAGGACTGATCCCTTACATCCTAGGGTAGTGCCTGATCAAGTAGGTCACCCCTCATGATGGTTCAAGAGACTCCAGTAGATTGGAGAAACATCTTGTTGGTTACCATTGAAGTGGAGAGTAAAGATTGCATAGGATGATCACTGGAAGGACTTTCCCCAGTTTGAGAAGCTCCTCCCAAGGACACGCCGGAAGTGAATTATGCCTGATACCTTTTCATCGCCTATTCAAAATATTCCCTGTAGATGGTGGGCTCAGGGGTAAACAAGTTGATGCTGGAGATGACTATCGAATCTCTCTGGGACAATTCAGGCACTGAGGGCCATGCTCCAGTGCCATACATCTTGAGATCATATAGTTTTATGAATGTTGGTCCCCCCCAGAAGATCTCAAGCTTGAGTGTCACATGTCCAATGACCGGCCTCAGCATCTTGGTGACTCTCATTAGTGGGATGAAGGCAGGCTCTGGCAAGTACTTCTTGGGTGTACATTAGCCTCTCCTCTCAGTGTTTCCAGTGGAAACACTGAGAGGAGAGGATCACCTTGCTGGTGGCTGAAAGGAATCAGTAAGTTTTTGCTTGGGACATTGACTTTTTTAAAAGTATTGGGGCAAAGTTAACTATTTGGGAATATTATTTAGTGTGTTTGTGTGTTTGTGCCTTTAATAGTCAGAAAGTGAATAAACAAGTTAGACTATTTGCATTTTTAAATAGTCAATAAGGTAGCAGTAGGTAGGCAGTGAATAAACAAGTTAGACTGTATTTTTAGTCAGTCAATAAGGTAGCAGTAGGTAGGCAGTGAATAAACAAGTTAGACTGTTTGTATTTTTAGTCAGTCAATAAGGTAGCAGTAGGTAGTGTGTTTATTTTTAAAAGTCTGCAGAACTGAGTGTTCTCCAGACTTTTAAGTGTTTTATTTATTTAATAATAACTGAGTGCATTGTATTCAAAAACAAAAAAAAACCCACAAAAAAAACAACCCACAAAAAAGTAGCCAGAAGCTAGAAATAAGCTAGGAGCAGTATATACCAAAGTAAAAAAGTTGAATAGTTCAGCTCAGTTACTCACCTTGGAAAGGTGTTGAGGTAGTGTGATTAGGTTTGAATAGGGAACAACATTTGTTAATCAAGGGAGCAGTGAGTCACTCAGGCTGACTAACTAAAGTTAGACTGTTTGTATTTCCCAACCCTCCCACCCCTCGCCCACCCACCCCTAGCTCATCCCTTAATTTATAGGCAGGTGCCACTTTCACAAAAACAAAAACAAAAAAAAAATCAACAAAAACTTTATTGAGAATTCGATCAGACCCCGGTAGGCCACTACCAGACATATAGTGAATTCACTAATACATTTAAAGGAAGTTAGACACATTCCTACTCCCATAGCAACCTAAAACTTAACTAGGAACTGATCAAAATTGAGATGAAGGCAGCAGTCCAGCAGCAAGAGGGGGGCTTCCCAGTCTTTTGCATCGAGTGTCACATGTATGATTTTTTACCCACCGGTGAGAAGTTGTACATGTGCATGCGATGCAAAGAGCTCCTGGCTCTCAGAGAACGAGTCCGATCTCTGGAGGCTAGAGTGGCAGACCTGGAGGAGCTGAGGCAGACAGAGAGGTATATAGATGAGACCTTCAGGGACATAGTAGTCAAGTCCCAACTTCAGACTGGCAGCCCTGGTGCTGCCTTGGAGGAAGAAGGTCTCATAATGGGAGAGCACCAACCAGGTGTAGCAGGAAAGGATCCTGTAGCAAGGACCTGCTCTCTAGGTGATGCATTGTCCTTTCGCACTGAGGATATCTCCCCAAGGCCTACTGCCCAGGAGGAAAGGGTTAGGTCGGCCGTCATAGTTGGTGATTCGATTATTAGGAATGTAGATAGCTGGGTGGCGGGTGGGCGTGAGGATCGCCTGGTAACATGCCTACCTGGTGCGAAGGTGGCGGAACTCACGCGTCACCTAGATAGGATTTTAGACAGTGCTGGGGAGGAACCGGCTGTCGTGGTACACGTGGGCACCAACGACATAGGAAAATGTGGGAGGGAGGTTCTGGAAGCCAAATTTAGGCTCAGGTAGAAAGATTAGATCCAGAACCTCCAGGGTAGCATTCTCTGAAATGCTCCCTGTTCCACGCGCAGGTCACCAGAGGCAGACAGAGCTCCGGAGTCTCAATGCGTGGATGAGACGATGGTGCAAGGAAGAGGGATTCAGTTTTGTTAGGAACTGGGGAACCTTTTGGGGAAGGGGGGAGACTCTTCCGAAGGGATGGGCTCCACCTTAACCAGGGTGGAACCAGACTGCTGGCGTTAACCTTTAAAAAGGAGATAGAGCAGCTTTTAAACTAGAACAAAGGGGAAAGCCGACAGTCGCTCAGCAGCGCATGGTTCGGAGAGAGCTATCTTCAGAGGATACTAATGATGCATTAGAATTAGGGCATCCCGACAGTGAGGTTCCAATAATTAGAAAAGTAGTCCAAGTGCCTGTAACTAAAAACTCACCTGAGCTAAAAAATTCTAACTTATCCCTATCAATTAAAAAGCAGAATAAAAATACAAACAAAAAACAAACTTTGAAATGTTTGTATGCTAATGCCAGAAGTCTAAGAAGTAAGATGGGAGAATTAGAATGTATAGCAGTAAATGATGACATAGACTTAATTGGCATCTCAGAGACATGGTGGAAAGAGGATAAACAATGGGACAGTGCTATACCGGGGTACAAATTATATCGCAATGACAGAGAGGAGCACTTGGGAGGAGGTGTGGCGCTTTATGTCCGGGATGGTATAGAGTCCAACAGGATAAACATCCTGCATGAGACTAAATACAAAATTGAATCTTTATGGGTAGAAATCCCTTGTGTGTCAGGGAAGACTACAGTGATAGGGGTATACTACCGTCCACCTGGTCAAGATGGTGAGATGGACAGTGAAATGCTAAGAGAAATTAGGGAAGCTAACCAAATTGGTAGTGCAGTAATAATGGGAGACTTCAATTATCCCAATATAGACTGGGTAAATGTGTCATCGGGTCACGCTAGAGAGATAACATTCCTGGATGGAATAAATGATAGCTTTATGGAGCAATTGGTTCAGGAACCGACGAGAGAGGGAGCAATTTTAGATCTAATTCTCAGTGGAGCACAGGACTTGGTGAGAGAGGTAATGGTGGTGGGGCCGCTTGGCAATAGTGATCATAATATGATCAAATTTGATTTAATGACTGGAAAAGGAACAGTGTGCAAATCCAAGGCTCTCGTGCTAAACTTTCAAAAGGGAAACTTTGATAAAATGAGAAAAATTGTTAGAAAAAAACTGAAAGGAGCAGCTACAAAAGTAAAAAATGTCCAAGAGGCGTGGTCATTGTTAAAAAATACCATTCTAGAAGCACAGTCCAGATATATTCCACACATTAAGAAAGGTGGAAAGAAGGCAAAACAATTACCGGCATGGTTAAAAGGGGAGGTGAAAGAAGCTATTTTAGCCAAAAGATCTTCATTCAAAAATTGGAAGAAGGATCCAACAGAAGAAAATAGGATAAAGCATAAACATTGGCAAGTTAAATGTAAGACATTGATAAGACAGGCTAAGAGAGAATTTGAAAAGAAGTTGGCTGTAGAGGCAAAAACTCACAGTAAAAACTTTTTTAAATATATCCGAAGCAGAAAGCCTGTGAAGGAGTCAGTTGGACCGTTAGATGATCGAGGGGTTAAAGGGGCACTTAGAGAAGATAAGGCCATCGCGGAAAGATTAAATGATTTCTTTGCTTCGGTGTTTACTGAAGAGGATGTTGGGGAGGTACCCGTAATGGAGAAGGTTTTCATGGGTAATAATTCAGATGGACTGAATCAAATCACGGTGAACCTAGAAGATGTGGTAGGCCTGATTGACAAACTGAAGAGTAGTAAATCACCTGGACCGGATGGTATACACCCCAGAGTTCTGAAGGAACTAAAAAATGAAATTTCAGACCTATTAGTAAAAATTTTCAACTTATCATTAAAATCATCCATTGTACCTGAAGACTGGAGGATAGCAAATGTAACCCCAATATTTAAAAAGGGCTCAAGGGGCGATCCGGGAAACTACAGACCGGTTAGCCTGACTTCAGTGCCAGGAAAAATAGTGGAAAGTGTTCTAAACATCAAAATCACAGAACATATAGAAAGACATGGTTTAATGGAACAAAGTCAGCATGGCTTTACCCAGGGCAAGTCTTGCCTCACAAATCTGCTTCACTTTTTTGAAGGAGTTAATAAACATGTGGATAAGGGTTAACCGGTAGATATAGTATACTTGGATTTTCAGAAGGCGTTTGACAAAGTTCCTCATGAGAGGCTTCTAGGAAAAGTAAAAAGTCATGGGATAGGTGGCGATGTCCTTTCGTGGATTGCAAACTGGCTAAAAGACAGGAAACAGAGAGTAGGATTAAATGGACAATTTTCTCAGTGGAAGGGAGTGGACAGTGGAGTGCCTCAGGGATCTGTATTGGGAACCTTACTGTTCAATATATTTATAAATGATTTGGAAAGAAATACGATGAGTGAGATAATCAAATTTGCAGATGACACAAAATTGTTCAGAGTAGTTAAATCACAAGTAGATTGTGATAAATTGCAGGAAGACCTTGTGAGACTGGAAAATTGGGCATCCAAATGGCAGATAAAATTTAATGTGGATAAGTGCAAGGTGATGCATATAGGGAAAAATAACCCGTGCTATAATTACACAATGTTGGGTTCCATATTAGGTGCTACAACCCAAGAAAGAGATCTAGGTGTCATAGTGGATAACACACTGAAATCGTCGGTGCAGTGTGCTGCGGCAGTCAAAAAAGCAAACAGAATGTTGGGAATTATTAGAAAAGGAATGGTGAATAAAATGGAAAATGTCATAATGCCTCTGTATCGCTCCATGGTGAGACCGCACCTTGAATACCGTGTACAATTCTGGTCGCCGCATCTCAAAAAATATATAATTGCGATGGAGAAGGTACAGAGAAGGGCTACCAAAATGATAAGGGGAATGGAACAACTCCCCTATGAGGAAAGACTAAAGAGGTTAGGACTTTTCAGCTTGGAGAAGAGACGACTGAGGGGGGATATGATAGAGGTGTTTAAAATCATGAGAGGTCTAGAACGGGTAGATGTGAATCGGTTATTTACTCTTTCGGATAGTAGGAAGACTAGGGGGCACTCCATGAAGTTAGCATGTGGCACATTTAAAACTAATCGGAGAAAGTTCTTTTTTACTCAACGCACAATTAAACTCTGGAATTTGTTGCCAGCGAATGTGGTTAGTGCAGTTAGTATAGCTGTGTTTAAAAAAGGATTGGATAAGTTCTTGGAGGAGAAGTCCATTACCTGCTATTAAGTTCACTTAGAGAATAGCCACTGGCATTAGCAATGGTTACATGGAATAGACTTAGTTTTTGGGTACTTGCCAGGTTCTTATGGCCTGGATTGGCCACTGTTGGAAACAGGATGCTGGGCTTGATGGACCCTTGGTCTGACCCAGTATGGCATTTTCTTATGTTCTTATGTTCTTACCTCTGTGGGGTGGGCCTGATTGGGAGACCCAAGGATCTCCACAGTGTCAGCTGACATAGACTGGCCCACTGCCTCTTTTCAATTATTGGCCCCAGACCTGGAGTCTCAATTGTGGCAGCTCCAACCGCCTCAGTGGGTATTATGGCATCACCTCACACAGTGGGTAAAGGAGGTTCTTCTTCTGCCTCCCCTTTAGATGAGGCCTGAGCACTGTGGTTTCCGCTCTCCTCCAAGACATCGAATGGAGATCATCCCTTTTTTATTTCCTTATCCAATGATGAGACCAGTTGGTAGCCTAAGCCTCCCTGTTCAAATAGCATGTACGGCATCTTGGCCTCCTAGTAGAATAGGTCAAGGCAGCCGCAGCATTGTAATTGGAGGGATCGCACCAGTAGGGTATAATAGGACTTACATTCTAAGGCTCCATCAGCTGGACACCCCTTAGAGTTATTTTTAATCTTCCCTTGGGGTGAAGTAAGTAGTGGATTCGCCACGAGGCAATTCACTCACTGGCGGTGTTGCTGTCGCTGCAGCGGTATTTTACAATGATGAACTGGCACTGTTTCCCGTTTCATGAGGATCATTAGAATCTTCCCCTGAGCCATGGCTGGAATGATGACTGCTTCCATTGCTGGAGTGAGCTGAGATGGCCATCTTGGACAGATCCCAGAATACTGCGTTACCAGTTTCAATGAGTTCTGTCGCCAACTCCTATTTTTCATCACAACTGAGTGCTGCGCAGGCCATGCCTTGTGCTGAAGTACCATCTGCATGATGACATAGTGTGTGCATCCCACCACTGATTACACTGCTGATGCCCAACGTAAGCGAGCGCACCACCTCCCCCTCCATTTTTCAAGTTTTCATGGTTTTGTCAAAAATGTTCAGCAGGTATCAAATGTTTATAAATCACTATTTCTAAGTTCAATTCGATGTTCAATACAACCCGCACTCATCCAAGCCCCACGTTCCCGGGCACCATTTTATATAACCCCCATACCCAGAGTTGGACTGCACTCTGATGGGGGCCATAAACGTTTTTTAAGTCTCTTCAGGACTGCAACCACTCCTGACTAGGCCTTAAAATATAGTCTCTTTCTCCTAGGGGGGAATCCTTGGGGGGAAAGGTTATTCTTCCAGGGCCAGGAGTATTAGGGGTGCCTTTCATCTCCAACCTGTATCCCTGGGAAAGGGGTATTCTTTTCCTTTTGTTCCCTACGGTCTGTGATGTCAAATAAAGCACTGGATGCTTCTTTGCTTGTGTCCAAAATTAAAGTCTTTACTGAAGGTGAATCTGAATTAGTAAATGGGACAATTAACAAAGCCCTCGGTACTACCATGTCTTTCAAATTACAATCTCTTCCCTCAATCTGTGCACAGATCTCTAAAACCAGATAAATGGAACTTCCACCCTCCCAGAAGTGGATAACTGGAATCCCCAGGTGGGCAGCTTGTCCTTGTTGAAAAAGAAAAAACCTCTTCCAAATTGGTGAAACTTGGAAAAACTCAGTCACAGCATAGAGTCCAACCCTCTCTCTCCCCAGGAAGTAGAGACTCCGGTTGGGGGGGGGGGGGGGGTTTCCTAAATTTTCTTAAACTTGTTGTTACCCACAGTTAGTAGGTATTCTTCTTTATATTTCTTTCTTTCTCTCAGGATTCCAGATGGGAGGGATCCACTTGGAACCAAGCCGTTCCAGTTGTTCCAGGTCCCAGGCAAGAAAGGGGCAAAACCTTTTCCTCCTAGCCAGAAACAAAAAGTAGATATTCCCCAACTCAGAATGAATTCCAGAGAACGCTTTTTTCCCTACCCAGGGCCCCCTGAAGAGCGGCTTCCCAAAGACCTCTCCATGAGCAACACCCTGGGGTCTCACAGTCCTCTTACAACAAAAAGGTAAAATCCTCAAAAACAATCCACATCAACCACCCTGCACCTAAGGAGTGGGGTGCAGGAGTTGAGTCCACGACCTGAGCCCAAGGGCCCTAGGCAAGGTGGAGGCCAGGCCTGCGGGTAGGCCAAAAATGCTAACTCAGAGGAAAAATCTCCAACCTCCTCCAGCATTCTCAACTAATACTGCCCCCTACCCCTCTGATCTCTCTGTAAGACTGCTTATAAAACAACAGAAGGGGATGTCCATCCCAGCACTTTCAAAAGCACAGACTGTACTGAACGGATCTTCCCCTCATTATTCCATCTAACTGCACTATCCCAAGCTGAATACAGGAGTTTACCCAGGGCTTACTGGTAATGGAACTAGAAGGTTCTTACATGTGTATGTTTTAAAATACACCGATTTCCTTGAATAAGTACTACTTTATTTTTACGCATAAAATATAGGTAGGAAAAGTACGCACATTCAATGCATTAATGTATACTTTTCCAATGCACTGCATGTATTCACACAGAAGCCTACATTCGCTCATATGTTGCAAGGTAGAGATAGGTGTATTTTATAAAATACGCGTATATTATCCACACAGGTTATAAAATACTAGTGTAGATTTGCTCCCTGCCATGTACATATGTATGTGTTGCCACGTGCATTTGTTTGAAAGCTATTATCTTTATCTACAGGTTATAAGATTACAGATACAGGTATGTGTGATCTGTGGTAACCAAAAATTTGAATTCACTATAGTTGCCATAAATTACTTTTGTTGCTATTACAGTAAAATGTAGAAGTCAGTAAACACTGTGGAAATTAAATAAATTGTAGACACCAAGTATCACTTCGAATGTATATGTGTTTTCCTTTTCCTTGCCCTTGTTTACAAATGTAAATTAATTCTCCATTTCAAATGGTGACATGATTTTATCTCTTTCTCTCCCACATTGTTAATTCCTTACCTGCTTGCTACTGAGTCCCATCAAGAGTTTGCAGATCATTCAGCTTCTCCAATGGGATTTATCCAGAGACAGTACACAGACAAAGCAAATGTTAGTCTGGGGTTAACTATTTCTTCTAAGCTGTGCACGTGCGCAATGCTTACAACCTTTCTTGTGGCCATGCACAACTTTTAGCCCCCCCCCCCCGCACAGGAAGACTGTCGGGGCTGTGGTGGAGCCCATCCCACCACTGCCCAAAGTGAAAAGACCAGTGAAGCTATGGTGAAGCCCATCCCACCATGGCACAAAGTGAGGAGATTGGTGGGGCTGTGGTGGAGCACATACCACCATGGCACAAAGTGAGGAGACTGGTAAGGCTGTGGTGAAGCCCATCCCACCACAGTCTGAAGTGAGAAAATTCCACCATGGCCTGAAGTGAGGAGACCGACGGGGTCATGATGGAACCCATCCCACCAAGATCCAAAGTGAGGAGACCAGCAGGGCCATGATGGAGCCCATCCCACAACAGCCCAAAGTGAGCAGGAGGCCAGCAGGGTCATAGTGGAGCTCACCTAACCACAGCATAATGAAGAGGCCCCAAAACTCCAGGTGCTCCTCCTTCTTCCTACCCATGCGACTCAGAAGAAAAAAATTGCTGAAGCCACGTGGGCAAGAAGGAGGAGGAGGAGCATCAGCCCACGTGCTGAAGAGAAGCAGTGACTGTGGCAGGGCCGCTGTGCATCCCATCTTGTGGTGACCCAAGAAGAGGAGGCCTAGAAGGGAGAAGGAGGCTGAGGTCCTGTAGACTGTGTGTGAGAGACAAGTGAGAGTGAGAGCCTGTGTGTGTGTGTGTGTGTGTGTGTGTGTGTATGAGAGTGAGAAAGCACACGGGAGTGAGCTGGCTTGTATGTATGAGAGAAAGATAGAATTTGAAAGTGAGAGTCATGTGTCTGTCAGAGAGAGAACATGTAAAAATGGGAGCCTGTGTGTGAGAGAGCATGAGAGAGCGAGAGCATGTGTGTGTGTATGTGAGGGAAGAGGAATGGAGTGATAGGATTTTCCCTATTGATTCCTATGAAGTCAAGGTGATTAAGTATTTCAGAGAGTATACAAAGGAGGTGGTATGGCAATAAATGTGAGCAGGTGTTTTTGACTTCTTGCCCTTAGATCATGCTCACATGTTGGGTGTGCTTGTTATATATATATATATATATATATATACACTCAGATTTATTTTCCTACCTATTTCTATACTGGACCAATGGCTTTAAAATGACTTGGCCTGGCCCAAAATGGATAATCAAGATCATACATAGAGAAATGATGTAGCTAATGCATTCCATGGCTTGGAACATAACGGGCCCTCATTGCTTTATTATGTACTCATTATTGTCCATGTTGCCACCATTCAGACACTTGTGCAGCCCTCTTTCCATTTTTGCAGAGCAAATAATTTTGTTGGCCTGCCTGAATAGTTTTTCACCTTGGCCTCCTTTCCAGTCTCAAAAGGGGTGACCATTCATCATCATTTACTGTATATGATGAAGGAAGAGCACTCAATGTCATCTACTTGGATTTCAGCAAAGCTTTTGATACGCTCCTGCATAGGAGGCTTGTGAATAAACTGAGAAGCTTGGGAGTTAGCGCCAAGGTGGTGGCTTGAATTCCAAACTGGTTGACAGATAGAAGACAGCGTGTGATGGTAAATGGAACCTATTCTGAAGAGAGAACAGTGTTAAGCAGAGTGCCGCAAGGATCGGTGTTGGGACTGATTCTGTTCAATATCTTTGTGAGCGACATTGCAGAAGGGATAGAAGGTAAAGTTTGTCTATTTGTGGATGATACTAAGATCTGCAACAGAGTGGACATGCTGGAAGGAGTAGTGAGAATGAAACGTGATTTATATAAGCTTGAACAGTGGTTGAAGATATGGTAGCTGGGATTCAATGCCAAGAAGTGCAGTGTCATGCATCTGGGGTGTGGTAATTCAAAAGAGCTGTATGTGATGGGGGGTGAAGGGCTCTTGTGCACAGAGCAAGAGAGGGACCTTAGGGTGATAGTGTCTAGCAATCTGAAGATGGCAAAGTAATGTGACAAGGTGATAGCTAAAGCCAGAAGAATGCTGGGCTGCATATAGAGAGGAATAACCAGTAAGAAAAAGGAAGTGATAGTCCCCTTGTACAGGTCCTTGGTGAGGCTTCACTTGGAGTATTGTGTTCAGTTCTGGAGACCATATCTCAAAAGGGACAGAGACAGAATGGAGGCGGTCCAGAAAAGGGTGCAAAAATGGCAGGGGTCTCCATCAAATGACTTATAAGGAGAAGTTGAAGGACTTAAGTATATATACCCTGGAGGAGAGGAGGTGCAGGGGAGATATGATACAGACCTTCAGATACTTGAAAGGTTCTAATGATGCACAATTGACAAACCTTTTCCATTGGAAAGAAATCAGTAGAACTAGGGGTCACGTAATGAAACTCCAGGGAGGATGACTCAGAACCAACGTCAGGAAATATTTCTTCATGGAGAGGGTGGTGGATGCCTGGAATGCCTTTCTGGAGGAGGTGATGAAGACAAAAACAGTGAAAGATTTCAAAGGGGCATGGGATAAACCCTGTGGATCCCTAAAGGCTAGAGGATGGAAATGAAGAAAAGAGTGCATGGGGGTAACTTGCTGATGTGGCAGTTACTACACTTAGCCAAAAAGCCTTCATACTGTTGATGCAACTCCATCATTGCTCTCTGCTTCAATGGCAGGGAAAAAAGAGGAAAAGGGGAATTATATTCAGACAGCAACCAACAAGGACATTGAATTTTGTAGTCTGGGAAAGCAAATAAGCATAGAGGTAACTTGCTGATGCAGCACTTACTACCCTTAACCAATAAGCCTTCATACTGTTGATACAACTCCATTATTGCTCTCTGCTTTAATGGCAAAGGGAAAAGAAGAAAAAGGGAATTAGATTCAGACAGCAACCAACAAGGACACTGGATTTTACAGTCTGGGAAAACAAATAAGCATGGGGGGAAAACAACTAAGCATGGGGGTAACTTGCGGATGCAGCTGTTATTACCCTTAACCAATAAGCCTGATGCTTTGGATGCAACTCCAACATTGTTCTCTGCTTCAACAGCAAGAGGTAACAGGGAATTGGACTCAGACGGCAACCAACAAGGGCCCTGTCTTTGACAGTTTGGGAAACTAAGTAAGGGGGTGACCTGTATGGCACAGCAGATGCTACCATAAGCCTGCTGGGCAGACTGGATGGACCATTTGGACCTTTTCTGCTGTCATTTTCTCTATTTCTGTATGCTTTTCCAACTGGAGTTTTCAAAATTTGTCACATTAGATAAGTCATTGCTCCAGACCCCCTATCCAAAAACTGCAGAAAAGAAAAGAAGTCATTTTTAATATCCATAACTTGATTAGCAGCTGACATAATAACATCGTAAATAATGGCAGATAAAGACCAAAATGGTCCATCCAGTCTGACCAGTCAGGTGTTTAGGATTGTAACTGCTGCTCTGAGCAGGCTACCCCTTCATTTTCTTTTTAGGGTTATAGCTGCCAATCCGTGCAGATTAACCCCTCACCTTCTTTTAAGGGTTTTGACTGCCATTCCATGTAGGTTATCCTCTCATCTTCTTTTTAGGGTTGTAACAGCTGCTCCATGCAAATTATCCCTGTATAGTAGAGCTACTCCTTGAACCATCCTCTTGCAGTGAAGGATCCTTTGAGTTTATCCCAAGCTCTTTTGAATTTTGTCACTAATTTTGTCTTCACCATTTCCTCTAGAATGTCATTCAAGGCATCAGGCACCTTTTTCATAAAAAAATATTTACAGATGTTATCCCTGAGTCTACCCTCCTGGTACTTCATTTCATAAACCCTAGTTCTACAACTTTCTTTCCATTGGAATAGTTAGTTTCTTGTGTATTTGTAATACCTTTCAGGTATTTAAAAATCTGTATCATATCCACCCCCCCCCCCCTTCCCGCCTCCCAGGGTATATATATTTAGGCCCTAAGCCTCATATCATGTGTCTTTTGGTGCAGATCATTTTTGTTGCCCTTCTCTAAACTATTTCTTTCCTATATCTTTTTTGAGATATGGCTTCCAGAACTGAACACAGTACACCAGTGACTAGTACAGGGGCATCATCACTTCCTTTCTCCTGCTGGTTATGCTCTCTATGCAGCCTAGTATCCTTCTGGTCCTAGTCACTGCCTTGTTATACTGCTTCATTCTTTCAAATTATCAAACACTATCACGCAGATGGCTCCCTCCCAGTTCATGCACATCAGTCTCTCACCTCCAGTCATAACACATTGCTTCTTTGGATTTCTGCATTTCAGGGCACTTTTTGATTGAATCTTAACTACCAAGCCATCAATCTCTCCTCAAGCCTTCTTAGATTACTTCTCAATCTGTCTACTCTTTCAGATCTTAGTGGGTCGTTTACTAAACTGAGATAGGGGTATAATTTGTAAAAACAGCATTTATCATGTGATAAACGCTGTATATCGTGCAATATAGCTATATCTTGGCAATATTGTGCATTATTTTGAGCCAAAATATACCCCTATTACAATCAGTTGACCTACATGCAATTTACATGCATAAATATTGCAAGTGCAGAACTCATGCATAGGTAATCGTATGCAAATAAAATAATGCTGCTGCCAAAAATCTGGCCATTGCCACCTGTGTTATTTTAATGTATTTTAAAGAGTTGATTGATGCCTCTTATAGGGCTATGTGGCCCAAAATGCCCCCTCATAACAGTGTAAAATACCCCCAAAGGTGTGGCCAGACCCCCTCCACCTGTCGAGCTGGCCCATAGTATAAAAAAGAAAAAAGGTTCCAAGTGTTGCATGGTGATGACCTGTCCTAACCCCTCCCCTTTTAAAATAATATTTCCCACAGTTCAACTCCCAACCCCAGCTTCTCCTTCTTTAACAACATTCTACCCCCCTGACCTCCCCATACGTTAGTCAAACTCCTTGGTGTTCAGTAGGGCCCCCTGGACCCCCTTATCTTTAGAAAGTAATCTGGTAGATCACTTGTGGGCCTGGGTGCCCTCAAGGCCCCAGGCCAGTCAACATTATATTTCAAAATGGTATCAACTAGTCTTTACCACATCATGTGATAAGAGCAAATGTCAATTAGTGCCATTTTGAAATATGGGGTTGACTGGCCTGGGATCTAGGGGACGCCCTGGGCTGTCACTGACTACCAAGTTGCCTTTTAAAAGTTAGGGGGGATCAGGGGGCAGAGGGCCCCAATAAACACCTGGGATTTCTTTTAACTTAAGGGGGGTTGGGAGCATATTAAACATCAGGGTGTTTGTCTAATGTATGAGAGGGCTGGGGGGAGGACATGGAGGTGAACTGGGGAGGAGTTATTTTCTTAAAAGGGGAGAGGTTTGGGACGGGTGTAAGAATGTCACCACAAGACAGTTTGAGCCTTTTTTTTTTTTTTTACTATGGGCCATCTCAACAGGCAGCAAGAGGGTGGGCGAGAGTTTGCCCAGACCCATGAGGGGTGGTGTATCCTGCTATGGATGGGGGAAGGGGCCATTTTAAGCCACTACTGGTCCCTTAAGACCATGGTGGTCCCGAGTGAAGGAACCAGTATTGCATGATCTTTCCTCTATCTCTAAAAGTTTTTTTCTCACAGAATGTTTCCATGAGAAAAAATATTTCAGAGATACTGTTATGCTATTTTCTTGTGGCAGGACCCAAATATCATGGGAATGCCCCCCATGATATTTTACCCCCCCCCCATCATAAAATATTACAGCTTAAGTGTTATATACAATAAAATAAATAAAACAGTGTCATCTGCAAAAAGGCAAACTTTCCCTTCTATCCCCTCTGCAATATTACTTACACACGCTGCACGCATTTTCAAAAGGACAAAGCCACGTTCGTAAGTGCCGATACACGCACAAGTGCCGGGCCCTGAAAAAGGGGTGGACTGGGGGGGAGGGGCATGGTCTGGGTGGGGAGGGGCAGGGTGGGGTGGGACAGAGGCCAGCTGGTTCAGCAGCCATTAGCTGCTGTCCTGGGGACGCGTGCACTGGCAGCCGGCTGGCACACACTGATTACTTCTGCTCTAGAGAAGCAGTAAGCAAGAAAACAAAAAAAAAATGTAAGTTTCAACAAAGAGTTTAGGGGGAAGGAGAAGGGAAGAGGGAGGGAGTTTAAGTAGGGGGGAGGGAATGGGGGAAGGCCCGATTGTGTCACCATGCATAACTTACTAAAATTCTCCCCCCGCGCGCGTCATCCGCACATACGGGAACCGCACTCACTTTTTAAAATCTACCCCTTTATGCATGAGTCTCCTATTTATTTATTTATTTATTAACTTTTATTTACCGACATTCATGAAGCACATCATGCCGGTTTACAAAGAACTCAATTGGAAGATACAGTATAACGATATAACAATATGACAATATCCTATGCAGGATAGTATTAAACGTTTTGCTGACATCCAAGGAAACAAAATCTAGTGCACACCCTTGATCTAATTCTCTAGATAGACAATTGAAAAAAATTGATCAGATTCATTTGACTCGATCTTCTTCTTTTAAAACCATACTGTCTTGAATTATGTAACCCATTGGATTATAGCTAGTTTACTTCAACCAAGTCTCCATTTTTTTCCTACCACCAAAGTAAGGTTAACCAGCCTGTAGTTTCCAATCTCCTCTCTGTTACCACTTTTTTAAAGTGCTATCACAGCTATCTTTTTCCAATCTTTTGGCTCCGTTCCTTTTCCAAGGATTTATTGAACAGGTCCTTCAGCAGAAAAGATGCATGCACATTTGATGACTTGTGCCCATATTCTGATTATAAAATATGTAATTGTGCATGTTCTTCCAAACCCTGCCAAGGAATGCCCTCAAAATGCCCTCTTTATATGTATATAGTTTTCCACATGGCAGCAACAAATTTACACGTGTACTCCCACCCTTCTGAAAATGTGCTTGCCATGCACAGAGGTTAATTATGTGCAACTATGCTGATTTTATGCGCAGAACCCCAGCATAAATTGTTGAAAATGATCTCCTCAAAGCGTTCTTTAGAAATAAAAAATTTCTATCTTATGGACAAAAGATAGATCAGAGTTTACCTTGATCTTAGCAGGAACACTCAGTCCAAAAGGAAGGGAACAGATTTTTTTTCCCAAAAAAATCCACTTAAATGCATTATTAAATACTGAAAAATTTCCTATATTTCCTTTGACCCAGAAATGTCTTATAGAGCAACAGGACAGCCCTTCTGTGTTTTCAAGAAGTAGATTGTTTTTATTCTTTCTTCTTTAGATAGATTTATTTATTTATTTATTACATTTGTTAGATGCCTAACTTGAGAGAAACTAGGCATCATCCAATCATATTAATATAAAATGCAGTATTAAACATCACAAAAATAAAACAAACACTTAAAAACCAACACAAAAAGACAAACAGTAACAATAATCCATGAGCTAATTTGCTATTTAACAAATCCACAAATCCAGAAAACTCTAGTTTTCCTATAACAGAGAAAAGCAACCTATAAGTGAAAATTCTCAAAAATCTTATTAAAAATCTAAATTAAATAACCAAGTTTTAGACTGTTTTCTAAAGCCAGATATATATATGGGGGTCATTACACCTTTTAGAACTGTTAAATGGGGATGCAGCCTTATTTTCTATCCAACTTGTGCCAAGTCCTAATTGTTCGTTGTTCTTGTTTTTCTTCCTCTGCATTTTCCTGGCATCTTGCCTCTTTCCATTTATAGGACTTGACTTAAGTTTTAAATATATCTATGTTTTTCCTTTCTGTAATTTGGAATATTTGTAATATTTTCCTTTATATTTCCTAATGTGAAGTTTATATATTTCATAGATAATTATTTGTAAAATTTGAAATTATAAAATAATAAATAAAATCATGTATTAGCTAATCTTTAATGAAAAATACTTCAGATAATAATGTTGTAACGTCTTTGCATGTGTTAATTTGGCAGTGGTTTATTTATTTTATTTTTTTTATTGCCAGGAAGAAAACATTTCCATTTCCTATTACAAAGAGAAGGGGTAAAGAGTTGGCATGGTCAGATTATCTGGCAGGTTTCTTTTTAATAAGGGGAGGGGGTATTTACAGAGTGCAGGGATGGCTGAATCAGTTCAGAGTAGATTAGCAGCATTTGGTGCAAGGACAGTTCTATGTGGCTTTGTTTACCTGACCTGCTCCTGTCACTGTTTGGATGAAGGTAAAAATAAAACTTAGCTACCTTTTCCCAACTTGGAAGACTGCGGAAATTCCAATTTGGCCCTGATTTCTAGTTTAAAAATGAATCCTGGCTCACAAATCTGACCTTCACTTTATCACTAACTGGAATAAAATTTCTGGAACTGCTAAAAAAAAAAAAAAAAGGGTAACGTGAGGTAGTAACTCCTGGGAGCAAAACACAACCCCATCTGCTTTTCTGCAGCCTGAGGCTGAGAGGGAGGGAGGAACAGAGCAAGGAGGGTAAACAAAGACACAAAGAGACTGACTAGAGGGAAAGCTTTGGTATTATGGTAACTCTTCTTTAACAGTTCTGTTGGACTATTTGTTGATTACAGAACATCAGTCTATATCAATATAGATAAAGGGAGACTAACATGCTATCACTGTAAAACAAATCTTACTGCAGTGCACATAAGTAAATCAGAATTTAGCACAGAATCTGGGAACAATGAGGTTTATATTCAGGCATTGTGCAGCTCGGCAAGTTAGCCAGATAAACTTATCTGGCTAAAAAAATGACAGGAGTTAGGTGGCATCTTATAGACTAACCAATTTATTGAAGCATGAGCTTTTGAGTACAGGGTCCACTTTGTCTGATGCATGACGTGATGTACAAGAGATGGGTTAAATATATACAGAACAAAGAGAAGGCATTGGATTAGGCAGGACATGGGATGGAGAGAGTATTAATAGCATTATAGTATAGCCTACTGAGTAAGCGTGAAAAGACAGGATGATCTCCTAACAGTTAAGCTCATTGATAGTAGTGAGTCATGAAGCTATTGTTCAGACTTATGGTGTTAGCGTTAAGTTTTTTTTTGATGAGTTCCAATTTAGAAGTTTCACACTGGAGAGTTCCTATGAAGTTCTTATGTTTGAGTATAGCAACCATAAGGTTAGATAGAGAATGTCCTGGAAGGTTGAAATGTTATCCTATTGTTTTCAAAATGTTGCCATTTCTGATATCCATTTATTCATTTCCTTAGGGAATGGCCTGTTTATCCCATGTAGACGGCAGAAACACATTGATGGCATATATTACATTGGAAGAAGAGCAGGCGAATGAGCCCCTGATGTTGTAATTGATGTTATTGAATCCTATGATGGTATTGCCTGGGTTAACATGTAGACTGAGTTGGCATCTGGGTTTCTGGCAGGGTCTGGTTCCTGAGTTGGTGTCGTTATACTATTTGTGATTACTAGTGAGTATCCATTTGAAGTTGGGGCGCTGCCAGTAAGCCAGGATAGGACTGCCACCCATGTCAGTGAGAGGGTGGTGTCATTGTCCAGGATGGGTTGTAGATCCTTGATGATATGTTTCAGTGGTTTCAACTGGGAGTTCTAGGTAAAAAATCAGAGGCGTTTGTTATTTGCTTTTTTGAGATGATCCTATAGTAAAGTGTTTTGAGGGGTCAGAACAGATGCAATTTGACAGTAAGGCTTGCCTATAGAATATAGACTAACAGAGGGACTCCTGTTATGGTTGCCGCTCGCGGGGCCCAACCCGTGAGCAGCCCCTTTCACCTCTGCTGCCTACTGCGCCAATCAGGCTGGTGCCCAACCATCTTTCCTCCTCCTTGCGGCCGCCGCCATGGCTTCCCTCCATGGCATGGAGCTGACATCAATGCTGCTGCCCACGGCGGGAAGGGCCGCCGCAGTCTTCACTCTTTGTGGCATGGAACCGCTGACGGACGCTCCTCTTCGCGGCCCTGGTGCCGCCACCACTGTGCTCCACTTCGTGGCAGGAATATCACCATCACTGCTGATCCGCTCCTGCCTATCCCTGGTCCCTGCTTATGCGCGATCGCTCCCATCATGAATATTTAAAGGGCCAGCGGCGGGAAATGCTGCGCAGCCCCAACAGATGATGTCATCTTCCTGTTTCATCTTCAGCCCTATAAAAGGGCTCAGCTTCCATTCCTTGGGGCCTTCATATCAGATCTTCATGGTTGACCATGTTTCTTCTTTCCGACAAGGTCTTCCGTGGTCTGCTCCTGTCCAGATGGTTTCATGTTCTTCGTTACTTGTTCCTAGATGCTCCTAGATGTTCCTCCTTCGTTGCATGTTTCGTGTTCCTGATGCTCCATATTCCTGCTGTTTCAGTCCTGGTCCTGATGTTCCTGTCTCCAGCTCTTCGTCCTGATTCCAGTTTTCCCTCTCGTTCACCTTTCTTGGGGTCCCACCATCGTGGTCCATGACCAGCCCATGGGGGGATGTGTAGGGCGCTTCGTGGCACAAGGCCTGTCTTCATGTCTGCAGCACAAGTCTCCGGAAGGCCCTTGCTTTTAATGCTGAGGTCTGTTCCTGAATCCTGAGTCTTGAATCCTTGAATCCTGTTCCCAGTCTTCGGAGTTCCTTGTTCCTGCTTCGTCCATGCCCTAGACTCATGCCAGAGCCTGCATCGCTTCAGCGTGGTCCGTGACCAGCCACAGGCAGCTGTGTAGAGCATGCCTCGGTGCAGGCCTCTCCTGAATCTTCGTCATGTTTCCAGCTCAAGTCTTCATCTTCTCGTCTGGAGTCTGCTTCGCTTCCAGCATAGTCCGCGACCAGCCATGGGCAGCTGAGGAGGGCACGCTGTGCTTCAGTACCCACCTTGTATTAGTGCCTGAATCCTGAATCCTCGTCTGAGTCTTTCAAGTTCCTCAAATCTTTGTCTGAGTCTTCCAAGTTCCTCAAGTCCTCGTCTGAGTCTTCCAAGTTCCTTGAGTCTTCGTCTGAGTCTTCCAAGTTCCTCAGTTCTTTGTCTTGTCATGTTCCTGTCCTCAGCCTCTGTCTGGCCTCACACACTCATCGTTCCCAAGTGGTGGGTCCGAGTGGTCAGAAGGCTACTCTTGAGACCAGCATTACATTGATGGGTCTCACCTGTGCGTGCAGGTCCAGTGGAGGTCTGAGCCCACTTTGTTCCAGTGCCTACGATATTCCACATCTCGATCCTGGTCCAGTCTTGCACCAGCTCCAGCCTATGCTTGGACACTCTCGCCTCCCATGGTGTGTGCCTTGGGGCTCCTCCCTGAGCTGTGCCATGGCCTAAGGGCTCACATCCCTCTAGAGCAAGCGACCGCACCCCCGTGTTCGCAACAACTCCCATCTGGAGAAATTACAACAGATATTTTTAGAATTGCAGTATCCACCCAATGATGTAAGAAAACAAATCAACAGAGCCATACAAATACCCAGGAACACTCTATTACAGGATCATCTCAAAAAAGAAAATAAAAGAACACCTCTGGTTGTTACCTATAACTCACAGTTGAAACCACTGAAACATATCATCAAGGATCTACAACCCATCCTAGACAATGCCACCACCCTCTCACAGGCCATGGGTGGCAGACATATCCTGGCTTACAGGTAGCTCCCAGCTTCAAACGGATACTCATCAGCAACCACAAATTGTACAACAATAACATGAACTCAAGAACTAGATCCTACCATAAACTCAGATGCCAACTCTCTCCACATATTAACCCAGAAAACAGCATCACAGAACTCAGGAACATCAACAACAATATCTGGGGCTCATTCACCTGCTCTTCTTCCATAGAAACATAGAAACATAGAAATGACGGCAGAAGAAGACCAACCGGTCCATCCAGTCTGCCCAGCAAGCCTTACACTTATTTTTCTCATACTTAACTGGTTCTCTTGGCTCTTAGTAACCTTATGTTCTAATTCCCTTTTCACCACCACTATTAATGTAGAGAGCAGTGATGGAGCTGCTTCCAAGTGAAATATTAAGTTTGATTAGTTGGGTAAGCGGCAGCATAGCTCTCTGCCATGAAGCAGAGGGCAATGCTGGAAATGTGTGAAGTATCAGTTTTTCTTTTCCCCTGTCATTGAAGCAGGGAGCTATGCTGGATATGCATTGAAAGTGAAGTATGCCTTGAAAGTCACATTAACTATCATCAAATATTGAAAAGCCTAATAATTGGTAATACCTATAGCCCATGAACCCATCCCTGTTTTTTTCTTTTTTTTTTTTTAATTGGGAGATGGATGCCCTTCATCCTTCTACTCTGTGAAGGTGGACACCTACCACTGGCCACTGGCATCCCACTCCGTGAATGCCTCTGTGGCTACTGCCGCTCCATGCAGTGTTTTACTACCTGCTCTTTATATGCGTCCTCTAGAACTGATGGATCCCATCCCTGTTTTTTTTTTCTTATTTATTTAATTGGGAGATGACAGCCCTCCATCCTTCCGCTCCGTGAAGGTGGACACCTACCACTGGCCACTGGCATCCCGCTCCGTGAATGCCTCTGTGGCTACTGCCGCTCCGTGCAGTATTTTACTACCTGCTCTTTATATGGACACCTACCACTGGCCACTGGCATCCCGCTCCGTGAATGCCTCTGTGGCTACTGCCGCTCCGTGCAGTATTTTACTACCTGCTCTTTATATGTGTCCTCTAGACCTGATGGATCCCATCCCTGTTTTGTTTTTTGGGTTTTTTTTTATTTAATTGGGAGATGACAGCCCTACATCCTTCCGCTCCATGAAGGTGGACACCTACCACTGGCCACTGGCATCCCACTCCGTGAATGCCTCTGTGGCTACTGCCGCTCCATGCAGTGTTTTACTACCTGCTCTTTATATGCGTCCTCTAGAACTGATGGATCCCATCCCTGTTTTTTTTTTCTTATTTATTTAATTGGGAGATGACAGCCCTCCATCCTTCCGCTCCGTGAAGGTGGACACCTACCACTGGCCACTGGCATCCCGCTCCGTGAATGCCTCTGTGGCTACTGCCGCTCCGTGCAGTATTTACTACCTGCTCTTTATATGGACACCTACCACTGGCCACTGGCATCCCGCTCCGTGAATGCCTCTGTGGCTACTGCCGCTCCGTGCAGTATTTTACTACCTGCTCTTTATATGTGTCCTCTAGACCTGATGGATCCCATCCCTGTTTTGTTTTTTTGGGTTTTTTTTTATTTAATTGGGAGATGACAGCCCTACATCCTTCCGCTCCATGAAGGTGGACACCTACCACTGGCCACTGGCATCCCGCTCCGTGAATGCCTCTGTGGCTACTGCCGCTTCGTGCAGTATTTTACTATCTGCTCTTTATATGCGTCCTCTAGACCTGATGGATCCACAATGTTTATCCCATGCCCCTTTGAAGTGCTTCACAGTTTTGGACTTCACCACTTCCTCCGGAAGGGCATTCCAGGCATCCACCACTCTCTCCGTGAAGAAATTCTTCCTGACATTGGTTCTTAGTCTTCCTCCTTGGAGCCTCAGCTCATGACCTCTGGTTCTGCTGATTTTTTTCTGTTGGAAAAGGTTTGTCGTTGTCTTTGGATCATTAAAGTTTTTCAAGTATCTGAAAGTTTGAATCATATCACCCCTGCTTCTCCTTTCCTCCAGGGTGTACATATTTAGATTCTTCAATCTCTCCTCGTATGTCAACCGATAAAGACCCTCCACCTTCCTGGTCGCCCTTCTCTGTACTGCTTCCAACTTGTCCTTGTCTCTTTGTAGATACGGTCTCCAGAATTGAACACAGTACTCCAGGTGAGGCCTCACCAAGGACCTGTACAAGGGGATTATCACTTCCCTTTTCTTACTCGATATTCCTCTCTCTATGCATCCCAGCATTCTTCTGGCTTTTGCAATCGCCTTGTCGCATTGTTTCGCCGACTTCATATCATTAGACACTATCACCCCAAGGTCTCTCTCCTGCTCCGTGCACATCAGCCTTTCCCCCCCCATCGAATACAGTTCATTCGGATTTCCACTCCCCAAATGCATGACTTTGCACTTCTTGGCATTGAATTTCAGCTGCCATATCTTCGACCACTCTTCCAGCTTCCTTAAATCCCGTCTCATTCTCTTCACTCCTTCCGGCGTGTCCACTCTGTTGCAGATCTTAGTGTCGTCCGCAAAAAGACAAACCTTACCTTCTATCCCTTCCGCAATGTCGCTCACAAAGATATTGAACAGGACCGGTCCCAACACCGATCCTTGCGGTACACCACTTAAAACCGCTCTCTCTTCAGAGAAAGTTCCATTTACCATCACGCATTGTCTTCTGTCCGTCAACCAGTTTGCAATCCAGGTCACCACTTCGGCACTCACTCCCAAGCTTTTTGTTTTATTCACCAGTCTCCTGTGCGGAACCGTATCAAAAGCTTTGCTGAAATCCAAGTAGATGACATCTAGCGCTCTTCCTTGATCCAATTCCTTGGTTACCCAGTCGAAAAAGTCAATCAGATTTGTCTGACAGGATCTTCCCCTGGTGAATCCATGCTGCCTCTGGTCCATCAATTCTCCGGACTGCAGATAGTTCACTATTCTCTCTTTCAACAGTGACTCCATTACTTTTCCCACCACCGAAGTGAGGCTAACCGGTCTGTAGTTACCAGCCTCTTCTCTGTTCCCATTCTTGTGAAGCGGGACCACCACAGCTCTTCTCCAATCACTCGGTACCACTCCCGTTTCTAGGGATCTATTGAACAGGTCACACAGCGGACCCGCCAGCACATCTCTGAGCTCCCTCAGAATCCTTGGATGAATCCCATCAGGCCCCATGGCTTTGTCCACTTTCAGATTCTTTAGCTCTTCCCATACATTTTCTACTGTAAAATGATTTTCATCTATTCCACTACCCTCCAGCTTCTTGTGTAGAAATGGTCCTTCTCCAGGGTCTTCTTTAGTGAACACAGAGCTGAAGTATTCATTTAATATTTCTGCCATTTCTTCGTCTCTCTCCACACATTGATCATTTCCACCTTTCAATTTCACTATACCACTATGGACTTTTCTCTTTTCGCTGATGTATCTGAAAAATGTTTTGTCACCATTTTTTATCTCCTTGGCAATCCTCTCTTCCGCTTGACTTTTTGCCAACTTGATTAATTTCTTCGTCTCCCTCAGTTGAATCAAATATTCTTCTTTGTGCTCCTCCCTTTGGGATCTTTTATATTTCTTGAATGCTGTTCTTTTAGCTTTAATTTTGTCAGCCACCTCATTTGAGAACCAGATAGGTTTCATTTTTCTTTTGCTTTTCTTTACATTTCTAACATAAAGAGTAGTTGCCTTGGTGATTGCTCCTTTTAGATTGATCCACTGCTGATCCACATCTCTCTCATTCTCCCATCCATTTAGTTCTTCCTCTAGGTACTTCCCCATTTCGTCAAAGTCCGTGTTTTTGAACTGTAAAACTCTGGTCTTTATACTTCTTTTCCATATTCTTTTAGTGATATTAAACCATACCGTTTGATGATCACTGGTGCTGAGGTGGGCGCCCACCTGGACATCAGAGACATTATCTCCATTAGTGAGCACTAAGTCGAGTATATTTCCTTCTCTCGTGGGTTCTAATACCATTTGTTTGAACAAAGTTACTTGCATGGCATCCACTATTGCTCTACTATTTTTAGATTCTGCAGATGGGATTTTCCAGTCTACATCTGGCATATTAAAGTCACCAACGATCACCACTTCTCCCTTCTTACCTATCTTATGGATGTCTTCAACCAGGTCTCTGTCCAGCTCTTCCTTTTGGTTCGGGGGCCTGTAAACCACTCCAATATAAATGGATGCTCCGTCATCTTTTTTTAGGTCGACCCATAGTGCTTCTTCCTTGCCCCAACTTCCTTGCAGCTCAGATGCTTGGATATTGTTTCTGACATAAAGATGCTTGGATATTGTTTCTGACATAAAGAGCCACACCTCCCCCTTTTCTATCCACTCTGTCCTTCCAATGTAATATACGCCAGGAACTCTCCAGTGTGAAACTGCTGAATTGGAGCTCATCAATAAACTTAACACTATCATCCTAGGTTTGAACAGAGACAATAGCTTCATGACTCACTACAACTATCTATGAACATAACTGTTATCAGATCAATCAGTCTTTTCACACTTACATCAGTTGTCAGTAGGGTATACAATAATAACAAAACTTTTTCAATGATAATTAAATTGTAAAACTAGGGGTCATGATGTGAATGCTCAAAGGGGGTAGACTCAGAAATAATGTCAGGAAGATTTTTTTCACCGAGAGAATGGCCGATGCCTGGAATGCCTTTCCGGAGGAGGTGGTGGAGACTAAAATGGTCATGGAATTCAAAAAACAGTGGGCCAGTCACAGAGGATCCCTGGAGTCAGAGGATAGTGGTGAAGCAGTGGGTAATCTGCATGGATTGCTGGTTTAACCTATAGCACAGAGCCATAGCTAAGCAATTGGGCACCCATGGCCAAGTAAAAAACAGTGTGCCCTCACCCTCTATACAGCACATATCATGAGCTAGGAGACTCTGCTAAGATGTTTTAGCTTTTTTGAAACGTAAATAATAACTTAAACATAATTTATAATCTATAAGTAGACACAAGTGTGACTCTGGACCCAAAGATGTTATCCTTAGGGCTGTCTAAATGAGATCCTTAACATCTACCAGAACCAGTCCTTAATCTCTACCCAAATGATTAGTAATCTCTACTTTGTTAAGCAGGAGGATTTGAAAAGGTAGTGTGGCCTTTAAGCCATGATGGTGTCATCTATTTTTTCTTTTATCGAATTACCGGTATATGATTTTTGATTATTTTAAACTAATTGGGTTCTAGATCTCATTAACAGTATTGCAAACTCCTGCCACTACCAGGCACATTGTGATATACTGCAAACACACTCAGAGCCTTTATAACAACTCTGCCATACTATAACAGCACAAACACCCAGAATTCAGGCAGCAATAACCTTAATGCAGGGCCTGCGGCTCCTATTGGCTAAAGCCTTTTGCACATCAGGTTCCTTTCTCCCCACACCTGTCTGGTCCACTTGCCCACTTTCTACTTACATTTCATTGCTTAGTCTCTCACTAAATTTCTCTTTTTGCCACAAGACCAATATAGGTTTTTCAGTTGTACACTTCTTCTCAGCTGGATAGTTTTCTAACCCAATCTTTATTTTCCTTTTATGAACAGGATCAATATTTAGGCCACTTGGGATGATATGGGCAGGCCTGGTTTACATTTTTGGTGCACTGTGTTTTTATGTAGTCTAAAACAGCAAACCCTCCCTCTATCCCCTTTTCCCTCCCATTCACCTCTCTGCAAAGAACATGCTTGGGATCTGTTTTTTGTTGTCACCCTGAAATTTGCTGGATTGGGTAGATGCATGCAGGACCAGTGCAAGAGTATTTGGTGCACTAGCTAACCCTTACAGCCTTGTACCAGCCCACCACTCCCCTACTATTGTACCCTCCCTGAATACAATAAAAAAGTAATGCATTTATAATAGATTTTACTAGGGATGTGCATTCGTTTGCAACGAAATAGGAAATATAGAAAATATTTCCTATTTCATCGCATTTCGGGGGGGTCCCCGAAATGATAGGAAAACCCACAAAATTTCATGTGGTTTTCTTATAGTTTTTTGGGGGGTAGAGAAAGGGCACATAAAAAAAAAAAAACACAACCAAACCCACCCCAACCCTTCAGATTTAATTAATTACAATCCCCCACCCTCTCGATCCCACCAAAACCTGCCTAAAGTCCCTGGTGGTCCAGCAGGGGACCCGGGAGCGATCTCCCGCTCTCGGGCCATCAGCTGCCAGTAAACAAAATGGCACCGGTGGCCCTTTGCCCTTACCATGTGACAGGGGCTATCGGTGCCATTGGCTGGCCTCTGTCACATGGTAGGAGCAATGGACGGCCGGCACCATCTTAAAAAATGGCGCAGGCCATCCATTGCTCCTAACATGTGAAAGGGGCCGGCCAATGGCACTGATAGCCCCTGTCACATGGTAAGGGCAAAGGGCCACCGGCGCCATTTTGTTTACTGGCAGCTGACGGCCAGAGAGCGGGAGATCACTCCCGGGACCCCCGCTGGACCACCAGGGATTTTAGGCAAGTTTGGGGGGGGGGGGGTCGGGAGGGTGGGGGATTGTAATTAATTAAATCTGAAGAGTTGGGGTGTTTTGCGGTTTTTTTGGTTCGGGACAGCAGAAAAAAAATTGGCCCGAACCGCAGGAAACGAAATTTTTCGCAGCAGGCTGATAACTTCCTCTAGATTTTACATGAAAAAGGTCATTCAAAATACAAACCTCTGAAGTAAAAATATCACTTACAACATATATATTATATTTACAACCACTGCTGTGATGCCAACCAGAAAACTCTGCAAAAAAACCCACCATTTAGAACCTTTATGGTATTAGGCCTATTATAATGCTTGTTGTGTGAGGGCTTAGCCCTAAGAAGCCATGAGTAAACTGAATTACAATTACAATATAGTAATCCTCTCATATCAGAAAAGCATTTACTTCCAGCACTTAAACAGTAATAGCCCTATCTATGAAAAGACAACACTGCAAACATTAACCAGGCCCTAAAATACCAATATACCTCCTAATAGGAAAAGTGAACAAGCCAAGCTACTATAGATCCCTATGCAGAGACTTCGCACTAGCAGAATACCTCATCTTGGTCACACATGCAGAGCTCAGACAGATCTGCACCAAATTCAGAATAAAGAGGCCATAAATATAAACAGGAACATGCAGACAAAAACTGAACTGGAAACCATAACAAGTGAAACAATACTGATTAGAAAAAATATATGACAATACTGATAAGTACATCTAGCACAAGATGTACTAAAAAAAAAATTCCCATTTTGTGCCTGATTCACAGAAAGGATAACTTTAAAACATGTTTAAAAAATATATGCAAGTTATAAAATATGCATAAATGTACCCAGGAAAAGGAGCACACATGAATATATTTTTGCACTTATTCGGATAAATTCTGAGATATATGGCTAAGGGGGTCATTTTCTATCCCTATCGCACGCGAAAAGGGACTTTTCGCGTGCGATAGCTAGATAGGGGCAGAGTTGGGACCAGAAGAGGAGGAGTCGGGGTGGTGTCGGGGCAGATGAGGCGGAAACTTTGCTGGTGGCGATAAGGTAAGACCCGTTATCACCGCCAATAGCACACCCAATAGCGCCACCTTTCACGGAGGCGCTATTGGGTGCGAAAGGCGGCAGCGATAACACCGTGGTGGTGCGATCGCTGCTGGCTTTCGCGGGCCCGCCCCCTGCTTCGCCCCCCCGACCCCGGTTACCGCGGGATTCAATAAGAGGTGCACCGTAAGAAAATCCAGGCCTGAGTTACTAAAGCAACTGGCAAGAGAGAACCTTGCACCACCCCAGCAAAGAAGACCCTGGTTAGATAACCCCAATTTGGGAGCACAAAGTAGAATGCATTGCTTCCCCTATTGAGTTTAATGGGAAATGAATGAACAAATACAATGAATAACCAAAAATATTTTTTTTCATCTGAAATGAACCAAATGATTGATTATGACCTAGGAAATGAATTTATGTAGTCTAAAACAGCAAACCCTCCCTCTAACCCCTTTTCCCTCCCATTCACCTCTCTGCAAAGAACATGCTTGGGATCTGTTTTTTGTTGTCCCCCTGAAATTTGGTGGATTGGGTAGGAGATGCATGCAGAACCGGTGCAAGCGTATTAGGTGCCCTAAATAAATTAACCTTACAGCCTTGTACCAGCCCACCACTCCCCTACTCTTGTACCCTCACCTGAACTATGAAATGAATTAACATACCAAAATGAAATTTTGCATCTGCATATCCCTAGTACAAACCACACTGGGAATGGTGTCTGAATCCTAGTTTAGTTAGATCTTTAAAGAGAATTTTTTCTGCACAGGAATTTAGATCAGTTATGTATATGTAGGTATTAGCAATTTGGATTAGTTAATGCTGTATATTTGGGGATGCAAAAATATTTAATCCACGTCTTGCAATTGGTGCATAACCCTGTAGTGTATCTTAATCATGGATTACTTTGGGAAATGATTGTTACCCAAAATATGAAACAACTTCATTGGCTGCCTATGGGCCTCATTTTCCAATATCGCAGTGGTAACACATGAGGGGGCGTGTCCCATGCAAATAAGGCATTTTTCGTGCAGCAGGAAAACATCGTGCACCGCATTAAAACAACCAATGAATCTTCACAGTACATGAAAGTGTCCAAACAGCCTATTTCCACTCCTAGGTGCTGCATGCAACATGGGGGGGAGGGAGAGAGAGAGAGAGAGAGAGAGAGAGAGAGAGAGAGAGAGAGAGAGAGAAAGAGAGAGAGAGAGAGAGAACCTTGCTATAGTGCCTATGCCCTAGACTAGTATTTGTAGCCCTATGGGAGGGCCACCTAGTAACTCGAGGTGGGGATTAGGTATGAGCGTAGGGGGTTGGGGGCCACTTTCACATTCAAGATGAGACGTACGGAAAGAACAGTGGTCTCTAGTGAAGATTTGCTGGCCGTCGGAGTGAGGAAACTCACTCCAAGAAGAGATTTGGACAATGTTCTCTCCACCTAGCTTGATGGACACTACATCAAGCTAGGTGGAGAGAACATTGTCCAAATCTCTTCTTGGAGTGAGTTTCCTCACTCCGACGGCCAGCAAATCTTCACTAGAGACCACTGTTCTTTCCGTACGTCTCATCTTGAATGTGAAAGTGGCCCCCAACCCCCTACGCTCATACTTAATCCCCACCTCGAGTTACTAGGTGGCCCTCCCATAGGGCTACAAATACCTGTCTAGGGCATAGGCACTATAGCAAGGTTCTCTCTCTCTCTCTCTCTCTCTCTAACCCTTTACTGACCTGTAGCGCACAAGGTAACACAAATGAAAGTGTTGTAGCTATGAGCTGTGCTAACACTGCGGCTGTTTCGCGGCACACGATAACTATTTTACATATGCTCCGCCCCCTGAATATAAAATTACGAATTTGCATTCGCAAATCGCGTTAACGGCTGTTAGCGCGATTTGCTAATTTATCTCCCGCGATAACTCCTTGGAAAATGACCCCCTATAACGCAAAGAGTATTTTTTAAGGTGCTTATGCTACTTTATAAATCACTGCTCTCTGAGTTTCATTGTTTGGCTGGTAGATTGCAGTGGTATACCCCTAAATGTTTTTTAAGATCTGTGTCACAAAAGTGTTTAGTAATACCATCATTTACTGAATACCATGTACAAGAAACAAGATTTAAGCTTTTTCTGTCACTGCTCCCTCTGCTTGGAATTCATTTCCTGTTGAAACTAGGACTGAAGGAGACTATTTCAAGTTCAGAAAAAGAGTGAAACATGTTATTTGCTAAGACTTTTCTAGAATAGAGAATGCAGATTTGAATCCCTTTTTCTAGATTAGGGTGTGTATTTTTAATCCCCTTTTAACTTTATAATTAATGTTTGTACATTTTATGTGCATTTTAACTGTACATGCTTTTGTGTTTATATGTGTAATTTAATCGTCGTGATTTTTATTAATGTGATTTTGTAATCTGAGTTGAATTTTATTAGAAACTGCGAAATATAAAACAGAACAAATAAATAAATTAGATAAGGCAATGGCATAGCAGAGTAAACTTTAGGCTCGAGACATATTTATTTATAACAGGAAACAGCGTTCACAAAATATAACCTGCTTACCTCCAGCAATATAACTTACACAGCATTCGCTTCAGGACAGAAATGTGCCAGGAGCTGTCTGTCTCTTCCCAGCTGGGCCCACATTCTTATGCCTGCTCACCCGGGTCTGCTCTCAGAGCTGTCCATCTAAATGGCTTACCTGGCTATATTCAGCCTTTATTCAGCTAAATTCTAGACAGCTAATAAGTTAGGAGGCTAGAATTTAGCCGAATATGTTGGGGGCATTCTGGGGGCATAACTGGGAGGAGCTGAGTTAGCTGGCTATGGCTAACTCCGATATTCAGAGTTAGCTGGTTAACTTAGCCAGCTAAGTATGGTCAGCTGAAAGAACTGTTTTAAAGTTAGCTGGCTTTAGTTAGCCAGCTAACTACTTAAAATAGCCAGCTATATTCAATCGTGTGGCTGCATTACTAAATATACCACCAAAGTTAGCCCGATAAGTTTATCGGGCTAACTTTGCTATCCGGACTGTGTCTGAATATAGACCTTCTGGTTTAAGGTGGACCAGATTAGATATCTGGTCCTGCACAAGTTAAGGAGGATTTTCAGTGACATTCCCTCACAAAAGCAATAACAAGCATTCCCTGACTTATGATGCATTGCAGGTACAAATCAAGGTAACTTCAACCAGTTACAAACACTCATGGTTAGGAAAAACTTAAATCTAGTCCACTTATCCAGTCCAGGTCATTTTCCACAGTAATTCCTCTTCATGGACAAAGTCAATACTTGGGCATAAATATCTACTTTCAGACTTAACACAGCTTCAATACTTTCACCTCATATAACATCAGTAGCCCATACCAATGTTTGGCCTCCCAGCCATCTAAATGCTGGGACATCTTCCAGGTGTCCCAGCATACCTTTTGAATCCCTTAAGAATCAATCCAAATCCGCAGGGGCATAGTCACACATCACGCTTTCAATAGTCTGAGCCTGACTTTCTCAGAGTCATTGTGTAGCTCTGCACACAACACATACAAGCCCTGAATCTAAATCTCCGCGTATAAATGATTAAAATTAGGAGCACAATTACTCATGTATGGGAGATTTGCACCACTTATCCGAATAAATTTTGACTTCTCCAGGTCAAAGCCACCACTTAGCGGACTAAGTCTAAAAACTGTTAATTATCTGGTTAAGTAATATAGCTGGATAAGTATTAAAATGCTACTTATCGGGCTATGTCGAAAATACATGCTTCATATCTTTTAGATACATGATCATGTTTGTAGATTTAAGCGTATTATATATAGTGGGAATGCACAAAATATGACAAATAAGGCCAATTCATTTCATTCAGGGGCCCCTGATTAGCTTTGAAACAAACATTCATTGCATTCATTTTAAATAAATGCATCAGGCCTAGTCCTAGGCCCGCGAGTGGGGCTTCGCCTAGGGCAAAGGCTGAGGCCAAAGCAGGGACCTGTCGGGTATATGATGAAGGTAGGGTCCTGAGGCCTGGGCGTGGGTCCAGGTTCGATGCTGTGGCCTCGAACCAGACCCAGGCCCATGCCGCAGCCAGGCCCACAGGCCAGGACCCAACACCTAAGCCTCAGCTTATGCCCAGCCTGAAGTGTCAGCCTCAGCCTAGACTGGAGCCTAGCCTCAGGCTCAACATCACAGTCTGACCCAGAGGATGGGTCCTGATGCCGGTGCCTTGACCCAGACACAGGCATGACACTGGGGCATGCCCTAGAGATCAGGTCCCGATGCCTGGGCCTTGACCTAAGCCCAGGCAGAAGCCTCAGCCTCAGTCTGACACCACAGTCCAACCCGGAGGTCGAGTCTTGATGCTGGCGCCTCAGCTCTGGCCCAAGCCCAACTCTGGGGCCAAGCCCAGAGGCCAGGTCCCTATGCTTTGGCCTTAACGTAGGCAGGAGCCAGAGACACTGGAACTCAAGCCCAAAGGATGGGTCCCTTGCCAGGCCCAGACCCAGGCCAAACATGGGTCCAGTTTAGAGGCTGGATCCTGATGTCTCAGCCTCAGCTCAGAGTCAAGCCCATGCCTGGAGCCCAGGCCTTGGAGTTCTCTTCTCCAACTTCTTACTTCAGCTCTTCTATCACCAATGATGCCATCCTCTGGGGTAACACCTTTTGAATACCATCCAGGGCTGATGATTTGTTAATCTTTAGTTTGTCAAGTTGCTCTGTTACATCTTCAAGTTCCACAGTTATTTGCTTCAGTTCCTTTGAATCATCACTTTCAAAGATCATTTCTAGTCTGAGTATCTCCCCAACATCCTCCTCAGTAAAGGCTAAACATAAACAACTCATTTCATTTTTCTGCTATGGTCCTGTGCTCCCTGAGCACCTATATTCTACTGGTTGCCCAACTCTCACAGGCTTCTTGCTATTGATATACTTGAAAATGTTTATTAGATTTTGTCTCTATGGCAAGTTTCTTCTCAAATGCTTTCTTGATCTGCCTTATTAATATTTTACTCAGAGAAGGGCAATCAAAATGATAAAGGGGATGGAACAGCTCCCCTATGAGGAAAGGCTGAAGTGGTTAGGGCTTTTCAGCTTGGAGAAGAGACGGCTGAGGGGGGATATAATAGAGGTCTTTAAGATCATGAGAGGTCTTGAATGAGTAGATGTGACTCGGTTATTTACACTTTCGAATAATAGAAGGACTAGGGGGCATTCCTTGAAGTTAGCAAGTAGCACATTTAAGACTAAGCGGAGAAAATTCTTTTTCACTCAACGCACAATAAATCTCTGGAATTTGTTGCCAGAGGATGTGGTTAGTGCAGTTAGTGTAGCTGGGTTCAAAAAAGGTTTGGATAAGTTCTTGGAAGAGAAGTCCATTAACTGCTATTAATCAAGTTTACTTAGGGAATAGCCACTGCTATTAATTGCATCAGTGCATCAGTAGCATGGGATCTTCTAGGTGTTTGGGTAATTGCCAGGTTCTTGTGGCCTGGTTTGGCCTCTGTTGGAAACAGGATGCTGGGCTTGATGGACCCTTGGTCTGACCCAGCATGGCAATTTCTTATGTTCTTATGTGCTTACTCCTAAATTCCCATTGCTTATTTTCTTTCCAATTCTCCTTATTTGGATCTGCCTTCCCTTTTTTTGAACGATGCCTTTTTTAAAATAGCCTCTTTCATCTCAAAATTTAACCATGCTGTCAGTCGTTTGGTCTTCCTTTGACCTTTTTAATGAGGTCATCCAAGATGTATTTTTAAACTATCTCCTTGCCCCATGCAAATTTTTAATCCTTACAACCAGCCCTGTACAGATACTCCCACCCCTCCTCACTGTTGCGCTGGAGGTGGACCCTTGGTCTGGTTCAGGATTGGTAAGGCCCTCTGGTCGGCCCCAGAGAGCACCTGCCACTAGGAGGCGGAGCACACGAGGAGACAGAGGCTAGCTGGAGCTTCATCAATAACAGCCCGTGGTTTCCGCAGGTTGAGCCCTTGGGTACCCGGACCGCCTGGACTTAAGTGGGCCTCAGAGGGTCTCCCGAAGAGGTAGCGGAGAGGTGTGCCCACCACAAGCAAGGGTGCATAGCTGATGTAGGAAGAGTGGACCAGACCCGAACTGGAGGCTCCGGAAACCTCAGGGAGGTAACAGTTCAGGAAGGTCCTCCAGGTGAGACAGGCAGAGCCTGTAGGTCTGGTTAGATGAAGGCCACGGTCAGAATCCAAGCTGGTTGGTCTGGTGGTCACTGAAGGCACAAAGAGTGTCCGAGTGAAGCGCAAGGGTCAAAGCCAGGGTATCCATCCAGAAGTGGTCAGCCAAAGCAAGGATCAGTTCCAAGCAGCAGTCAATGTAGTCAGGCAGGCAGAGGTCAGTTCCAGGCAGCGATCAAATATAGTCAGAAGGCAGGCAAAGGTCAGGTCCAGGCAGCGTTCAGTCATAGTCAGGCAAGCAGAAGTCAGTACCGAGAATCAGTCTGAAGGGTACTACAAGGGAATGTGGAGCAGGAACAAGACAGATGCTGGAGACACTGAGGACCAGGGGAACATGGAGACGCTGGAACAAGGAGACGCTGGAACAAGGAAACACTGGAACACAGGATCAGGCACACTAGAACACCAAGGTGAGAGCCTGGGGACAGGGCCTCGCTATTTATAGGGCTACTAAGTGATGTCATCATACTGCATCCGTATCGGTTTTCCCGCACTTGGCCCTTTAAAGCTCTGGATGTCGGCCGCGCGCTCGCGCCTAGGGGTGGGGCCGAGGTGGCCGAAGACGCGGAGCCCCGACGGGAGCTCCGCTGCGAGGCATGGAGGAAGCTGGAGAGGGCCGTGGTGAGCGTCAGGGACGCCAGGAGCTGGCAGCAGCGACAAGACCGGAGCTAGTAGAGGGCAGTGCAAGATGAGCAGGCCCGATCGTGGCACTCACGCGGCTGGAACGAGCAACACTCATAGCCTATTGGGCATCCAGAAGCAGTAGGACAAGAGGCAGAGGTGTTTTCTGTCTGCCTTAGTGCCTTCCCTGTGGCTGCTATAATTCAGAGGCGGGGAAAATACCTTGTATGACAGTCAAAAATGGCACCCCTTCTGAAGGACAAGTATTCCATGCCAGTACTTGACTGAAGGAACACTGCATGTCCCAGACAGTTGTAAAAAGTGGTTCAGTGCTCCAAGGTACAGCTCCAGTAGCCTTAAAGATCTGGTACACATTCTCCACAGATCTCACATGGGAAAAGAACCCAAGCTTTGCACTCTCTGTAACTCCCATCTGGTGAAGGGACTTAGCCTGAATGTTTTCTGTAGCTCCTGTGCAGGAAAGGGTCCAGCCCATGCATATTTTCCGCAGGACCCAGTGCCCACAACACATTTGTAAAGCCCAATGCACAGGGGATCTCATCAGGGAAAGAAAGTCAAACTCCTGGAAGCAAGTCTGTCTGCAGTAGCAGTGATGTCTTCCTTCCTGGGTTCTTGCCTGTTGTGCAGTTACCAAATCCAGGCACAACAACTGGGATCCCCATCCTCGGTCCCGGTGAGGCATAACATGGCCACCACTGTAGTGGTGAATCTTGCCAGTCCCATCAGAAGACCCCCAGCAAGTGCCCTTCATAGTCTCATTTCCTGCCGGATAGAGCACACATGGTAACCAGAGAGCTGATGATGATCATCGGCCATTACTTTGTCACTTGTCAGGTCCAGGTATCTTGTCATTATTGGAGGGGATGACATGGGAGGTTGGCAAGGTTTGAAAGGATTGTGCCTGGAGGTGGGACAGAAGTCAGAAAAGGGAAGAGGCTCTAGTTGATAAAACTGAGACAGAGAGAGCCTGATAACAACTTTAAATTAGGCCATAATTAAAGAATGGAGCGCTCTCATCTCCTTAGTAAAAGTTATCGAGAGATCTTTATGATTTATTCTATGATTCCCCCTCTTATTATTATTTCTTGTGCAACATAGAAGATTAATGGGACAACAGGTATTGAATGTTTATTGGATGTTGTTTACAAGATTTCTTAAATTTACTTTTGTAATTATGGTTTGTAATACAATTGAAAATCCTTAATAAAGAAATAATTAAAAAAAAAAAAAAGAAAAGGGAAGAGGCTGGAAGTGGTGTTACAGCAACATAAAGTGCTCGGGCAGGTTTCCCCTTGGGCATGGTGCCTGTGCAATCACATAGGCCACACATCTCAAAAACCGGCTCTGCTCAGAGGATATTCAACAGCAGCAGCAGGGAAAAAAAACATAAGAACAGTAACCTTTAGCAGCTGGGCTGGCTCACATAACTGCACCTACTCATCAGAAAATGTCCCAGTATCTTGGTAAAGCAGAGCTCTGCCCAAAACTGATTCATCCATACCTTGCTGTTTACTGAAAACTCATTTTAATTTACTCGCCCTGTTCCCTCCCTTCCTCTGTGATCTGTTCAGGCCTTGTTTCTCTCGGCTGCATTTAGTTTCGTAACCATTCTGTCACTTCTGTTTGTTCTCCATGGCTGCACTGTGCTTCTGAAATTAGGGTTATCAGTCAGTTTGATGTCACCTGAATAAGCTGAGCCAGTCCTGGTTTTGCCTGGTCATTGATGTGCAGTTTCAATTTTGCTAGTCTTAGTTTCAGTGAAGTAAAACCAAAATTGATTCCTTCTGCCCAAATGGAGGCATGTGGTAATGCTATCTGGAACAATGGGTCTCAACCCAGTCCTCAGAAAATACCCATTGAGTCGGGTTTTCAGGATATCCACAATGAATAAACATGAGATAGATTTGCATGCACTGCCTCCACTATATGCAAATGTATCTTATGCATATTTATTATAAGGGGAATATCAGCCCAGGGGATATTTTCAAAACCAGCCCCAGGGTATCTGTCTGACTCCCTCCTCTGCTTTCTGTGCAGCACATGCTCCAACGGTTCCCAAAAGCATGCTGAGCCAACCCTTGAGAGGGCCTGCAGCTCATACGCGGCTACTGGCAGAATCGAGCCAATAAAATCTTCAACACAAATTTCACAATTTCCATAAATAACCAAGTAGTAGAGTATTCCCTAGACCAAAGTTGAACAAACTGATCTGCAGACCCCCTTCCATCCAAGCAAATGATTTCCCTTCTCCGCCATCCCCCAAATCTGATTATATCTGTCATCAACTATATATATCCCTGATTCCTGGCCTGACACACAGCCAGCCAGCAACACATACACATAGTTATTGTTATAATTTAAACCGAAATGATTTGTAACTTTGCTACATGAATTGCGGTATATAAAAATGTTAAATAAATAAAAAAAAATAAATGTATCCACATACACTCTGACACAGCTAGCCAGCCAGCCACATACACATACCCTCTCTCTCGCTTTCTCTCTGACACAGTCAGCCACACCCACACACACTCACACTCTTTCTCTGCCACAGTTAATAGCTGCACACCCACACTCTCTCTAACACAGCCAGCCAGCCAGATACAGCAACACTCTCTCTCTTTCTGACACAGCCAGCCACAGACACACACACACTCTCTCTCTCTGACCCAACCAGCCAGTCACATACATATATGCTCTCTCTTTCAGGCATGAACACACATACATGCTTAGTTACAGACTGAGGGGCCGATGCAATAAACGTGCACATATATCCACATACACTCTGACACAGCTAGCCAGCCAGCCACATACACATACCCTCTCTCTCTCTCTCTCTCTCTCTCTTTCTCTCTGACACAGTCAGCCACACCCAAGTGGGGCACCATGCAATATTTAAATTAGGGGGTCATGTTAGCAAGGAGGCGTTAGGGGTGCTTGGGCAACCCTAGTGCCTCCTTCCAAACGAGAACCCGATCAGTTTTCCTAACTTGGCCATCTGCCAGTTAGGAAAACCGACGCCGAGTTTAATGGCATTGATTTTCCTAACTCAGCTGCCGCTGGTTAGGAAAACCGACACTGGGGGTTCAGGAAACGGACGCTTGTTAGTTGAGCATCCGTTTCCTGCACCCTACTGTCAAGTTTTTTTTTTTTTTTTTTAACTTGTTTCACTAAGGATTTCCTCCTACTTAATATCGTTGTGATATTAAGTAGGAGGAAGTACAGAAAAGCAGTTTTATCTGCTTTTCTGTTCTTGTTTTAAATGTGCTCAGCTATTAACGCCTGCTCCACAACGCACATTTTTTTTGCATCGGAGTGAATGCCTAATAGCCACATTCACATGCATTTGCATGTGATGAGCGCTATTAGATTCACTCCACGTCGGACGCATTAGGGGATTGAGTAGCGCCTATTCAACCCACGTCTGACTGCGGGTTATACAGTGTACTTGGCTGAGCACACTGTATTGCATCAGCCCTGAGTATACAATACATTCTATGGAGGAGATATACTGAATATTAGAAAACATGAACTGACAATTACCAAATGTTCTTAATGCTATTGACATCAATAAAAAAAACTTATCTGATACCATTCAATAAAATCAATCAGGTTGAGAAAAATTACAGGTGTCTGGTTACCCTAGTCAGCACTTGATTTCCCCTTACAATTTTCAAATTGTATTGGGTGCCATCAGCCTAGTAGAGGAACATAAGGGTATGAGTAATCCCACAGTTCATAAAAAGCTCTCATAACTTCTCATCACTGGACCACTGCAGAAGCTTCTTCCTCCTGGGACACCTAAGTTCAGCCCAGGGTGCGGTGCTCAACTCTTTGGGAGCCAGAACCTGAGACAGGTCTACTGTGTCTTCCTCGGGGTCCAAGCCGGGGATACCGTGGAGCAGCCCCAGCATTCTACACCACCATGAGGTAGTACTGCTGGCGGTTTAGCAAGTCTCCACTTCAGGGCTAGTCCATCCTAGATAAATACTGGAAGATGAGGACCCCTCAGTGATGGACCCCATAGACAACACTATGGGGTCTATTGGGATGCACCCCTTGTACTCATCTTCGGGGTACACACGCACCCATTGGTGGTGGAAACTTGCTCTGTAGTGGTGGAACTTTGGGCCTCCCAACGATCCACCCTTGCAGCTCATGAACTAGATGTGGCCTCATTGGCTTGGGTCAGCCGAGGAGATGAGGCACAACTCTAGCCATTCTTGTTCCAAGTTCCTCAGCTGATCAAGCATGGTGACGGAGGGGGTTTAGCTCGGGTAGGTCAGAAGCCTGGTATTGGGCCTAATGCTTCCTCATGCAACAGATGCAGGTGACTGCGGCCTCTGTCTCAGGCAGGAGTCAGGGGTGAAATTGTGGGCTCCAGAGCCTCCTCTCCTCCACATATACCCTGTTCTTCTACGGCCATCAATCTTTCAGGAATGGCTTCGAGTACCATTTACTCAGGCCTTCCTCTGGCTTCCCCACTCTCTTCTTCCCAGACCTCTGCTTGTTGCTCTATGGACAAGGTGGATAAAGTCCCTGTACTTACAGCAGTGTTCTGTGTTTCTCCAGTGTGCTGCTGCTTGTCCCAGCCAGACACACCAACGGCGATTGCAGGGGTCTGGCAGTTCCTTAACTGTCCGGCGCTATACAGGCCTCTTCTTCATTCATGTTTAACCATTTTGGCTAATCCAGACTGCTGTCTGGAGAGTGGCTTTCTACAAAATGCGCATCTCACCCATATTGGGAGTGGTTCTTGTAGCTGATGGCATTCTTGACATTCCACTCACCCAAATGTATCACCCCACTCAATATTGAGCCATATCTGACCTAGAAAATGATAAGCCATATCGCGGGATTGATGGTTGATCTACTTGGATAGTCCAAGGGATGAGCACTTAGCCACATTACTTTTGTCCTCCGCCTCGTGCTCTTTCACAAAGATGGCTCTTGCACTGTGCACTGATTCGCTTCTCGCTCTTGCAGCTAGCTGCAAAAACCTCTGTGATTGGTTTCCTTGGGTTGCCAGGTTGGTGACATCAGCTACCTTCTGTATCCCCCGACCTTGGTGGTGATGCTCACCCTCTCTCCCTTTGCGCATTTCTCCTTGCATTGCTGGGAAATGCATCCATTATCTAATTATCTAATCACTTGTGATGACTTTGCTACTTTTTTTTAAAGATAAAATTCTTAAGCTCATCAAAAATATACCAATAATTAATGAAGATACTAATCCACCCCTATCAAATCAAATTTAAAATGGTCCTCATTTGATCCTATAGCTTCTTCTGAAGTTCAAAATATTATATTAAAAATTAATCCTGCCTCCCACCCAATTGATTTTATTCCCATAAATTTATTAAAACTAATTCCTAATATTATAGATAAACCTATTGCAAACATAATTAATCTTTCCCTAAATTAAGGAATATTCCCAAATAAATTAAAGTGTGCAGTTATTAAACCAACACTTAAAAAATCCAACCTTGACCAACTTAATATTTCTAATTTCAGACCTTTCTAACCTCCCTTTCATCGCAAAAATAATTGAAAAATATGTCAATCAACAACTTCAAGAGCACTTAGAAAAACATAAATTACAATTCCCAAATCAACATGACTTTAGAAATTCACTTAACACTGAAATTTTATTAGTATCATTATCAGATACCATCATTAAAGGATTAGATATTGGCCAAAAATACATTCTAATCTTCCTTGACATATCAGCTGCTTTTGATACTGTAAATCATTCCATCCTTTTAAATAGACTAAATGAAATTGGTCTATATGTTACCACCTTTAACTGGTTCTCCTCATACCTACATAATAGATCTTACATTGTCAAAACCAATTACAATGAATCCAATCAAATTCCTCTCACTCATGATGTTCCTCAAGGATCCTCTTTATCCTCAACTCTTTTCAATATCTACTTGCTTCCATTATGTAAATTACTTTCAAATCTTAACTTAAATTATTTCATTTATGCCGATGATGTTCAGATTCTTTTACCTATTCACTCTGACCTTACTAATACACTGAACCTCTGCAATTCTTACCTTAATGCTATACAAAAATTACTAATGCAAATATCACTTAATCTTAATCATAATAAGACAGAAATTTTATATATAGACAATAAATCCTCTCCTGAAATAGACATTCATCTTAATAACCTTCTATCTAATAATAACATTCTTTTCAAAACAAGAGACCTCGGAGTCACTTTAGACTCAGAATTCTGCTACAAACATTATATCAACAACATTATCAAAGAAGATTTCTACAAACTTCAAATTTTAAAAAGAATTAAACCTCTCCTTCATCATCATGACTTCTGTTTAGTTTTGCAAACTCTACTATTATCCAAATTAGACTATTGCAATTCTATACTCCTTGGACTACCTTCTACTACCATCACTCCACTTCAATTATTACAAAATGCAGCTGCACGACTACTCGTTAATCACAAAAAATTGAATCACATCTCCCCAGTACTAAAAGATTTACACTGATTACCTATTCTTTATAGAATACAGTATAAGACTATGGGCCTCATTTTCCAAAGCTATCACAGGCTTGCGCTGTTAGCGCAAGCCTGCGATAGCTAGCGAAAGTAGCGCAGGTCTGCGCTACTGAAATCGGGGCGAAGTCGGCCCCGGAAGAGGAGGAGTCGGGGGCGTCACCGGGGTCGACTTCGCGAGGACAGCGCGCCAAGCGAAAAGGTAAGGCCCTTTTCACTCTCTATTTCGTGCCCAATAACTACACGAAGCGGGGGGGCGGTCTGGCAGCGATCGCACCGCGGCGATGCGATCGCTGCCGGACCGCCCCCCCGCTTCGGCCCCCGCCCCCCCGTTAGCGCGATTTTCTAAAGTATCGCAGGCCTGCGATACTTTAGAAAATGAGGCCCTATGTCTCTTATTCACAAAATATTATATAATAATATGACAAACTAGATGGATTCAACCATATCTTTCCAAATCTCAAGGCGATCCCTACGATCCTCTAACACTGATCTTTTTGAAATACCATCTATGAAGAGATTCCATCTTACGTCAACAAAACAATGTGCATTCTCAATTGCTGGTTCAACATTGTGGAATTCCTTTCCTATTGAATTAAGACTGGAAACATTTGCTCAAACCTTCAAAAAGAATTTAAAACTTTTCTATTCCTAAAAGCTTTTCCAATATAGGTATTATAATTATATTTTAATTTTTTTACTCTACTTTAAATTTTTAGTCTACTTATTCTTTTTCATTTTTCCTCTCCACTATAATTCTCTCTATTATTCTATGTAACACAATTATTTTTATATTCTTCACATTGAAACTGTTTATCTTTTCTGTTGTATGTGAACCGATGTGACGGATATGACTGAATGTCGGTATACAAAAAACAAATAAATAAATAAAAAATAAATAAAATTTTGAGGCAAAAAGCTATAAAGGCATTTTCAGCTGTTTCTGCACCAAAATCGATGCGCTTTTCAGCAAAAGGCATCAAAACTGTTGGCGCACAAGTGTCCTCACCCAGCTACTCTTGCCCCACGATGAGCATTTTATAAACCCTATTCTATTTATTTTATTTATTTATTTATTTATCGGTTATTATATACCGACATTCATCAATGATATCATATCGGTTTACAGTATAACAGTAACTTACGCTTGTAATGCATTTGACATAGAACAGGCAAGGGTAAGTAGATATCATAAACTGCAACTGGGAGAACTATATACAAGGTGAACTGGGTGAACTATATACATGGATTATATACATTGAACTGTAGAATTATATACAAAACCGATTCTATACAGGTTGCAGAAGGGACGAAATGGAATGTTTAAGCTAAGTGTTGTATACCTTGAGGAAAAAATATTCATAACAAATTAGGAAAGGATAAGAAGGATTCGGCTGAGTGGAAGGACTGAAATATTCGGGTAGAGAGCTTTTGGGCGAAGATAGCTGTGAAATGGGCAGGAGTGTAGGCTGATTGATGCTAGGTGTAGGCATTTGTGAACAGCCACGTCTTAAGTTTTTGTTTGAATGTTTTTTGGCAGTCCACCTGGCGCAGCTCAACTGGCATTGTATTCCAAAGGGTAGGACCAGCGACCGAGAGCACACGTGCTCTAGTGGAGGCCAGGTTGGTGATTTTGGGGGAGGGGGTCTGAATGGTGGCAAGGTATTGGTGTCTGGTGGGTTTAGTAGCCTGGTGGAAGCTAAGAGAGTCGTTGAGCCAGTTCATCTCTGGATTGTACAGTGCATTGTGTATGAGAGAGAGGGTCTTCTATTGAATGTGGGATGCAATTGGGAGCCAATGTAGTTCCTTTAGTACTGGTGTTATGTGTTCATTTCTGTGTGTGTTGGTGAGGATCCGGGCAGCTGTGTTTTGTAGTATTTGTAAACGGTGGATAGAGTTTTTGGGTAGGCCTAGGAGGAGAGAGTTACAGTAATCGAGTTTGGAGAATATAGTCATTTGGAGTACTGTACGGAAATCTGGGGGGTGAAGTAAGGGTCTAAGTTTTTTTAGTGTGTGTAATTTAAAGAAACAGTCTTTTAGTGTGTTGCTTACGAATTTCTTAAGGTTGATGTGATTATCCAGGATGACCCCTAGGTCTCGTACCTGTTGGAAGAATGGGATTAGTGGGGATTGAGGGAGAGGCAGGGGGATGGTGTTGGGGTGACTTTGAGGTGAGATTAGCATAAGTTTGGTTTTCGCTGTGTTCAGGGCAAGGTGGATAGTAATTAGGAGTTTGTTAATTGAGAGAAGTGTGGAATTCCAGATGTTCATGGCATTCGGGAGTGTGTCTGATACGGGAATAAGTATCTGCACATCGTCAGCATAGATGTAGCGGGGAAGCTTGAGGCTGGATAAAAGATGACAGAGGGGTAAGATGTAGATGTTGAAGAGGGTGGAGGACAGGGAGGAGCCTTGTGGGACTCCCTGATCAAGAGGAATAGCTTTGGACTCGTGGTTTCCTAGTTTGATTTTGAAGTTTCGATTGCTGAGATAGGACTTAAACCAGTTGAGGGTGACACCAGAGATTCCAATTTCGGTTAGACGTTGTAGAAGGATACTATGGCTGATGGTGTCAAACGCTGAAGAGATGTCTAGAAAGGCTAGAATATAGGATTGCCCTTTGTCAAGGCCTTTGATAATTTAGTCGGACAGGGAGAGGAGGAGGGTCTCCGTGCTATGGAATTTCCAGAAACCGTATTGTGAGGGGGCAAGGAGTTGATTGTCCTCAAGGAATTCCGTGAGCTGTTTGTTGATTGTTTTTTTGAGAAGTTTTGAGATAAACGGAAGGTTTGAGATGGGGCGGTAGTTGGACAGGTCAGAGGGGTCAAGTTTGGGTTTCTTCAATATTGGCTTGACAATAGCTTGTTTGAGTGGGTCAGGTACATGGCCTGAATTAATGGAGGAATTTATAATGTTGGCTATGGGTTGTGCAATTAAGTTAGGGATAGATAGGAGGTGTTTTGTAGGGATCATGTCTGAGGGGTGGATGGATGGACTGGCTTTCTTGATAAATGATTCTATTTCGAGGGCAGTGATGCATGGTGTATTCTAGAAGAGTAGTAATCTCTTTTCACATTATTTAGCCTTTCGCAGTAATGGTGTAGAGAGGATTTGAATTGTGCCTGATGAGAGGGGGACGGGTCATTACGCCAGGCCTTTTCTGTTTTCTAAGGTGTTGTTTCAGGTTTTTTAGTTCTTGTGTATACCATGGGTTCTTTGTTTTGTTATGGTGCTGGTGTAGTTGGCTAGATTGTAAAGGGCATAAGTTGTTGAAATAGTGTTAGTTATGTCATGCCATGAAGCTAAGGCAGTGTCAGCATTTGAAAGATCTAGGTCGTTTAATTTGTTAGAGAGTACTGTGATGAGATCGTCTCTACAGTTTTTCCTGTAGTGTATAATGTTGTTTGTATTGTGAAGTCTGGGGGGTTTCTTTACAGAGCAGGTGGTACTGATGAGGTGATGGTCAGACCAGTGGATGGGAGTGACAGATGGAGGGTCAACCTGTATCTGGGAATTGGTGAAAAGAAGATCAAGGGTATGACCCGCTTTGTGGGTTGGGAAGTTGATGTATTGTTTGAAACCTAGGGCTTCTAAGGAGTCGAGGATGATGTTGCATGAGGGAGTTCGAGGAGAGCTGTCAACATGCAGGTTGAGGTCACCTAGGATGATTGCTGGCGTGTCAATGGAGATGTTTTTGGCAATGTATTCAATGAAAGACGAAGGGTTGCTGTCAAGGGTCCCTGGGGGGGCCGTAGATTAAACAAATTTGGAGAGAAGGGGATTTAAAAAGGCCTATTTCAAGTTTAGGCAGAGGGATGATGGATTGATAAATCATATTAAATTATTTTTTAATGGATAGTAGGATACCTCTTCCTTTCTTTTTGGGCCTAGGGATCGAGAAAATGTTGTATGATTTGCTGGGGAGTTGATTTAGGAGAACTGTGTCTGTTTCCTTAAGCCATGTTTCTGTTATTGCACAGATGTCCGGGTTCTCATCAATGAGTAGGTCATTGAGGATGGGGTTTTTTTTGCTTAATGATTGCGCATTGAGAAGGATAAGAGTGAGGGCAGCGAGGCCGAATATTTGGGAGAGTGGGGGGGAGATCATAGTAGGTAGGATAGGTTTGAGCTGTGAGTGTTGCCGTGGATAGAAGGAAATGGGGGGTTTGTGTTTATTGTGTTTGAGTGTGGTTATGTGGTAGTGATGCATGTTAAGATGGGGAGTAGAGGTGTTAAGGAGACTGTGTGTGTTTGAGTGTAGTGATGTGCTGGGCAACGTTGAATGGATGGAGCGGCTACTTTCGAGTGGAGGGGGAGAGAGGGGGTTGGCAGGGGGTGTATTATTGCATGTGCAAGGATGGGTGAGGGGGGAGTCAGATCTTTGAGGGAGGCAAGGGAGGGAAGATTGGTTGTAAGGGGGGAAAAGTGCTGCACCGGAATTAGTGGTGCGGGGAGTATGCGAGGGGGGTGAGGGTGGGGGTGAGGGAGTAGAGAGAGGTAGAGATAGGATAAAGAAAAGATAGAGGGAAAGGGGAGCTGAGAAGTTCTAGAAAAACTCTAGGTGTCTTTTAATGTTCCGAGAAGGGATGAAAGTAAAAGACAGATATTACCGGAGCAAAACAAAGGGGAAAACTAAGGGGCATGCCCCTTAGGTCACTCCCCTTTGAAGCGCGGCGCTCGGTGCACGGCGCCGAGGAGGGCAGGTAAATTTAAGGTCTTGCCTGCCTGGACGCAGCCTGGTGAAGTCAGCAGTGCGCCTGGCCTCCAATTGGCCAGCAGCGTCTGGGAGGTGCGATCTTCGTCGGGCCACGCGGGTCAGGTCGGATGGAGGGGAGCTCTTGCCCCGATGGGCTGCGCCGGCCACGCGAACTCTAGGGACCCACCACCCACCGCTGGAGAAGGAGAAGAGATGGCGCCGAGGAGGGCAGGTAAATTTAAAGGTCTTGCCTGCCTGGACGCAGCCTAGTGAGGTCAGCGGTGTGCCTGGCCTCCAATTGGCCAGCAGCATCTGGGAGGTGCGGTCTTCGTCGGGCCACATGGGACGGGTCGTATGGGGGGAACTCATGCCCCGATGGGCTGCGCCAGCTGCACGAACTCTAGGGACCCACCGCCGGGTCACCTTCCTAGCCTTGGGGAGCTCTGGAGCCACCCACCCAAGGTGAGGGGAAAAAAATCTCTGGAGCCGTGAGCTGAGGGCAGGATAACTTGCAAGGCCGGTTCTGGGCCAGGGACACCCCCAAGAAATAAATCATTGCCCACTCAGTAGTTGTGCTCAGACATAAAAATTGTTTATTTGTGTAGCTTCAGAATGAAACAAATTGAAACAGTACGGGAAGGAGCAATAACAAAAACAAAATCACAGTCCTTAATCACAATCTTCTCCTCTCAGTAACAGTTACTCCTTTTTCTTTACACAGTATCTTCTTCGGCCTACCCTGATCTCTTTTCCTTTCCATTATCAAAATTAGTTATTCACAATGTCCTGGTCTGCTCAAAGAAGAAATCCCTCTGGTTCTGCAGACAGGAATCCACTGAGCCCTGCAGAGAGTCTTTGCTGGCATTGTTTGCCTTCTGATCCAAACAAGTTTTCACCACAGATTTCTTTACATCTTCAAAACAGTATTACAAAAATCTTAGTTTCCTTTCCTTCAGGCTTTCTGAGACTCTGTTTGAGAATCTCTGCCTTACTCTTGCTTCTCCCATGTTGTAAACCTGGGATGAGGGTCACAGCTACATACTCAGTGTAGGTCTGCACCCCTGGAGATGCCCCAGACCAAGTATATTCAGGGTTTTTATAACCTTCTCCTTAAAGCAAACCCAAAGGGGTTTAACAGGCTGTCAAAAAGTGTGAATAACATCCTCTGACCAAAAGATGACCTTTAAACATTAGAACCTGCCCACTTTACTTCAAATCAACCTTTGAACCCTGTGCATATTTGCAGACGTCCCATAAGGGGAAAATCTCCACTTTACACTACACACCTTAAAATAGCAACATCCACAATTCTGTTGCATACAGGGGTCACATGCGGGAACCCAAAGCACCCCTCTACAGAGATAACAACTTTAATGACGTGGAACCACAAGGTAAGCAGAGAGTCTGGAAGGAAACACATGACCAGGCTAATTGGCCCACCAGGGTATGCTTGAATGTCCTGTAGGCCAATTCGCCCACATGGAATCCTGTACACCCGATTGACTGGGTGTGATCCAAGGATTGGGTTGAGAACCACTCATCTGACACATGCTTCCCCTCTAGGTAACAATTATTTCCTCTCTATTGTTTTTATGTAAATAGTGTGGGTTTCTTTTAGAGATGTGCATCGTTTTTTGTGTTCGTGTCGTTCTTCGTTTTTCGGCCGCCATGGAAAATGTCGTTTTTTTTCAGCTCGGGTCTTTTTTTTTGCGAAAAATCGATTTTTAGTTAGTGCGCGCTAACTCCCATTAGCGCGCACTAATCGGAAAAACAAATTTTTGCAAAAAAACGCAAAAATCCCGATCTTTTTCGGGCTCCCTGAAACATGCCGAATTGGTCAATTTTGCTGATATTTTCCAATTTGGCAAAAACAAAAGCAAATCTCTATTTCTTTAATGGTAGGCTGCCTAGAGCACTGGAAGTTAGCCGATCAAGTGGCTCCACCCTGGAATATCTCCAGCCCACTGCCACACTTAACCTTATAGCCAGATAAAAATTTAGCCAGTTATAGGAATGGGCATTCAGGGGAAATAAAATAGGAAATGAGATGAAATTTCCTGCTTCATTTCAGGTCATTTTCAAAGCAGAACAATTTAAATCTTGTTTCATTTTGCAAATAGATTAAAAAACCAGGTCACTTGTCATGCCTAGGCCTGAAACCAGGACCTTGCCTAGGGAGTAGGCCGAGAAACAAAGTAGGGGCCCATGCCTATGCCCAAGTGCAACTCCTGTGTCTCAGTCTATGAGGCCTGGACCTCAGCAGAGGCCATTGCCTAACAAAGGTGCAATGGTCTACGCCATAGCGTGATACTGGGGTCTTGGCCTAGGCACTGGGCCAATGCTTGGGCTTAGCTGAGACTCAAATAAAGGCCCAGGCCCTTAACATTTTTTCACTTACCTGATCTGACATCCCAGCCCAGTCCAGTGGCTGGGTTCTGAACCTGGGCCTCAGTCTTAACCTAGGCCAGACTCCGATGCTGACCCAAAGGCTGGGTCCTGATACTTGGATCTTGGTCTAGGCCAGTTCCCAGGGCCAAGCCTGATGCTAGGGCTGGGTCTTGAGGCTGGATCCCAATGCTTGGGCCTCAACCAAGACCCAAGCCTAATGCCAAGGCCTGGTTTGGAGGTCAGGTCCTGACACAGACCAGGCCCAGGCCCAGAGCCCAGTCCTCAGAGGTCTACTTCACAGGTCTTTTGTCTTCTTCTTGAAATGATGACATCCACTTGGGACGCATCAGAGTAAATTAACTCCGGTGCATCCTTCCCAGTAGAGGTCACCATTTTGATGTATGGCAGCTAATTGAACTGCCATATATCTAAATGGCACCCTCTGCTGTGGAGAATGCATCTGAATTAATTTACTGCATTGCATCACCAGTGGACGTAGGATTTCAAGAAGAAGAAATAAGACAAAAGACCTGTGAACAGGACCTCCAAGGTCTGGTCTCTATGACTAGGCCTGACTCTGGTCTGAGGCACAGGAGTCAGGACCTGGTCTCTGCGCCAGGTCCCAGCATTGAGCTTGCGTCTGGACTGAAGCCTAGGAATCTGAACCTGGTCTCTTGACTGAGCATTGGGACTGGGCCTAAGCCCAGGTGTCAGGACCCAGCCTCAGGACCAGACCCCGGTGTCGGGACTAGGCCTCAAAGCCTGGGCATCGGTATCAGATTCCCCCACCCACTGGACCAGGTGTGTGTTGGCTGGGGAAGATCCTGGCCTCGGCATTGTTTTTGTGTGAGAGGGATAGGCAGTGGAGACAGGAGGCCTCGGGAGGATCCCTTTCTTTCTTTCCTTTTATGGGCTGTTTTTTTATGTTTATTGTATTTATTTTTAACTAAATAAACAAAATAAACATTAAATTAAATTTATGGGGACCCCAACAAAAACAAATGAAATGTTTACTTCTTCCCATTCCTAGCCAGTTAAGTAGAGCTTCTGACTGTGGCAGGATTTTTAAATCCTGTAATTTGGGCACTAAGTCCGAACTTAGCCAGCTCATGGTGCTTAATACACTGGGCAACAAATTTTCACAAAAGTCATGTTACTGAAATGAAATTAGTCAATTCTTATACATTTCCATGTGCTAAACATGAATGTGACTGTGAAAATGCAAAATTGGCTCTAGTTTTTTTGTAGTATGCAATAATATAATTACATCTTGAACTGCATGCCAATAGTAGGAGACCTACGGTTAATACTGTTTGAAAAATGAAGTCATAGACTACGTCTTAGATTTCTTTGCTTGTCTCTTGTACAGCTGTTCGGGAGCATCTCTGCGGAGTGTCCAGCAGTAGTCAGCCAGCATGAATATTTCAAATGCTCACCCTTTCTGACTGGGCTTCATATAGTACGCTGCTGACGTCAGCTTACTCAGCAGCAGCATGGCAGTAGAACTGCATTGCATCAGAAAATGATGTAATAAACTCTGGATGATGTGTGCATGATGGTATTATGCAATATGATGCAATATTACATCATTCTAGGCTTATTTACAGTCCTACTGGATAAATTTACATGACTAAACATAGAAAGTGAACTATATTAAATATCTTCAAAACGAGAGCCAATAAAAACTTTTCATGGTCATATTCGTGTTCAGCACATCAAGATACTACAGAGTAGGGCCTTTTTAGGTCAGTAACACTTTCATTGTTGCCCAGTGATTGGGCACAATGAGTACGCATGTGATATCTGCATACATTAGAAATCAAGTACGTGCAAATCTCATGCATATTCATTCCGGCTATTCAGAAAACCTGGCCAGTTAGTTGTGTGGTATCCACTATGACGCCTAGCTCTCTTTCTTGGGTTGTAGCTCCTAATATGGAACCTAACATTGTGTAACTTAGCATGGATTATTTTTCCCTATATGCATCACCTTGCACTTATACACATTAAGTTTCATCTGCCATTTTGATGCCCAATTTTCCAGTCTTACAAGGTCTTCCTGCAATTTATCACAATCTACTTGTGATTTAACTACTCTGAACAATTTTGTATCTTATGCAAATTTATAAATATATTGAAAAGTAAGGGTCCCAATACAGATCCCTGAGGCACTCCACTGCCCACTCCCTTCCACTGAGAAAATTGTCCATTTAATCCTATTCTCTGTTTCCTGTCTTTTAGCCAGTTTGCAATCCATGAAAGAACATCACCACCTATCCCATGACTTTTACTTTTCCTAGAAGTCTCTCATGAGGAACTTTGTCAAACACCTTCTGAAAATCCAAGTATACTACATCTACCAGTTCACCTTTATTCACATGTTTATTAACTCCTTCAAAAAAGTGAAGCAGTGAAATGAAACAACTTAGCTTTTTTGGTTAAGATCAAATGTAGAATTAAACACAGGATTTTGAATTATGAGCTGAAGATGGTCCTTCCCTCCTTTTATCTTAGATTGAATGCTGTAGTGAAACTGCAAGAGGCACAGAGAAGGGCAACCAAAATGATAAAGGGGATGGAACAGCTCCACTATGAGGAAAGGTTAAAATTGTTAGGGTTCTTCAGCTTGGAGAAGAGATGGCTGAAAGAGATGGCAGAGATCTATAAAATTATGAGTGAGGTTGAACTCTTTCACAAAATAAAAAGACTAGGATATACTCTATGAAGTTACTAAGTAGCACATTTTAAAAAAATTAGAGAAAATATTTTTCACTCAAAACACACTTAAGCAGTTAATTATTGTCAAAGGATATGGTAAAAACAATTAGCACAGCTGGATTTAAAAAAGGTTTGAACAATTTCCTGAAGGAGAAGTCCATAAATAGTTGTTAATCGTGTAGATTTGGGGAAAGCTACTGCTTATCCCTAAGCAAATGCAGCATGAGCTCTATCTACTATTTGGAATCCTGCCAGGTACTTGTAATCTGGATTGGCCACTGTTGAAAACAGTATACTAGGCTTGATGGATTCTTGCTCTGACCCGGTATAGTGGTTCTTATGTTCTTATGTTGAATATGGGATTTAATTTCCTGCCATCTGATCCCATTCAGAGCATGATATAACATCATAGGCCATGGAATAGGATGGGTTACATGGGCCATGTCCTCACCAATTTTGGGCTGTGCAAAAATTAGAACCCTATCTCTAGCCGCTTAGGCTCTTTCATGTGCAAATTGAAGCTCTTGAGCACTGCAGAATCCTGGCATCAGAGAGCCTGAGCACAGTCCTCTGCCACCGCCCTGTCCTGATGATGCTCATGGTGTTGGAAGCCAGGAACAGGCATGCTGTTTGCCTCCAAGTGATCTTCTCCCTTTTAAGCAGCCAGCATGTGGCAGACTCTATAGGACTTAACTTTTGCCCGCAAGCTGGCTGCTGAGAAAAAGGAGAATCTCCACATGCAAGAACTGCATGCTGCCATCGCCACCACCAAACCTGTGTGCCGTCACAAAAGAGCCATCAAAGGATTGCTCTGCCATATCCCAGGAGTCTCCACTGGTTATGACCACTGCTAAAGCAAGGTGATGAAAGTTTCTGCTCAAAAAAAGTGCTATGTTTTCTCCTTTTATTTAGCAATTCTATGTGAATCTATTCCATGATTATTCATTTCAGATCTCCTGAAAACAAAGCTTGTCTGAATTGCATGAGGACTGGAGCTTCCCTCCAGTGCTTTTCAGGGCGGGGTCCTACAACCTTGTTTGCCTTTTTGTGGTTTGTCATACTGTAACTACCATTTGTTTTATTTTGTTCTCAGGTTTTGCTGTACTCCCTGTCTACATACAGTTCACACATGCTGATGTTTCATAAATTAAAGAAGATTAATAATTAACCAGTACATTTTTTCTGCTTTGTTTAAACTGTAACATTCAGATTAGTAATAGGAAACATCATCCTTCAAGACTCTACTTTAGTAGCATTCACTACATATCTCCATGTTGATTTGCTTATTTATTTTATGCCTTTGTATTATTTTATTTTTTTTAACATTATCAGGTTTGTGGCAGCACCAATCTCATAAACAGGCCACCAAACAACTCAAGTTACAATATGTCCTCATAGTTTCCCCATGTCCCCTCAACTCCACTGTACTTAATTATATTTCTGAATTTCAGACTGTTTTCTGCTTTAAAATTATAGTGTTTTAAATACCCTGTTTCCCCGAAAATAAGACCTAGTAGAGGTTTTGCTGAATTGCTAAATATAAGACCTCCCCCGAAAGTAAGACCTAGCAAAGTTTTTATTTGGGAGCATGCCCGTCGCACAGAACACCAGAGCATGCAGCTGTGATTTTTTTACCCTGCAGGATTCACAGTTAGTTGTCATCACAAACCAGCATAACCAGACAACTATTCAGAATATAATAAATGTTCATTTTTTTGTTCAACAATATATGAGAATTCTTCTTCATGGAAAAATAAGACATCCCCTGAAAATAAGGCCTAGTGCATCTTTGGTAGCAAAAATTAATATAAGACTGTCTTATTTTCGGGGAAACACAGTATTTATTTTCAATAATTCATTTGGGGTTTGTATCTCTTTAAGAATCAATGATGCAACATACCAGCCTGAGTTCTAAGTACAGGACCAGACCATAGCTCATCCTAAAACAGCTGTTATCAGTCGGTGCTGGGGATGTAAAGGCAAAGTACACAGCCCTAGTGGAGGAAGAGGCCCTGCCATTGTGCAACGGTGACATCTAATAAACTCACCCCTAAATTCATCAAAATGCATTGATAATGCCCGTTTTAAGAAAAAGAGTGTGTTTTAGAATTATTGCATCATGTGATAACATTCAGTTGTATAGTAAACTTATCACACACTGTAATAATTTGAGTGAGAAAGAGACTACCTACAAGAACCTCATAGTAGTGAAGTATTTATATCTCTATAGGAGGGTCATCTAATAGGTCGAGGTGAGGTGTAGGTGGTGGTTTAGGGTTTAGAGGCCAGTTTCTCTTGTAAATTGAGATGTCCGAACAGCACAGTACACCTCGGTGAAGATTTGACATCATTTGGAGTGAGAAAAGTCTCACAAAAGATGCCATTTCTACTAAGTTCTCTTACCCTAGCTTGATGGACTCTAGAACAGGCTACCATCAAGCTAGGGTGAGATAACATAGTACAAAATTTCATCTTTGTGAGACTTTCCTCATTCCAAATGTATTTATTTATTTATTTATCGAGTTTTATATACTGTCATTTGGTTTCGCCATCACAACAGTTTACAAAGTTTTGATGTTTAACAGAGTGTCCAAAAAATTCATATGCTTGTTAACAAAGTTCTCTTAATCGTTCTAAACATCATTTGGATTTTAGATTGTACGGGTTAACTTACGTGTTTTGGATTGGTTCTGTATGTTTATTTGGGCCGGTGGAGAGGGAAAATGTGGCGTAGAGTCATAGGGTGTTTTGGAAGGCTTTGGTGAACATCCAAGTTTTTAGATCTTATTTGAAGGTTTTTAAATTTTGTTGTGTTCTCAGTTCAGTTGGGAGGGAGTTCCATAGTTCAGTGCTTCCAAGGGATATAGCTCTTTTCTGAGTTGAGGTGAGTTTGTGACAAGCAGGTGGAATTTTTAAAAGTCCTTTGTTAGCTGATCGGAGATTTCTTTTTGGTGAGTATAGTTCTATGGAAGCACTTAGCCAATTTGTTTGTTTTTCATATATTATTTTGTGTATTATGGATAGTATTTTGTAGTCTATCCTGTGTTTTATTGGGAGCCAGTGTAGAGAGATGAGAGTTGGGGTAATGTGATCATATTTTTTTGTTCCTGTAGTATTCTGGCGGCTGTGTTTTGAAGGATTTGGAGAGGTCGGATGGTGGTGAGAGGTAAGTTGAATAGTAGGGAGTTGCAGTAATCCAGGTTGGAGAAAATGAGTAGTTGGAGGACTGTTCTGAAGTTGTTGGGGGAAAGGAAAGGTTTTAGATGTCGTAGGGTTGGGAGTTTGTGATATCCGTCTTTGATTTTTTCTGAGATGTGGTTCTTGAATGATAGTTCCTTGTCAATTATGACTGCTAGGTTGCGGGCGTGGGTGACAGGAGAGATTGCCATCTTTTGATTCATTATGTTGAGTGGTGGTATGTGCGAGGGGTTGTTTTTCCTATCCAGCATGATTATTTCTGTCTTATCGATGTTTAGGATAAGTCTCATGTTGGTTAGTAGTTGTTTTATTTTGGTGAGGTAGTTGGCTGTTTTTTTGTAGGTGTCCTCTAGGGATTTGTATATTGGGATGAGAATTTGGATGTCATCAGCATATATGAAGTGAGTCAATCTAAGGTTTGAGAGGAAGTGGATATTGGGAGAAGATACATGTTGAAGAGTGTCGCCGACAGTGCGGAACCTTGGGGAACTCCAGTTTCAAGGTTTATTTTCTTTGAGAGAGTGTCGTTGATTGATATCTGTTAGGTCCTTTGTGATAGATAGGATGAGAACCATTATAGGGTTTTTTTCATTTACGCTGATTTCGGATAGATGTTCAATCAGTACTGAATGGTTAACCGTGTCAAAGGCTGCTGATAAGTCTAGAAGGACTAGAAGGTAGCTGTGACCATTGTCGAATCCTTTGAGCACAGTGTCGTTTAGTGAAAGGACAAGAGATTCAGTGTTTAGTTGTTTCCTGAAGCCAAATTGCGTGGGCAGTAGGATGTTGTTCCTTTCCAGGTGGTCACTGAGTTGGGAGTGGATGATTTTTTTCAATAATTTTGGCAATGAATGGTAGGTTTGAGATGGGTCAGTAGTTTAGTGGGTTTTCTGGATCAAGGTTGGACTTTTTCAGTATGGGTTTGATAATTGCTGATTTTAGGCAGTCGGGTTAGCTTCCTTCTGTGAGTGATAGGTTCACGATGTCGGTTAATGTTTTGGTTATTGATGGTTCAATGGATTTGACTGCCTGTATGGGTATGCTGTCGATAGGGTGCTTAGCTGGATTCATTTTTTTGATGATATTTTGGATTTCCAATGATGATACTGGATCAAAGTTGGGCCAGCTTGGTGTTTGATTGAGTTGTATTTTTGGGTCTTGTGTATTGTTGTTGAGGTTATTGCTTATGAGGATCTTGATTTTTTCATTAAAGAAGTCTGCGAAGTTGTTGCTTGAAAGCTTGGAGGTTGGTGATGTTTGGTCATTGAAGGATTTGGTTAGAGAATGTACGATATTGAAGAGCATTCTTGGGTTGTGTTGGTATTTGTTTATTTTTTTTGAGTAGAAATCTTTTTTTGCGTTGTGGATACGTTTTTTGTAGAAAGCTAAGTGTGATTGGTAGGCATTTAGTAGCGTGGTTGTTATGTTGTTCCTCCAGGTTTTTTCTTTTTTTCGGAGTTTGCTTTTGGCTGATCTGATGTTGTCGGTATACCATTGGTTCTGGTGTTTTGAGCTTTTTATTGTTTTCTTTATCGTGGGATTTTTCTTGTCTGCTATTGTTTTTGTGATGTTGATCCAGGAAGAAGTAGCGTTGTCAGCGTTAGATAGGTCTATGTTTGTCAGTTCCGTTTGTAGATTGTCTTGAAGTGTTTCTATGTTGAAGGGTGGTTGGTAGGAGAAGGATCTAGGTGGGTTTTTTCTGATATAAATTTATAGTTGGAAGACAGGTTGGCGTGGATTAGAGAGTGGTCAGACCATGGGATATTAGTGATATTTGTATGGTAGTTTGCCCATGTATCAGTATTGATGAAGACGAGGTCTAGTGTGTGACCTGCTTTGTGTGTTGGACCTTTGATGAATTGGCTTAGTCTTAGGGTTGATAGGGCGTCTATTATAGCATTGCATGCGGGGGAGTGGGGGATTCTGTCAATGTGTATGTTAAAGTCTCCTAAGATGATGATGATGGGTTTGTTGATAGATAGTTTGGACAAGAAGAATTCTATTAATGGTGAGCAGTTCCGATCCAGTGAATTGGGGGTCAATGAATTGGACGTCAAATCTTCACCGAGGTGTACTGTGCTGTTCGTACGTCTCACTCTACATGAGAAACTGGACCCTAAACCCTAAACCACCACCAACATCTCACCTCGACCTATTATATGACCCTCTTATAGAGATATAAATAGTTGCACACTGGGAGGCTCGCCCCAGAAGTTCTCTCTCTCTCTCTCTCTCTCTCACTCTCTCATAGCCAAAATATAATTCCAAACATTTATTGCAAATTCTATTATGGCCATCTGGGGCATATCACACAGCCTAACACCTGGAAAACCGTGCAATATTGCCCCTCATTTTCCTAAATCCCTCCCAAACTCCTCCCTGATCCTACCCCTTCCAAAAATTTGCATTTGTGCCGTGCGCTAGCGCTATTATCGCATGCGTTAACTCCATAACACATTTTGATGAATGGCCCGCTTAGTTTGAACCTGTAATGGGTTCTGGCAGAAGCTGCAGGCTAGTCACTCCTGGCCAAAGGATATTCCTGACAATGAATGAGCTAGAAAGAAGAGGAGGATTGGAGAAAAATCCTGTGAATGAAGACTCATAGCATTGCATCTACGATAGAGACCTGTTCCCCAATTGTGCTGGAAGGCCAAAGAAATAGGAGGAAACTTTTGGGCCAATAATAACAATAATAATTTTTAAAAACAGAGGTATAAGCTAACAACCTCTCTTCTGGTCTTCCTCAGAACATGCAAACAAAAAGAAATTTTTGAAGCAAGGCAGGTGTGCAGGGTTCTAGCACAAGCCACAGTTTTTCAGCATTGGCTGATGGAGTTTCTGGAACCAAAGGGAACTCCCATCACTGGTCTCCCCAAAACTATAAAGAAAAAGTACCCCAATGACCACATAAAGAACAAGAGCATGCCCATTATTCTATTCCACTGTAGTCTAGTTTGCAACATTTACTTGATGTTACACTGATTCAAATGCCACAGCAAATTAAAGACACTGAGATCTTGTACATACAGATATCATCAGTCTTTCTTAACAGTTTTTTTCAGGTTTTCAGAAGCTTATCTCTGCTGTGTTTTTTTTTTTTAATTTCCTGGGTCTATGTCTATTTATTTATTTATTTATTTATTTATTTATTTATTTAACATTTTTATATACCAATATTCATTGGGAACATCACATTGGTTTCCAGAGAACAAATAATGCAGTCTAACAGAGCTTTTCAATAAACTTAATTTCAACTGGGGGGGGGGAGATGAATTAAAACTAAAAAAAAAAATATAACAGGTAAACGGCAAATCTGTGGAATGATGTTTAAAGCGAGCAGTAGCAATCACATAAATCACATATATCAGAGGTCAATAAGATGGAAAGGAAAAAGGAGAGGGTGAAGGTGAAGGTGAAGGTAGGAATGGCCGAGGAAGGGATAAATAATTGATAGGGGTGTGCATTCGTTTTGAACTTAAATGTAAAACGCTACTTATTTATTTTTTTTAACTTAAAAAAGTGATGAGGCGAAAACGATCGGATTTCCAACGTATTCAACATAGCTATGTTGAATACGTTGGAAATCGCGATTGTTGATCCAAAATAAAAATTTAAACCCCTCACCTTCCTTAATCCCCCCTGAAAGACTTACCACAACTCCCTGGTGGTCCAGCGAGGAGTCAGGACGCCATTTCTGAACTCCTTTGCGAGGAGCACGTGACGTCGGCGCCACGTCGGAGTGACGCGGCGTCACGTGATTCCCCGCGGGTTCGCTCTGGGACCCTCGTTCGACCCAAAAGGAACTTTTGGCCAGCTTGGGGGGGCCTCCTGACACCCCCAAGCTGGCCAAAAGTTCCTTTTGGGTCGAAAGAGGGTCCCGGAGCGAACCCGCGGGGAATCACGTGACGCCGCGTCACTCCGATGTGGCGCCGTCACGTGATTCCCCGCGGGTTCGCTCCGGGACCCTCGTTCGACCCAAAAGGAACTTTTGGCCAGCTTGGGGGGGCCTCCTGACACCCCCAAGCTGGCCAAAAGTTCCTTTTGGGTCGAACGAGGGTCCCGGAGCGAACGCGCAGGGAATCACGTGACGCCGCGTCACTCCGACGTGACACCGACGTCACGTGCTCCTTGCAAAGGAGTTCAGAAATGGCGACCTGACCCCGCTGGACCACCAGGGAGTTTTGGTAAGTCTTGGGGGGGGGATTAAGGAGGGTGAGGGGTTTAAATTTTTATTTGCACATATGGACATAGACTCAACTTATGGAATTCTCCATATGTCCATATTGACCGCAAATGACCCCCCCTTTCGACTTATGGACTTATGAACATAAACGTTTGGTCTGCACATCCCTAATAATCGAGGAACGAGTTATACCAAAGGAGGAGCTGGAACTATTTACAGGCGATGAGGCTATTTACAAGATAGAAGAGGGGGTTAAGTGTTGCTTCTGTAAGCCTGCGTGAACAGCCATGTTTTGAGTTTTTGTTTGAATTTTTTGGGGCAGGGTTCTTGTCGCAGTTCGGGGGGCATGATGTTCCATAAATAGGGTCCAGCAAGTGAAAGAGAGCGTTATTTTGTGGATGTAAGGTGGGTGAGTTTAGGTGAAGGAGTTTGTAATGTTGCCAGGTATTGCGATCTAGTGGGTCTGGTGGTGGGGCAGAAAAGTAGGGAGTCGCTAAACCAATGCATGTGGGGTTGTGAAGGGCTTTGTGAATGAGTTAGAGTGTCTTGTAATTAATTCTGACGGATATCGGTGTTGTGTCCGTAGCTGTCAGATGTCTCTGCTCCACCCACCTTACCTCGTTGGCGACTCCCTCCGGGGTTGATGGAAGGCTAGCTGCTGCAGCGTCTCCAGGTCGTCCTCCTCCAGTGTTCCCGGATTGGCTCGACGCTGCAAGCCACCATGTTGACCAGATGCCTAGGGCGTGCGCATGCGGCCTGACTGATGTACCAGCGTTGGCGTGAGCCTCAGCGGCGTCCCCCTGAGATGACGTCATCAGCTCCAGATATTTAAGGTCTCAGTTTTCGCTGACAAGACGAGTTAATAAGGGTTTTCACTACCTCCGGGTATCACTGCGGATGGGATTCACTCTCCACAAACCTAGATACTCTGCCTCCTCGGACTTCACTAGAGGTACCCACTCCTCGGGGGCCTCGCTCTCTCTTTTTCTTTTCAGGTCGCAGTCCGAAACCGGTACTCGCTCCTCAAGGGCCCACGTCCCAGACCAACTCCTGAATACCACTTCTGCTAAGAAGTCATCGCTGCTTACAACATTAGTGAGTTTCCATCTATCTCTCAGAGCTTTCCCTGGGACCAGGTACTCACTCCTCGAGGGCCTACTGCATTAAGCTGCCTCAAGAGACTATGGTGTGAGTGTTATCATCAAGTACTTGTTCCAGAACTCTGCATATCCTATCACTTACTTTCTTAGTTTCTCTACAGCTCAGCCACCTTGGGATCACTGTTCCAATACCTGAGGGACTACAGCTCAGCCGGGCGCTTCCAGCTCACTACTGCCTCCTTTGGTGGTTTAATATACTGCTTGCTAAGAAGTCTTTGTTGCTTATAACATCAGTGAGTTTCTATCTATCTCTCAGAGCTTTCCCTGGAACCAGGTACTCGCTCCTCGAGGGCCCAATGCATACCAACTCCTGGGCTGCCTCAAGAGACTATTGTGTTACCATCAAGGACTTGTTCCTGAACTCTGCATGTCTTGCCTACTCACTTTCTTAGTTTCTCTACAGCTCAGCCACCTTGGATCGCTGTTCCAGTACCTGAGGGACTACAGCTCAGCCGGGCGCTTCCAGCTCACTACTGCCACCTCTGGTGGTTTAATATATTGTCTAATAAAAGAACTAGTGTGTGTCTGTCTCCTACACTAAGCTTGACTAGTGGTCCCTCTCAGGATCTCCCCCGAGGGCATGGTCACCTGCCACTGGTCCAAGGATCCTCCCACAACTATTCTAAATAATAACAGATTGCTATCTCCAGCAACTCCGTTAATAACAGATTGCTATCTCTCAGCTTTAACAACAGAGCTTTAATAACAATCGGGAGCCAGTGAAGTTGTTTGAGAATGGGGGTGATATTCTCTTTTCTGCATGTACCAGTCATGATGCATGCAGCAGCATTTTGGAGCAATTGGAGGGGGGCTATAGTGTTTTTGGGGAGGCCTAGGAGGATACTGTTGGAGTAGTCGATTTTGGAGAGAATGATGGATTGTAGTACTGAGCGGAAGTCATTGAGATGCAGTAGGGGTTTTAGTTTTTTTAGTGTGTGGAGCTTGAAATAACATTCTTTTAGAGTGGTGTTGATGAATTTCTTTAGATTGAGGTGGGTGTCAAGGGTGATGCCTAGGTCACCTAAGTGTGGCGAGAAATTGAAGGTGGACGGGAGAGTGTTGGGGGGTGAGATTAATAGTATTGTGTTGGGGTGCAATGATCATGAGTTCCATTTTATTAGTGTTGAGGGCTAGATGGAGATTGGTAAGGACATTGTTGATGGCAGAGAGGGTGGTATCCCAGGTCTTGAGGGCTTTAGGTATAGAGTCATTGATGGGAATAACTATTTGCACATCATCAGCATAGATGAAGTGCGGGAGAGTGAGCTCTGAGAGGAGGTGGCAGAGGGGAAGTAGGTATATGTTAAAGAGTGTGGAGGAAAGAGATGAACCTTAAGGCACACCATGAGTTATGTTAATTGACTTGGATTCACTGGTACCTATTTTGACTTTGTATTTTCTGTTACTTAGGAACCAGAGAAGTGGGATTCCAGAGATGCCTATTTCAGGTAGCCGTTCGATTAGAATGTTGTGGCTAATGGTATCAAAGGCTGAGGAGATGTCGAGTATGGCCAGAATGTATGAATGCCCTTTGTCTAGGCCTTTGAAGAGGTAATCGGTAAGGGTAGTCAGCGGGGTCTCCGTACTACGATATTTGCGAAAGCCGTGTTGAGATGCGAAAAGAAGGTGGTGTTGTTCTAGGTAATCTGTTAGTTGATGGTTAACACATTTTTCAAGAACTTTTGCTATGAAGGGTAGGTTGGATATAGGGCGGTAGTTCTCCAGATCTGCTGAGTCGAGTTTGGGTTTTTTAAGTATCAGTTTGACGATAGCTTGTTTGAGGGGAGTAGGCACCATTCCAAAGGTGATGAAATTGTTAATAATATTAGCTATGGGTTGGGCTATTATGTTGGGGATTGATAGGAGGGATTTTGTAGGAATCATGTCTGATGGATGTGTGGATGGTCTCATTTTCTTGAGAATTGCTTCTATTTCTGTAGAGGCAGTGGTCTCAAAGTTGTTTAGGTTGGCATTGTGGGTTTTAGTAGGGGCTTTGATAGGAGATGTGGATGTAGGAAAATGTGTTGTGAGTTTAGTTATTTTATTGTCGAAGTACTGTGCAAGTTCCTCGCATTTTATTTTGGCTTCCTCACTTGGGATGGGAGTTGTTGACGTTTTGATAAGATCAGACACAAATGAGAAGAGGGCTCTAGGATTAAATTATAGGTTGTGGATTCTTTGCACATAGAAGTCGCGTTTGGTTTTAAGAATATTTTCACGGTAGGAGTGTAGGAGGGATTTATATTTTGCTAATTGGGTAGGCAAAGAATCCTTGCACCATTTTTTTTCTTGAGTTCTCAGATTGTGTTTCAGAGTTTTTAATTCTGGGGTGTACCAAGCTTTTTTGGTGTTATGTGCGGAGTGTATATCTTTTGTTCTTAAAGGGCAGATCTTGTTGGCGATGTTACTGGTAAGGTGTTTCCAGGATGAAAGAGCAGATTCTGTATCGGTTAAGTCAAGTTTTTTAAGCTGAACAGAGAGGGCATCTATGAGTTCATCTCTGGTGCAAGGTTTTCTAAAGTGGATGGTTGTTTTTGCGCTTGATCTGGGTACAGTGTTTTTTATGGAGCAGGTAGTGCGGATAAAGAAGTGATCTGACCAGGGGATTGGAGTGTAGGAGTGGGGGTCAGGAAGGATTAAGGAGTTTGTAAAGATTAAGTCAAGGGAGTGGCCTGCTTTGTGAGTGGGGCTGGTTATGATCTGATTGAATCCCATAGCATTGAGGGAGGCCAAGATTGTTTCGCAAGTGTGTGAGAGGGAGGGCGTCTACATGCAGATTAAAGACTCCGAGGATAATGGCTGGAGTATCAAATGATATGTTAGTTGCTATGAGTTCGATAAGGAGAAATGGGTCCCTGTCTAGTATACCTGGTGGGGTGTAGATTAAGCATATTTGCAAATTATGAGATTTGAACAGGCCTATTTCAAATTTGGGGGGGGAGGTTGACAGTGCTGTATAAGTTTGAAATGTGTTTTTGCGGCGAGTAGTATACCTCCGCCTCTTTTCTTAGGTCTGGGTATTGAAAAGATATCATAAGTGTGATTGGGGAGTTGGTTTAGTAGAACAGTGTCAGTATCCTTAAGCCAGGTCTCTGTTATGGCGCAAATGTCAGGTTTTTCATCGAGTAGTAAGTCATTGAGAATAGGGATTTTTTTGGTTAGGGATTGTGAGTTGATTAGAATGAGTGTGAAGGTTGCGAGGCCCAGAAGTTGGGTGAGAGGATTTAGCATGATCGGTAATAATGATCTGGCCTGATAAAGGGGGTGGGAAAGGTAGGGTGTGTTGCGCCAAGGGATGTGATGTCTGAGTGTTGGTATTGGGTGTGTCATTATAAATGAAGTGGTGGGTTCTATGGCCTGTCTTATGTTGGTGGGAACTGGATGCACTGCAGATGGGTGAAAAGGAATGGGAGGGTGGGGGAGGTATGGGAGAGGCAGGAAGAGTTCTAGGGGGGATGGAGAGATCTTATCAGGGGGGAGGATACCTAGTGCCGGTAGGCTGGTATTAGCAGAAAGTAGTGAAAGAGAGGAATTCAGGCAAGGGCAGAGAAGAAGGCGATAAGGTCAAAAGGAGGGAGATAATCAGTAGGATGTGAATCGTTTTTTGACGATTTAAAACAATCGTCAGATATATTTTAAATTGTCAAAAATTGTTAAGAGTCGCGATACAATAGAAATTCCCCCGATTTATCGTGAAAAATCGTAAATCGGGGGAGGGGGGAGGGCGGGGAAAACCGGCACACCAAAAAAGCCCCTAAACCCACCCTGACCCTATAAAACGAATCCCTTACCTTCCCCCACCCTCCCGAACCCCCCCAAAGCTTTTTACGAGTACCTGGTGGTCCAGTGGTGGCGCGGGGACCGATCTCCCACTCTCGGTCCATCGGCGCCATTTTGGCTGTCACTCAAAAATGGCACCAATGGCCCGATAAAAAAAAAACCCATCCGACCCCGATCCCCCAAAACATTTTAAAATTACCTGGTGGTCTAGTGGTGGTCCCGGGAGCGATCTCCCGTTCTCAGGCCGTCGGCTGCCACTCATAAAGATGGCGCCAATGGCCCTTTGCCCTTACCATATGACAGGGTATCCGTGCCATTGGCTGGCCCCTGTCACATGGTAGGAGCACTGGCTGGCCGGCGCCATCTTTAAAGATGGCCGCCACCATATTTAAAGATGGCTGCCATCGTAAAGATGGCCGCCGTTGTCATAAAGATGGCCGCCGCCATCTTTAAAGATGGCGCCAGCCATCCAGTGCTCCAACCATGTGACAGGAGCTGGCCAATGGCACGGATACCCTGTCACATGGTAAGGGCAAAGGGCCATTGGCACCATCTTTATGAGTGGCAGCCGACGGCCCGAGAATGGGAGATCGCTCCCGGGACCACCACTAGACCACCAGGTAACTTTAAAATGTTTTGGGGGGCTCGGGAGGGTGGGGGAAGCTAAGGGGTCGTTTTTAAAGGGTCGGGTGGTTGGTTTTTTTTATCGGGCCATCGGCACCATTTTTGAGTGGCAGCCAAAATAGCGCCGATGGCACGAGAGAGGGAGATCGGTCCCCGCGCCCCCACTGGACCACCAGGTAATCGTAAAAAGTTTTGGGGGCTTCGGGAGGGTGGGGGAAGGTAAGGGGTTAATTTTAAAGGGTCGGGCCTCACTAAAAAAAAAATAACGATGTGAATCGGAACCAATTCCGATTCACATCACCCACATCACCCACGATCAGATTTGTCCCCCCCCCCTCTAGCCGAACCCGATCGTTAAGACGATCGGGCACACGATTCACATCTCTAATAATCAGTATATCTATTAAAGCTTTTAGAAAATTAGTAATTTGTTTGTAAAGATTAGGGATGTGAATCGTGTCCTCGATCGTCTTAACAATCGATTTCGGCTGGGAGGGGGAGGGAATCGTATTGTTGCCGTTTGGGGGGGTAAAATATCGTGAAAAATCGTGAAAAATCGAAAAATCGAAAAATCGCAAAACCGGCACATTAAAACCCCCTAAAACCCACCCCGACCCTTTAAATTAAATCCCCCACCCTCCCGAACCCCCCCCAAATGACTTAAATAACCTGCGGGTCCAGCGGCGGTCCGGAACGGCAGCGGTCCGGAACGGGCTCCTGCTCCTGAATCTTGTTGTCTTCAGCCGGCGCCATTTTCCAAAATGGCGCCGAAAAATGGCGGCGGCCATAGACGAACACGATTGGACGGCAGGAGGTCCTTCCAGACCCCCGCTGGACTTTTGGCAAGTCTCGTGGGGGTCAGGAGGCCCCCCACAAGCTGGCCAAAAGTTCCTGGAGGTCCAGCGGGGGTCAGGGAGCGATTTCCCGCCGCGAATCGTTTTCGTACGGAAAATGGCGCCGGCAGGAGATCGACTGCAGGAGGTCGTTCAGCGAGGGTTCCGGCGCCTCGCTGAACAACCTCCTGCAGTCGATCTCCTGCCGGCGCCATTTTCCGTACGAAAACGATTCGCGGCGGGAAATCGCTCCCTGACCCCCGCTGGACCTCCAGGAACTTTTGGCCAGCTTGTGGGGGGGCCTCCTGACCCTCACGAGACTTGCCAAAAGTCCAGCGGGGGTCCGGAAGGACCTCCTGCCGTCCAATCGTGTTCGTCTATGGCCGCCGCCATTTTTCGGCGCCATTTTGGAAAATGGCGCCCGCTGAAGACAACAAGATTCAGGAGCAGGAGCCCGTTCCGGACCGCTGCCGTTCCGGACCGCCGCTGGACCCGCAGGTTATTTAAGTCATTTGGGGGGGGTTCGGGAGGGTGGGGGATTTAATTTAAAGGGTCGGGGGTGGGTTTTAGGGGGTTTTAGTGTGCCGGCTCACGATTCTAACGATTTATAACGATAAATCGTTAGAATCTCTATTGTATTGTGTTCCATAACGGTTTAAGACGATATTAAAATTATCGGACGATAATTTTAATCGTCCTAAAACGATTCACATCCCTAGTAAAGATAACATTGGTGTCTAGATTGTTGTAGAGGTGGCAATAGAGTCTTAGATGTTGAGAGCAGGCAGCACAAAGGGAAACTGAGAGGCAGGCCCCTTAGTCGGATCAAGGGGACAGTAGGCTCCTGATCCTGGAGGCTGGTAAGAGGTGGGTGTCATGGCTTGAGTCGAATGGTCCTCTGCAGGCCTCAAGGATGGATTTTGGTCAAGAGGGATGGGGAGGGGGAAGGGGAAAAAGGGAGTCTTCTCGCTAGGAAACAAGAGGGTCCTGGCACTGTCAGATAGAGGTCTAGTTGGGTTCCGGGGGCAGCTCCTCGTGAAAGGGGCCAGTCCGGGGCTTTTGTTGAGCTCTGTGCGGGAGACCATGTTAAGGGATTGTGCTAAGGGGTGTGCCAAGGGGCAGGCCCCTTTGTCGCGCTCCTTCGGCACGCGACTCCGAGCTCACCGGCGCTTGCAGACGTGAGCTCACCGGCACTTGCAGAAGTGTCTAAGAACATAAGAACTCTGAAACTGATAGACTGGCAAATACCTTCAAAAATTGTGTGCCTGGATGAAAGCTTTTGAGACAGAAGATTGATTTTGTTCTTAACAAGATAAGGAATAACAAATAACAGGTTGAAAAAAGTTATGCACTGAGTAACATTGAGGCACATTTGAGTTGTTTCCAAAAAGGAACCAATCTTAAACAAGATCAGGATTCCCCAACACCTCTAAATGGGCATGCAGGCTGCCAATTTTCAGCCTGTTCAATTCAGCCAACATATATGGACAGACAGATGGACCGACTGTGAAGAATAGGCACACTGGCATTGACAAATGCACTTAATGCTTCATGCTTAGGGAGGTTCCTGCTGGTTGAAGAGGAGTTCCTCCCCTGAATGACTCATCAGTGGTTGTTATAGCAGTAGAGAAAGTACAGGAATTGGAGGCAAGTGGTAAAAGGTGCATACTGTAGATGTGATCAGGGATGGTGAAGGTGAGTAACCACTGCAAACAGGAGTAAAGTAACTGCATTTGTTCATGCACTTATGTATTTTTTCTGTTGTAACCTACCTTGGGCATCTGGAAAGGCAGACTCTAAGCCTAATTAAATAATTAATAATCATGGGAAAGTCAGTAAGGGACTCATTGAATTCAGTGTTTAATCAAACAAGGATATGCTAACCCTAAGCTGTTCCAGTTATAATCTCCACAGATCAGGGGTATTTACTTTTAGTCCTTCAGGGCCTTAAGCCAGTTCAGTTTCCAGCATTTACACAGCAAATATTCAACAGATATATTTGAATACATTGGGTGTAAGATTCTAGCTAATTTGCATATTTTGCTTACCTTGTGAACTAGACACGATTAGGATCCTCGAAGAACCAAAGCAAATACCTCTGCTGGTGATGCATAAATGAGACTTCTAGATCTCATCCCAGCAGCTAACTCATGGAACAATAAAAATCATGCACATAAGCAATAGCAAGGAACTAAATACCTCGATTCTATTTCATTGAAAATTCCATTCTGCCAAAGCTGACAACATGAAACAGCATTGTGGAGATAAGTTCCTTCTCCTGTCTGCACCTGACATGGTTTTTAAGTATGGGAATTGTGAATAAAATGTTTATTTAGTTCCCAGCTGCCAGTTGTGTGCAAGATGCACATTGGTTGCTGCTGATTCAGTGAGTTGATTTTGAGTCCAAGCATCACCATTACTGTTGATGCCCCTTGTGTGAGTTATTTGCAGTTGTATAAGGAGTAAGTCACAGTTTAATGTGAAAACGCCTTTGTTTTCCAGAAGCAATTCCACCCTTCTTGTGCCATTCCGTAAATGGTCCCTTATACAATTCACTGCTGCTATTCCAGGGATAATAAAAATCTGTTGAGGAATCCCTGATTTGTATTATGTGCCTTAAAGTCCAAAGCGCTTTGACAGGATATATGAGCTGATATTAGTCATATTTCTTGTCAGAGCCATGCTGTGAGATTTTTTATTATGCATGAGTGCAAAGTGATAAACATATCTATTTGAAAAATGTTATTGTAGAGCTTAAAGAAGTGCTTGAAGGCATAACTGCCACTCTGGCAAGAACGCTCATTTACATTACCTGCAGTACACACCCTGTTTAAAATTGGTGCCTGCCTGCATGTGTCTCAGCAGATTCTACTAATTGATGCTAATTGGTCTGTTCAAGCTTTGTTACAAGCTGCTAAAAATATACTTCATGCCGAAGGGCCTCTTTTGACAAATACGATAGTTTCAACAGCCCTTTATAAGCTATTCGTGTGCTGTCAAATGCTACCTAATCATAATTTACAATAACAGCTAAAAAATGATGCTAAAGAAAATGATCAGGTGGTAGAGAGGTGCAGAGGGAAATTTTTTGTTTCAATTCATTCCTTTGTTTCATAGGACACCTGCATTTTTTTCATTGGTTTCAAACATTTCATTCATTTACCATTAAAGTCAATGGGGAAAGCACTGCAGCGTATTTTGGGTTTCAAAATTGAGGATCTCTCATCAATTCTAATTAAACTTTCAGGAAAATATCATAAGAAGGGGGAAAGAACTCCAAGCCTGTGGTAAAGTAACACTGAAAATGGAAAAGAGGTATCAACAGTGGCAGGAGTTCTCCAAGACACTGTCAGAGTAGCAAAGAAGCGGCAATAGTGAGAATAACACCCCAAGGCTTCAAAAGAGGATGCCAGAAACAGTGGATTGAACCCTTCAAGGCAGCACAAGAGGCAAAGTGACATCAAGAATGACATCAACATCCTAAACCACTATGAGGGAAGAATGATGCAGGAAAAATGGCAGAAGAAACTGCAAGGCACCAATAAAGGGATGAAGCAGTACAAAGAGTGGCATCAATAGACCAATAGACAAAAGCAGCCCTCCACAGTATCACAGACACCCCAAGATAAAGAGTCTGGATATAATAGCAAGGTAGAAGGACAACAAGACCCTCAAAGTACAAAGTATTATAGCAACAATGCTGACTGGAAAAAAGACCTCTAAAGTATAGGATAAGGGGAATAGCAGCAAGGCAGAGTGGCATGGAAGATGTCTGTCTTCATGTTGAAGCATTTACCACTTGTCAGATTTTATACAAGAGAATGATCTGTCATCACTACCATTTTTGTGACATAAGCTTCTATTACAATGCTTACTTGAGATTGACCTCCCTGCTGGTAGAATTTTGGTTTTCTTGTGAAATTTGCTTTCTGATTGAAACGTTTGTCATAATCAGAACATGACAATGGTCTCTCATCAGTGTAGATTTCCTGGTAATTTATGAGATTTGCATTAAGAAAGCTTTTCCCATATTCTGTAGCTGAACATAATTTCTTCCCTTTGTTGATTTTCTGGTGTTGCATTAGTTCTCTCTTCTTACTGAAACCTTTTCCACATTTAGAACATACAAGAACTCTCTTCTGTGCATGTTTTCTCTTGTGTCTGCATTTCTTCCTTCTGACTAAGGGGTAGATTTTTTAAAAAGTAAGCGAGCGCATACTTTTGTTCGAGCACCCGGTGCAAACATACGCACATAGCCGCACGTATCTTTTAAAATCCATGGTCGGCGCATGCAAGGCTGCGCAAAATTGGCAGCCTGCGCGCGCCGAGCCGTGCAGCCTGTCTCCATTCCCTCCGAGGCCGCTCTGAAATCGGAGCGGCCTCAAAGGGAACTTTCTTTCCGGCGCCCCCCACCTTCCCTTTCCTTCCCCTAACTAACCTGTCCCCTGGCCCTAACTAATTCCCCCCCCCACACACACCTTTATTTCAAAAGTTATGCCTGCCTGAGGCAGGCGTAACTTGTGCGTGCCGGGCTGCCTGCCGGCACGCCATGTTCTGGTCCGGGGGCTGGTCTGGAGTCCATGTCCACGCCCCCAGAATGCCCCCGATGATGTGCCGGCCGTGACACGCCCGAACACACCTCCGACACGCCCCCGGAAAGCCCCGGACTTATGTGTGTCCCAGGGCTTTGCGCGCGCCGGTAGCCTATGCAACATAGGCTTGGCATGCGCAGGGGGAGCTCGGGGCAGGTTTTCGGGGGGTACGCATGTATCTTATGCGCGTACCCCTTTTAAAATCTGCCACTAAGTATTTCTGGGGACAACCATCCCAGTATAACCAAAGAAAAAGAGAGTGGAAGAATTAGGCTGGGATCCTAGAAATGATCAACAAAACATTAAGGTAGAGAACCAGAAAAGAGATGGAGTGGGAGGAAGTCTTGGATTTTTTTTCTTTTTCAAAAAATTTTTTTAGGGGGAAAACACTCCAATATGACCAAAAAAGAAATGGTGTGAAAACTAGACTGGGATTGTAGTGGGGTAGAGCAAAATGAAAAACCAGAAAAGAGGTGGAATATGAGGATAAACTTCAAAAACTTGTATTTTTTTTTATTTTTTCAAATTTTTTTTTCTGGGGATAGAATACCCCATTATAATCAAGAAAGAAATATGGTGGGAGACTAGGCTGAAATCCAAACAACAAACATGGAGGCACCAAAACTCCCATTCTGGTACATCATAGGCATTGCAGGTAGACAAAGTACATACCAGCCTAACACAAGCAACTCAAAAAATATGAGTATATTTTTTTAGGACCTTCATATAGAGAACCCACAGATTAAAGTCAAATAGCAATTCTGGTGTTATAATAATCATAATCTTTTTAAGCACAAAAGAGGCAGACTCCCTGGGCACTTGACTGCACAGACCCACCCAATAGTTAGGTTCAGTCTGTTAAAAATACCCACTGCCCATTGTCACGGTGCCTGGCTGTGCACTAATGAGTGTGGTGTGCACACAGACGCTGCTTGCTTGTAAGCACAAAAGAGCCAGACTCCCTGGGCTCTTGACTGCACAGACCCACCCAATAATAAGGTTCAGACTTTTAAAACTGCCCACTGCCCACTATCACGGTGCCTGGCTGTGCACTAATGTGTGTGGTGTGCACACAGAAGCTGATTGCTTGTAAGCACAAAAGAGCCAGACTTCCTGGACACTTGACTGCACAGACCCACCCAATTATAAGGCTCAGTCTATTAAACTAACCACTACCCACTGAAGCCCAGTGTACAGAGAGACTAAGTGACTTGAATTAAAAAACTCAGTTTAAAAAAGCTGGAATTTTTTTTTTTAATAATATATCTCTCCCCAGCCAGCCACACACCCTAATAGTGAGTGGCTGCTTCTCTCCCTGGCACAGCTTCTCTTCTCAGTCAGATCACCTAAATAAACAGCTTGAAAGAAACAGGACTAGCTGGCACTGGCACTGCAGCAAAATAAAGAATAATTAGCTTTTTCTTTCCTTAACTAGCAAATCTCTCAGTGCAGCCTCCTCTTACACCAAGCCCACCTCCCCACAGCATCGCTGGAAATAAAATGCTTGGCTCCTCGTGCTGATCTTTATATAGTGCTGGCTCATCAGTAAAATCAACAGAGAGCACTGAATGACAGCGTGATTGGCTGCATTCAGTGCATGTCACAAAATTTCAGCGCGAATACGCTGCATTCCGGTATCCATGCTGACCTCTCTGACCCTTTCCTGTGAGTCACAGTGACTCACAGGAAAGGGTCAGACAGGTCGGCATGGATACTGGAATGTAGGGCATGGGCGCTGCCGTTTTGTGAAAATCATAGGTAGCTAGTAGCTAATGGGGTCGAAGAAAAGCGCACGCCGCGGGGCGCACCAAATTAAACGGATAATAAGTTAAATACGTGGGGAGTCGCGATGTGTTTCGCCTCCCCACATATTTAATGGATATGACAAGATTCGTTGCGGATCGCCAATATGGCGAAAACGAATGCACACCCCTACTGTTCGTACATCTCACTTTGAATGTCAAATCGGCCCCTAACCCCCTATACTAATACCTAAACCTCACTTTGAGTTACTAGGTGGGCCTCCCATAGAGATATAAATACATATCTAGGGTGAGAGCATTACAGCTAGGCTTGCTCTCTCACTCTCTCTACCAAAACCAGCATTTGAGGACACATCACAAAATGCAATAAAGCCTTACTACAAGCTATCACATGTCTTAATGCTACTGAAAACATTGTAGTTAAAGACATGCAATAGGACTATGGTAAACCCACTCCACCTCTTTTTTGGATTTGCATCACACCATACGTTATGGTGCTATCACATGTGTTAAAGGCATTTTTGCATGCGTTAAGGGGTTTTTGCATGTGTTAATGGCACTTTTCGCATGCGATAAGCCCTTAACGTATGCGAAAATGCCTTATAGCATTTTGATAAATGACCCTAATAGTCATGGACTTAATGTTAGTATGAATCACTTTTATTTCAGCCCTATTTGTTCAGTTGTAGTTTTGGTGTACTTTATAATAAGTAACATCTTGATGAGGGAACACTTATTTAATATAGCTACCCATTTGTTCAAAAAAACTGGATCAAAAAAGATCTCCAGTTCTTTGAAAATACTATAATGGAAGTTCCGATTGTATCAAATGCTTACAAATAATTCTGTTTCAACCCCTCAGCTTGATGCTCCTGCAAAAGAGAGAGAAAGAGAGCACCTTGCCATAGTGGCTCCTCCTAGACAGGTATTTGTATCCCTATGGGAGACCCACCATGTAACTCGAGGTGAGGGTTAAGTATTAGTGTAGGGGGTTAGGGGCCACTTTCACATTCAACATGAGACGTACGAACAGAACACTGGTCTCTTGTGAAGATTTGATGACCTACGGAGTGAGGAAACTCACTCTAAGATGAGATTTGTGCAATGTTCTCTCCACCTAGCTTGATGTTACCCAGGTAGAGAGTCCATCAAGCTAGGTTCTCTCTCTCTCTCTCTCTCTATCATATCCCCCTTAGCCATCTCTTCTCCAAACTGATCAGCCCTAACCTCTTTAGCCTTTCCTCATAAGGGAGCTGTTCCAGCTCCTTTATCATTTTGGTTGACCTTTACTGTACCTTCTCCATCGCAACTATATCTTTTTTGAGATGCGGTGACCAGAATGTACAGAGTATTCAAGTTGCTATCTTTCCATGGAGCAATACAGAGGCATTATGACATTTTCTTTGACTTCTGCAGCACACTGATTGACCGATTCAGTAAAAGGTGCAGGAGAGCTATTAACGTATCGTAGGTACAATTTGGGAAGAGGCATGACCCAGATGGAATGGGAGATAGAGCAGTATTAAGGAGTAGTTTAGTCCAGTTCTAATTGACCCCAGAAGTAGATGGGCCAATTCACTGCATCTTCCGATGCAGCCTTTGAGATGGACTGGCCAGTCTCAGTCATCCTTGCAGATTAGTCTGTATATGGAACAGTGGTACAAGGTGTCTCCTCAGAAAGTTGGAATGGAGTCTACAGTTGGCTAAAGATGGTCCAGGATGAGCATCAAATAAGAAACGTATACGCTGGATTAAAGCCTGGGGTGCAGACGCCTCCTGCTGGTCATTAGATGCAGGACCTGGGATACTGCAGGGAATTCAAATTTCAGTTCTTCAAGTTGACGGGTAATAGATAAGAGCCGGGTCAGGTAGTGATAACATAGAATCCTGGGCACAGGTGCCTTCTGCAGGTCGATAGAATCCATGGGGTGAAATCACCTCTCTATGGAGAGCAGAGAAGGTCTAGGAACAATGCAAGCACCTCCTGTTGGTCAAAAGGGACTTAAACTGGTTGGTAGAATCGGATTGTAGGTGCCTCCTGTTGGTTGAAAGAGACTCCGGGACTTGAACTGGTTGGTAAAATCGGATTGCAGGTGCCTCCTGCTGGTCGAAGGGGATTCTGGAACTTGAACTGGCTGGTAAGTGTTTCAAGCGCAGCCTTCTGGAGCCGATGATGCGGGTTCGGCAGACATCACTAGCTCATAGGAGAGCAGGAGCCCTTGGGCCACGGAACAGCTCGAGACAGGACACGAGTCTCGCCCCATAGTGAGGTGTGTGTGCAGGAATGAGTGGAACAGGAACAGAGCAGGACAGAGTGGGAACACAGGGCTTGAACGTAAGCTTCAGATAAGGACTTGGAGCATGGAACATGTGAAAGTCCAAAGAAAGCTTGGAGCACAGAGAGTCAAGAAAGAGCTTGGGACTTGGGGACTCTGGAGACTCCAGCATGGAGCTTTGGATTCTGGAGACTCCGGTGTGGAGACTGGGAGACTTGGAACGTAGACTTGGATGTAGATGTAGAGACTGGGAGACTTGGGATGTAGACGTAGACACTTGGAGACTTGGAACATAGACGTAGAGACAGACAGGGCGAGCAAGAACCTTAGGCACCCTACATAGCCCAGAGACTGGTCGCGGACCACGTTGTCCCCTACATGCCCTACACAGCTGGATGGCTGGTCACGGGCCACAAGGGGAGCGGGACATGCTCTGGATGTCTCACAGCACAGGAGCGAAGTAACCCCTCGGATCTTCCGGAGTCAGAACAGGTGAAGATAAAGCTTGGAACTTGGAAACTCGAATTAAAAGCAAGGGACCTCCAGAGGCACGGGTTATTCAGGACCTGGAGCATCAGAACTGGATACATATGGCTGGGAACATCTTGGAACTTGGAACATGGAACATCTCGGAACTTGGAACCTCTTGGAACTTGGACTCACAGAACATCTCAGGACTTGGACTCACAGAACAGCTCTGACCTTGGACTCAAGGAACATGGAACATCTAGACAAGGAAACCTGGAACATAGAGACAACAGGAACACCAGAACTGAACCAACAAAGGAATCAGGAACAGGCATCTGGGCTGAAGAGAACTCCTCAGGAACATCCAGGCGGATGCAAAGACGCTGGAGGAATGGAGTGATACCCTTAAATAGGGATGACCCAGGAAGAAGGCGGAGACTGGATGTCGCTGGGACCGCGGCCACTTCCTGCCGCTGGCCCTTTAAAAGGGATGATGAGACGCAGCCTCGCTTCTAAGGAAGGCCAGAAGCAAGGCAGGAACAGCACACTGGAGAGCGGCCTCCCTGCCGCGGAAGAAGCCTGGCGGTGGCACAGGCTACAAGGAGGAGGGCCCAGAAGCAGGCAACATCAGCGGCATTCCTACCGGGTCGAAGAGCAGGGCCTTAAGGCGGCACCCAGCCACGAGGCCAAGTTTCGTCGGCAGCCTCACAGGGCCGTGAGGGAAGTGGTGACCGGCAGCGGCTCCAGCTGCAAGAAGAGGGCAAGACCCTGGCAGTGGCACCCTCACTGCCATGAAGGCAAGGCAGCGGCGGCTCCAAGCCGTGGGGGCATCAGTGTCCGGAAGCAGGACAGGCCCAGCGGTAACCTGGGCAGCAGAGGTAATGCCCTGTCCGCGGGATTTGCGGGCAGGGGCACAACAGGAAGAAGTGGCTGTCAGCAGTCCGACAACCGATGCTTAATTTTACCTGTGTTGGTTTTCGAACCTCCTGACAGCCACGGGTTAGAAAAATGGTCGCAGACAAAACTGAGCATCCGTTTTTCTAACCTGCTGACTGGCAGGCAGATTTAAGGAGTGCATAAGGGGTAATAAGAGTGTGTCTAAAACGCACAGCCAAACGGGGGCTAAACGGTGTAACATGGGTTATTTTTCCCTATATGCATCACCTTGCACTTATCCACATTAAATTTCATCTGCCATTTGGATGCCCAATTTTCCAGTCTCACAAGGTCTTCCTGCAATTTATCACAATCTGCTTGTGATTTAACTACTCTGAACAATTTTGTATCATCTGCAAATTTGATTATCTCACTCATCATATTCCTTTCCAGATCATTTATAAATATAGGGGTAGATTTTAAAAGGGTGCGCATACTACCCGGCGCGCACACATGTACACCCAATTTTATAACTTGCGCGCGCAAGTTATAAAATCAGGGGTTGGCGCACGCAAGGGGTGCACAATTGTGCACCCCTTGCGTGCACTGACCCGCGCTGAGCCGTGCTGCCTTCCCCCGTTCCCTTCCCCCTAGCTCGACCTTCCCACCACTTCCCCTAACCTTCTCCCCCAGCTCTATTCTAACCCCCCCAAAAGTTTTATCATACGTTTTGTGCCTGCCGGCACGTGATCCTCTGACACAGTGGCAATGGCTGCTCTGTCGGAGGCCTCTGGCCCCGCCCACTCCCCACCCCTTTAGTAAAGCCCCAGGACTTACATGCATCCCGGCACCTTACGTGTGTCTCCAGGCCTTTTGAAAATTGGCCCGGCACGCGTAACCCTTTGAAAATCCAGCCCATATTGAAAAACACAAGTCCCAGTACAGATCTCTGAGGCACTCTACTGCCCATACCCCTCCACTGAGAAAATGTTCCATTTAATCCTGCTGTTTCCTGTCTTTTAACCAGTTTGTAATTCACAAAAGGACATTGTCACCTATCCCATGACTTTTTACTTTTCTTAGAAGCCTCTCAAGAGGAACTTTGTCAAATGCCTTCTGAAAATCCAAATACACTACATCTACTGGTTCACCTTTATCCACATGTTTATTAACCCCTTCAAGAAAGTGAAGCAGATTTGTGAGGCAAGACCGGTCTTGGGTAAAGCCATGCTGACTTTGTTCCATTAAACCATGTCTTTCTATATGTTCTGTGATTTTGATCTTTAGAACACTTTCCACTCTTTTTGCTGGCAATGAAGTCAGGCTAACTGGTCAATAGTTTCCCGGATCACACCTGGAGCCCTTTTAAATATTGGGGTTACATTAGCCACCTTCCATTCTTCAGGTACACTGGATGATTTTAATGATAGGTTACAAATTTTAACTACTAGATCTAAAATTTCATTTTTTAGTTCCTTCAGAACCCTGGGGTTTATACCATCCGGTCCAGGTGATTTACTACTCTTCAGTTTGTCAATCAGGCCTACCACATCTTCTAGGTTCACCGTGATTTGGTTCAGTCCATCTGAATCATTACTCATGAAAACTTTCTCCAGAACGGGTATCTCCCCAACATCCTCTTCAGTAAACACCAAAGCAAAGAAATCATTTAATCTTTCCGTGATGGCCTTATCTTCTCTAAGTGCCCTGAAGCTCCATCCCTGCTAGATCTACTGCCAGTCCCTGTGCATCAGGGACAGGTAAATGTGCATAGCATTTATGCTGAGCCACAAATTGCTGGTGAAAATCACATTACTCCCCTCTGCCTTAGTCACCTGTGTCTTCATGGGACTACAGATCTGGTTGAACAGGGTGAGGATTACCTTCCTACTAAATGTAGTCTTGAATGCACTTTGTAATTGGGGGCTAATACATGTAACAGACTCTTAAAGCCCATGTTCTCCACTGCATTCAGGGGCTGGTCATCAAAGGCAATCATTTCCCTGATAAGCCTTGTTACTATTTTAAATGCTGACTGCCTCTTGCCCCAGGAAAGTGCTAAGGAAACCACTCCATTTCTTCTATGGTGAATTCTGCTTCAGACCCATGGCTGGGGATTGCAGGACTGACACTGAACTGGTGGAAGGGGTCATTAGCTTGCAGAAATGTTTTCCCCTTTTCGACCCCTTTCCTCTGGCTTTTATTTTTATTTATTTATTTAAAAATGTTTATATACCGCCTTTACAATTCAAAAGAATTAATCAAAACGGTTTACAACCAAACATACACAATAAATGAACTTGACAAAATAAAAACAAAAATAAAACAATTAAGAACTAACATAGTGCAGTATATATTCATATCCAGCTATTTTTTTCAAAGGATATTAGCAGAAAGTAAATATTATATGGTGTGAATGTTTCTGAAAGAAGAGAGAACAGTTGAGGTGAATAAGTGTTGAGTTTATGAAATAGTTAAGGTGTATGCTTTCTGAAATAAGTATGTTTTCAATAGTTTTTTGAACTGTTGTATTGATGAAGTGAGACGAATGTGATCTGGAAGTGAATTCCATAAAACAGGACCTGCCACTGAGAATGCTCTTTTTCTGGTAAGTTCAAGTTTTGCTGATTTAACAGTAGGGATATCTAATAAGTTTTTTGAGAGAGATCTGAGATGTCTGGCAGGTTTATATATGCGAAGATTAGTACATAACCAAGTAGAAGAAGTATTATAGATGAGAGAATGGATAATTGATAAGACTTTAAATTGAATTCGGTATTTAATTGGTAACCAATGAAGTGAAAGTAGAACTGGTGTAATATGGGTACGGCGTGAAATACCTACTAGCACCCGAGCAGCGGAGTTTTGTATCATTTGTAATGGATACAGAACTGAATCAGGTAAACCTAAAAGTAAGGCATTACAATAATCCATACCTGAAAAGATTAACAATTGCAATACTGTACGATAATCTTTAAAGAAAAGAAAAGGCCGAATTCTTTTCAATAAATGTAATTTATAGAAAGATTTTTTTGTAATATTAGATATATGATTAACCATAGAAAGATTGGAATTAATTGTAATACCTAAGCTAATAGATGAGGTACTAACCGGAATTGAAATACCTTTAAAATTTAGGTGAGAAGGAGGACCTAAGGTAGATTCTGAAATGGATGAAAGATGTGTAATCATAGTTTTTGAGGGGTTCAATTTTAAGCGATTGTGTTCTAACCATGTATTAATCGTAGTAAGGACCAAAGATATTAAAGAAAAAGTTTCAGACCAAGAATTTTTTAACGGAAAGAGTAACTGGATGTCGTCAGCATATATTCGAAAATATACATTTAAAGTTGTGAGAATACGGCAAAGAGGAAGTAAGTATATATTGAAGAGTAGTGGAGACAATGATGAGCCCTGTGGAACCCCAGATGAAGAGATGAAGGAATCTGAGGAGTAATTATTGACATGTACATATAATGAGCGATTAGTTAGAAAGGATCGAAACCAGGACAAAAGAAAGAAAAAGAAGAAGGAAAAGGACTCCCCAGGCCAGTAGTGCCAGGACTATGCAGAGGCTGTCTTGTGTAAAAACTGCTAATTGGGGAAAAAGATATTAGTATTTTTGGGAAAAAGATTAAAGCATTATATTTTATTGAAGCATTTGCTGTTTAAACAGACTTGTTTAATTTTGTATTTTATGTGTTTAGAATGAGTTTAGTAAGTGTTTTTATTGGTATGGAATCCTTTTTTAAAGCTTTGGATGGTTCGTAGGCTGTAGTCCTTTCTGGATATACATTCAATGAAGAAGGCAGTACATGGATTGGTAATTTAGTTTCTGGACTATCATGATAATCTATTGGTTGGCCTACCTGATAGGCTCATTCATAGACTACAAATGGTCCAGAATATTGTGGCCCAAGTGACGTTACAGAAGTTACGGTGGGAGAGTGCTACACCTTTGCTTCACAGGCTGCATTGACCTTCAATTAAATAGAGGCTAAGTTCAAAGTTTTGGTATTGGTCCATCAGGTGATGAGATGAAATAGCCCGGGTTATCTGTGGGACAAACATCAGGGCATGGCCTTCAATCTACCTAAAAAGAAAGGAGGGGGGAACCAAAAATCTTAAAGAATGAAGGCTAATAATTCAATGAAAAATAATTACAATTTTAATTTTCTTTTTAAAATGTATTTAGCTGTCAGCAAGTCAGACGGCGTGTTCAACTGACATTGAACCGACCGGTCTATTCAATCATCCACCTTGTTTTTTCTTTTGTGTAATGTGCCAAAATGTATCACTTCCAAAAAAATTTATTATAATAATGATACTTTTAAAAGGAGCCTAAAAAAATCCTATAAAAATTCCCAAACCTGATGGTGATCATGTCAAACAAAGCCCAACATGGCCGATGTTTCACTTAGCAAAAGCTTCATCAGGGGTCAATTGAAGGGAAATAGTTTTGTACATAAGTCGGATCAAAGTGGCCTCATAAATGCTGCAATGAAAATATAATCAATAACTACTTTAAGTAAGGTTCTTGTTTTATATATAGGAAATTATTAATACTCACCGTATAGACTTGCGATAGTGATACCTTCAGTCGGACCACGAAGATCCAAATGTTTTTCAAGTTGAAGCAGAGACCAGAAGGAAGGAGTAGTCAATTTAAACGTCCTGCGTGATGACGTCTCTCAACATCAGATGACCTGAAAGACAACTACAGCCGCAATTACGTAATTGGCATGTGTTACGACTTCACGATGTTTTCAAAGACCCTCCTCGAATTCCAGTGGGAGCACTGAGAGGAGAGGATCACTTTGCTGGTGGCTGAAAGGAATCAGTATGTTTTTGCGCGGGACATTGTCTTTTTCAAAAGTATTGGGGCAAAGTTAACGATTTGGGAATAATATTTAGTGTGTTTGTGTGTTTGTGCTTTTAATAGTCAGTAAGGCAGCGAATAAACAATTAGACTGTATTTTTAAATGATCAATCAGTAAGGCAGCTAGTAAGCAGTAGTTAGTGTGTTTATTTTTAAAAGTCTGTAAGGCAACTAGTAAGCAGAAGTGTTTGTATTAAAAAAAAAAAAAAAGTAGCCAGAAGCTAGAAATAAGCTAGGAGTAGTATATACCTAAGTAAAAAGGTTGAAAAGTTCAGTTCAGTTACTCACCTTGGAAAGGTATTGAGGTAGTATGATTTGGTTTGATTAGGTACCAACATTTGCTAATCAAGAGAGCAGTGAGTCACTCTGGCTGACTAACTGAAGTTAGACTGTTTGGACTTTTGAAGTTAAAATGATTAGACATTTCAGAACTGACAATAAAGGATTCAGCAAAGGCTTAGGGTTCTTATCACATTATGAGCCATAAAACTACATTGCCTGTTGCCTTCTGAGACTTATCAAACCAGCCCCCCACCTCAAATCCTTCCCCCTTTTCCACTTCACACTATCACTGGAATGCCTTTTATGGGTCACTTATGGCAGCCATACTACTATATACTGTATTTCCAGGTAATATCATCTGTTGGTCATTCAAAATTTGTCCTGAAAAAGAGATTTAGCTCTCAAAAGCTAGTCAAGAAATGTATTAAGTCAATAAAAACGTGTCACCTGATATTTATTTTTTGTTTTTATTTGTTAAACTATATTTTGAGGCATTTGTTTGTTTTGGATTAATTGTTATATGATTATTACAAGCCGTTAAGCCCGTTCAAACGGGCGAGATTCTGTCGGTCACACCTGCTCTCTTCTCTTCTCCACAACTTCTTACCCTTCTCACTTACTCATATCCTCTTCCCTTTTCCTTCCATCACCTCTCATCTTCCCTTCCACCCTCCTGCACTCCCTCTTTTTCTCTTTTGCACAACTTCTTACCCTTCCCACTTACTCACTCGTCCATCCCCTCTCATCTTCCCTTTCTTTCCCCTCTCGCCTCATCCACAACCCTTTCCCTCTCCCTCAGTCCTCCTCCACTCCTTTTCTCTTCTGCACAGCTTCTTACCCTTCCCACTTACTCACTCATCCCTTTTCCTTACCCTACCTCATCCACAACCCCTTCCCTCTCCCTCAGCCCTCCTCCACTCCCTCTTTTTCTCTTCTGCACAACTTCTTACCCTTCCCACTTACTCACTCATCCCTTTTCCTTCCATCCCCTCTCATCTTCCCTTTCCTTCCACTATCACCTCATGCACAACACAACCCCTTCCCTCTCCCTCAGCCCTCCTCCACTCCCTCTTTTTTTCTGCACAACTTTTTACCCTTCCCACTTACTTACTCGTCCATCCCCTCTCATCTTCCCTTTCCTTCCCCTCTCACCTCATCCACAACAACTTCTCTCTCCCTCAGCCCTCCTCCACTCCCTCTTTTTCTCTTCTACAGGGCTGGCTTGGAGGGACCAGACTAAAGGAGGAGGCACTTGCTGATGAAACTGCAGCATGTTAACAGCCTGAGCCCATCCCTCTGTTGCCGTCCCTCCCCCTTCCCCAGCGACAGAGGGCCGGGCTCAGGCTGTTAACATGTCTGAGGAGATTTTTCTTGGAGTGGTGATCTTGCGCGTGCCTCACCACCGGGCTCGTTGCTGGCCTGCCCGATGCTCAGCTCCCACCACCGCTGCTCCTCTATGCCGCGTCCGCCAATCTACGTTGCTGGCCCAACCAACGCTCACATTCAGCTGTCGCCGCTGCTCCTCAACGCCACAAAACGTCGTGTCTATGGAAATTGGGAATGTGGTTAATAAAATAGATAAATATTGGATATCCCTAATTCATTCACTCTTCTATAAGTGTGTTTTCCTCTACTCCCAAAGGGTGTTTTTCTCTTCAGATGTTTAAACCCACAGTTTCAAATTTTGGAGTTTTTCCATTTCTTTTTTTCATTAGACCCTATCTGTTACTTGAGGAATCACTTGTTTTTTTCAGAAATGAAAACTCCAAAGTGGAACTTACTAGAATTATGTAGCACACTTTGCAAAATAACATAGATTTGGCCAGGGCCGGTCAAGGGGATTAGGCATCCTAGGCATCTTCTGCCTTGTGCCGCCCCCCCCCCCCACCCCCCAGTCGTGCCGCCACCCCCCAATGGTCGCAGCCCTGACTCCTACCTCTCGTGAGCGGCGGCGGCAAAGAGGAGTGGAGATTCGAATCATAGAAACATAGAAACATAGAAATGTCGGCAGAAGAAGACCAAACGGCCCATCCAGTCTGCCCAGCAAGCTTCACACATTTTTTCTCTCATACTTATCTGTTTCTCTTAGCTCTTGGTTCTATTTCCCTTCCACCCCCACCATTGAAATATCTAGCTTGATTAGTTAGGGGTAGTAGGGGTAGTAACCGCCGCAATAAGCAAGCTACACCCATGCTTATTTGTTTTACCCAGACTATGTTATACAGCCCTTATTGGTTGTTTTTCTTCTCCCATGCCGTTGAAGCAGGGAGCTATGCTGGATATGCATCGAAAGTGAAGTATCAGACACATTTGGTTTGGGGTAGTAACCGCCGTAACAAGCCAGCTACTCCCCGCTTTGTGAGTGCAAACCCTTTTTTCTTCTCCCCTGCCGTTGAAACAGAGAACTATGCTGTATATGCATTGAAGGTGAAGTATCAGGCTTATATGGTTTGGGGTAGTAACCGCCGTAACAAGCCAGCTACTCCCCTCTTTGTGAGTGTAAATCCATTTTTCCACATTTCCTCTTGCTGTTGAAGCTTAGAGCGATGTTGGAGTCACAGTAAGCATGTGTATGTTTATTGAATAAGGGTATTGTCTCCAGGCAGTAGCTGTCATTCTGGCGAGTCACCCACTCTTCATTGGCTGCCTCTTGACTTTATGGATCCACAGTGTTTATCCCACGCCCCTTTGAAGTCCTTCACAGTTCTGGTCTTCACCACATCCTCCGGAAGGGCATTCCAGGCGTCCACCACCCTCTCCGTGAAGAAATACTTCCTGACATTGGTTCTGAATCTTCCTCCCTGGAGCTTCAAATCGTGACCCCTGGTTCTGCTGATTTTTTTTCCTACGGAACAGGTTTGTCGTTGTCTTTGGATCATTAAAACCTTTCAAGTATCTGAAAGTCTGTATCATATCACCTCTGCTCCTCCTTTCCTCCAGGGTGTACATATTTAGATTCTTCAATCTCTCCTCGTACGTCATGCGATGAAGATCCTCCACCTTCCTGGTCGCCCTTCTCTGTACCGCTTCCATCTTGTCTTTGTCTTTTTGTAGATACGGTCTCCAGAACTGAACACAGTACTCCAGGTGAGGCCTCACCAAGGACCTGTACAAGGGAATAATCACTTTTCTTTTCTTACTCGATATTCCTCTCTCTATGCAGCCCAGCATTCTTCTGGCTTTTGCTATCGCCTTGTCACATTGTTTCGCAGACTTCATATCATTAGACACTATCACCCCAAGGTCCCTCTCCTGCTCCGTGCACATCAGCTTTCCCCCCCCCCCATCGAATACAGTTCATTCTGATTTCCACTCCCCATATGCATGTTCATTCCTCTTTGCTGCCATCGCCACTCGCGCCACCTAATGGTCAGCACCCTAGGCCCAGGCATAGCTCGTCTAGTGCTTCCACCAGCCCTGGATTTGGCCAAGACCAGTTTTAGGGGTAGCAAGCAGGGCAATTGCCTGGGGCTCTAGCCCTTCAAGGAGAGGCCCCTTGTCAAAGTTGAGTGCTGTCATGAGGCAGGGCTTCAGTGGCTGGGTCCATTTCTTAGTTTCTGCCCTGGGCCCCAATATGCCTAATCCCAGGTCTGGATTTTGCCCTAATTATTATAATTATTATTATTATATATTAAATGTGAAAAGATCAAGGAGAATATCTTTAGAGGCAGCATAGGAGAATTAGGAAAGTTAATTATTTCATCCTGAGCTAAATTTATCATAATGGACTATAAACCTAGCCTTTATCAATGTGCATGTATAGAAAAAAGAGCGTAAAAGTAAGTTTATTGAAAAACGTTTTCAGTTACCATCCGTCTGCCCCATGCATGCACACCCTGCTTGTAACATTCTCTTGTTAAGTGACAGATCAGATTCTTTCTGTATCTGGTATGTTTTACATTTTTTGCATTCTTTTAAACATACTTGTTGAAAAATTGCAGCCTGCAGCCAAAAATAAAATATTTCAATATGATATCATCACTTGCCAATGAAACACCATTCACTTTTGGGCTGTATGTGTTCAGGCATTGAGTCAATGGAACTAAACTAAAATAAGGTTGTGTTTGACAGGTAGGTAAAGGTGAATGCAGGCTTTTCTTCACGCAATATTTTAATACCTACATTGAGTACACAGTGATATCGATGAAGGCTTTCAAATAAATCTACACTATAGCATAAAATTGCCTGGCAGAGAAAGGCTTTATCTTCAAACTTTCTAATATCACACTTTTCAGTTTTTCTCATTGGGATAGGATACAGTCACTTGTCTGTAAGAATGAGAAGTTATTATTTTCTTCAGGGTTATATTTTGTGAAATACGTCAGTATGATGATATCACATACCATTGTAACACCATTCACTGCAGTTTTAACAGGAAAAGGGCATCACAAGAAAATAAATCCCTTTTTTAGCTTAGAGGAATGCTTTACAAAGGCAATATTTCAGGACAGGTACATTAACAAAATGTTCACTGTGAAGTATCTCAAGGAAGTAGCACATGAAGCTGGAGGGAGGGCAGCTAGAAAGAAATGTGTGAGACTAAAGAGTGGCAGAATTCAGACATGTAAGAGGCAGGGACAAAGGTACCTTATTAGCAGAGGACGGAATGGAGGTTATCATATTAGGCATGTACAAATGGGCAGACTGGATGGGTCAAGTGGTTCTTAAGGGCCAACATTTAATGTTGCTATATTCCAACCATAAAATATAATGCATTAATTTTTTTTACTGCAGCATGAGTATAACTGTACAAAAATGTACTTCTCATGACTAAGTTAAATTATTACAGAAACATTAAAATCTCTTCTACAGTAAGCAAATGGTTTTATTGCATTGTGCAAGATGTCATTCTACTTGCTCATTTGCTCTTACCTACGGGTGACATATATATTCCAAATATTTTAAAATATATTCTTTAATAGCTACACAGAAGTTCCAACATCTGTGCTGAGAAGTCACCTGGCCAACATATAAACAAATGTCTCTTAGAAAGTCTTATTTAAGCAATGAAAATATGTAAAATATTCATTCTGAAAGTATGTTATAGACCAGCTACATACATAGGGGTAGATTTTAAGACTTGCATGCGTACGACAATTTGTGCGTGCTACTTGGCATGCACACATGGATGCCCGATTTTATAACATGCGCATGCATGACACCTGCAGCCTTCCCCCGTTCCCTCCCAGGCCACTCCAATTTAGGAACGGCCTGGGAGGGGACTTCCCTACCCCCTAATCTATACTTCCTACCCCTTCCCCTAACCTTCTCGCCCCCTAGCCCTAACCTAGGTCCCCCAAAATTATTTTCTTACTTCTTGCGCCTGCCTCGGGGCAGGCACAGGTTGCACACCTGTGCCTGCCCCGAGGCAGGCACAGGTGTGCAACCTGTGTGCATATCATGGAAACCATAAGATTATATGAACTTAAAACTTGCCATACTGGGTCAGACCAAAGGTCCATCAAGCCCAGTATCCTGTTTCCAACAGTGGCCAATCCAGGTCATAAATACCTGGCAGCATCCCAAAAGCTCAATAGATTACATGCTGCTTCTCTGCTCTTTCTGTTATTTCTCTTTTGAGATGTAGTGACCAGAACTGCACACAGTACTCAAGGTGCGGTCTCACCATGGAGCGATACAGAGGCATTATGATATTCTCTGTTTTACTCTCCTTTCTTAATAATTCCTAATATTTTATTTGCTTTCTTGACCACCCCCACACACTGAGCAGAGGATTTCAACATATTATCCAGGATGACACCTAGATTCTTTTCCTGGGTGGTGACTCCCAATGTGGAACCTTGCATTGTGTAGCTATAATTTAGGAGGTCCATAGCTGGCTAACTTTAAAACAGCTCTTTGGCCCAACCAGACTTAGCCGGCTAAGTCATCCTGTTAACTCTGAATATTGAACTTAGCTGGCTAACATAATCAGCTAATTCAACTCCTCGCAGTTATGCCCCTGGAACACCCCTAACTTAGCCAGCTAAATTTTATCTGGTTACCTTATTAATCAGCTAGATTTAGCCAGATAAATGAGAAATATTAATTTAACCAGCTAACATCTGAGTTAGCTGGCTAAATGCTTTTGAATAAGGACCTTTAGGTTGCTTTTCCCTACAAGCAGTAATCTGTAATCTATCATTAAAATCAGCTACTGTACTTGAAGATTAGAGCATGGCCAATGTAAAACCAATTTTTAAAAAGGGTTCCAAAAGTTTTTTTATTAGCTTGCAAAGCCATACTAACAGCCTGGAGAACTTCAGAAGGACCATCTATATTATTATGGCGTTCTTCTATAATAAATCTACTAACCATGGAAACCTTGGCTATTAATCACCTGTCTATCAAGACTAGAAGAGCAATAAATGCAGTCTGGCTTCCCTTTATTCTAACCTTACCACATGAATCTAAAAGTCTTTTTTTAAATCGTATAGATATTTGATATGTGATCCTTGTGCTTCTTCGATGCAGGGAGGGAAAGAGGGATGGGGGGAGGTAGGGTTATGGGAGGAGGGGTAAAAATATGGATAGAGTTAAGAAAATATGTACCAAATGTTATGCTTTGGTAATGTTCATTATTTATAATAAAAACAGATTTAACATAAAAAGGGTTCCAGGGTGATCTGGGAAACTACAGACTGTGAGTCTGATGTCAGTGCGGGAAAAATGGTTTAAACTATACTAAAGAACAAAATTACTGAACATATCACAATAGATTTCCTTAGTGTCCTCCCTTCAGTTATCAAGTCAAATTTGATCATGTTATTATCACTATTGTTAAGTAAGAACATAAGAACATGCCATACTGGGTCAGACCAAGGGTCCATCAAGCCCAGCATCCTGTTTCCAACAGTGGCCAATCCAGGTCATAAGAACCTGGCAAGTACCCAAAAACTAAGTCTATCCCATGCTACTGTCGCTAGTAATAGCAGTGGCTATTTTCTAAGTCAACTTAATTAATAGCAGATAATGGACTTCTCCAAGAACTTATCCAATCCTTTTTTAAACACAGCTACACTAACTGTACTAACCACATCCTCTGGCAACAAATTCCAGAGTTTAATTGTGCGTTGAGTGAAAAAGAACTTTCTCCAATTAGTTTTAAATGTGCCACATGCTAACTTCATGTAGTGCTCCCTAGTCTTTCTATTATCTGAAAGAGTAAATAACCGATTCAAATTTACTTGTTCTAGACCTCTCATGATTTTAAACACCCCTAACATTATTACCTCTTTCACTAAATCATGTGTTACACTAAAGATTAGGTCGAAAATAGCTCCCCCTTTTGCCAATTTTTACACCAGCTGCTCCTTGAAGCAATCATTTATTTCATCTGAAACTTTACTTCCTTAGCATGTTCTGATATGACATCTAACCACTCAGTATTGGGGTAATTGAAATCACTCATTATTAGCTGCATTGCTATTTTTGTTAGCTTCCCTAATTTACATTAGCATTTCATCATCTGTCTGTTCATTCAGGCCAGGTGGACAGTGGTACACATCCACTGTTATTCTATTCCCCTTCTCATTTGGAATTTCTATCCATAAACATTCTACAGTGCATTTTGTTTCCTGTAGAACAGTGGTTCCCAACCTGGGATCCACAAGACCATCCCAGGGGGTCCTCCAGTAGGCATGCAACAAAGTTTACTGGGGAGAAAATGAGCAAGCTGCTGCTACCTGTGATTAGCTGAGCTGCTGCCACAGGCCAGGAAAGTGAGAGGAGCCTCTTATGGCCCCAAAAACGTCATCCCACATTGCTGCAGACCATGAGGAAGAGGGACAGAGAGGGGCCATTCACACCCATTAGAAGTCTCAAACTGCACTACCACATGTTTAGCGAAAGTGAAGAAGAAAGCGGCCGAATGCAACTATCAGAACCTTTGCAGGCTCTGCTGCACACTGAGGAAAGCAGAGAAAAGCTGGGTTATCACTGTGGTGTGAAACGTTTCCCACTACTGCCACATGTTCTGCCACTGGCCTGACAGAGAGAGGAGAGCTTCACCACACCAAAAAAGTGAGTAGAATGACTTGAAGGAAGAAAGGAGGAAATGGGACTGGGCTTGAGAGTATGAGGGGAAAGACAGAGGGAAGAAAGAATGAGACATGAATGAAGAAATGGAGGATAAAGAGGGGGCCAGGAACCATAATTGACCTGGTTAAGGGGAGTGAGAGTGGATGGCAGCCTATCAGGGGAGAGGACCCCCAGGAATCATGCTGGACAGAGGTAGAGAGTGAGGGAGAGAGAGAGATACCACCATGATCCAGGAGGGAAGAAGGGAAAGATGAACTCTAGGGATCAAGGAGAGAGGACAAGACAATAGCCTGATACGGATAGGACATTAAACACAAAATTAATTTAGGGGGACACACAGATAGACGTGGAGATGTTATTTTTTGCTTTTTCTAAAATTGTCACATTGTGCTGTGACTATCATTTTCTGTAGGTGTTTGTAAGAATCATAAAAGAAAATAATAAAAAGTATAAAAGAAAATAAGGCTATAAGGGGGTCCATTTTTGGGGAGGATACGTTTCAAAACATTTTATGTGGGTAAGCACTTGTTTACCTATGTATAAAAAACCTTTTGAAAATTACTATTTCCCACCACTGAGGGTAAAAGTGCCTGTGTTGTGAAGAGCATGCACAGTTTTAATGTGGAGAAAAAAGGAGCAGGGCTAGGTTGGGGAAGGAAACTAAATGCAGAGATTTAATTCTGAAATCTTCGTGCACACTTTCATGCATATATGTTTGCACCTGCTTCAGAGCAGATGAAAAGTACGCAGGAACAAAAGTACCGGCTTTCCCCCGCAGCCCGAGTTTTCAAAAGGAAACTTCACAGGCAGTTTCCCTTTGAAAATTAGATTGTGGGTCTGCAGGTGCCAGGGATGATTTCCTGCCAGGTCACACCAAGTTGCCAACCTGGAACTGTTTTCCTTTTCCCCATTGCAGTTGGACTGGAAGGTGGAATGGTTTCAACATTCAATTATGAGGGCAATTTTTAAATAGATTTGGAAATTGCCCTCCCTACATATTCAGTTTAGATCAAAGCTTTACACATTATGAATGATTCTGGAGCGCATCTCTATTTCTTTTGTTATGGCATGAAAAAAATGAAAGAGAAGTATGTGGGGGTCTGTGAAACGTTTTGAAGCTGAAAAGGGGTCCGTGTTCCCTGAAAAGTTGGGAATCCCTGCTGTAGAACTGACTCTATGTCCTATTTAACATATAGTGCCAGCCCTCCACTAATTTTATCCATCCTATCATTGTGATATAATTTGTACCCTGGTATCAGTGTGTCTCATTGGTCAACCTCCTTCCACCAGGTCTCTGAGATTTATTTATTTTTTATTTTATTTAAAAGTTGTTCTATACCGTCATTAAGTTATTTACCATCATAACGATTTACAATAGGGCACATATAGCAAAGAAAAGATCATACTTTACAAGGAGGGTGCCAATAGTATCCGGTAATAAATAAACATTAAGTACTATTTGGTTTATGACACGGAATTTCATTAATGAAATTCACATGGAAGAGTACATATGGTTGATTTTCATCATTTCGGATTATTGAATACGATTATCTGTGGGATAAAAATAATTTCCAGGTATGTATTTGGAGATTATGTGCTGGGTGCTCTATGCCTGCTCTTCCTTATTTATTTGCTTGCGCCGTTCTCTTTGTAAAAGGCTTGTTTGAAAAGCCAGGTTTTGAGGTTTGTTTTGAAAAGTTTATAATTTCTCTGGAGTCTTAGATCGAGGGGCATAGTGTTCCATAATATGGGACCAGCCAGAGATAGTGCACATTCCCTAACCTGGGTTAGTCTTGCTGTTTTTACAGATAGAATGGTTAAGAGAGTTTTGTTTGTTGATCTTAAATTTCTATGTGGTACGTGTACTCGAAGTGCTGTATTCAGCCATTCAGCTTTTTCGTCGTGAATCAATCTGTATATTGTGCAAAATGCTTTGTTCGATGGGTAGCCAATGCAGTTTGGCTAGTGTATCTGTGATGTGATCTTTTGTGCTTTTTCCAGTAAGAATTCTTGTTGCGGAGTTTTGCAATATTTGCAGTGATCTTATCGTAGTGTAAGGTAAACCAAGCAGTAGTGCATTACAGTAGGCAGTGCTTGCAAATATTAGTGATTGAAGCACAGTGCGAAAGTTTGGCAGAGACAGTAATGGTTTTAGCTTTCTAAGTACCATAGGTTTAGCATACCCTTCTTTAACCTTTAGTGATATGTGCTGTTTGAGGTTTAGCTCTGTATCAGTTATGACGCCGAGGTTGCGTACCTTCTTGGTTAAATCGATTTTTTGGTTGCTGTCGAGCATTATTGGAGTTTGCGTAATGTTTATATTCTTTCTTTCTAGGTGTAAGAATTCAGTTTTATTGATGTTAATTACCAGTTCCATTTGGTTTAGTAGTTGTTTTATTATGTCAAGATACATAATGGCTAAACTTATTGCTTTTTCAAGGGTGTCCTCTATTGGTAGGATTAATTGAATGTCATCTGCGTAAATGTAATGTGTGATTCCTAGCCCTGTGAGGAGATGGCATAGTGGAAGTAGATATATGTTAAAGAGTATCGCTGAAAGTGCCGATCCCTGTGGAACTCCTGTTTTTAGGGTTATTTTTTCAGATAGAGTGTTATTAATTTGTACTTGAAATATTCTGTTGGTTAGATATGATCTGAACCATGTGATTGTGATACCGTAATCCTATTTCTTTAAGTCTTTTGATTAGTTTTTCATGATTCACTGTGTCAAATGCTGCTGATAAATCCAGTAATACCAGAATGTAATGTTTTCCACTGTTGAATCCTCTTAGTCTATTATCTGTTAGTGTAAGTAAAAGAGTTTCAGTGCTGTAGTGCTTACGGAAGCCATGTTGTGATGGGTATAGGATATTGTTATTTTCTAAGTGCTCAGATAGTTGTTTTTGAACTGTTTTTTCAATTAATTTTGCAATTAGTGGTAGGTTGGAGACTGGCCTATAGTTCGCTAGTGTTAGGGGGTCCATGTTTTTTTCTTTAGTATTGGATTGATGATTGCTCCTTTTAGTATATTGGGTATGTAGCCTTCTTCTAGGGAAGAGTTTATAATATTCGCAAGAGTAGGGGCGGTGATGTCAGGAAACATTTTAGTTCCGATATGGGTACTGCATCTATTTTATGTGGGGTGGGGTTTAGTTGTCTAAGCATGTTCTCGACCTCAAGGTTTGATATCTCATCAAATTTGGACCATTGTGTCACATCTCTCTTACACATTTTAATCTCTTGTTTGGGTGTCCTTGGTATTTTAGTTCGTAGGTTCTCAATTTTGTCACTAAAATTCGAGCTATTTCATTGCTTCTATCTTCAGGTAAGTTATCTGGGGAGTTCATATTATCTTTGGTTAGATTATTGACTATTTTGAATAGGGTTCTTGAGTTATTCATATATTTTTCTATCTTTGTGCTAAAGTAATTCTTTTTAGCTTTGAGAATTGATTTTTTGTAGTATGCTAATTGTTTTTTGTATTGAGTCAGGTATTCAGCTGTTTTATTGTTTTTTCAATCTTTTTCTTTTTTCCTAAGTTTTTTGTTTCATTTCCTTTATGTGTTCGGTATACCAGGGTTTATTTGTTTCGATTCCTTTGTGCATATGGTTTTTTTGGGGGTTTATGTTATCCGCTAATTTATTTGTCAGGTTGATCCAGGCTGTTGTTGCTGTATTGCTGTCAGGGTAATTAAATGATTTAAGTTCATCTTATATCTTGTTTTTCAGTTTTTTGGTATTAAATGGGAGGCGGTATGTAATGACCATAGGTTCCTTTTTTTTAGCATTTCTGTTGTTTTTGAGAGTATTAACATAGATTGACTAAGGAAGTGGTTTGACCATGGGATTTGTGTATAGCTTCTGTTTGTATCTTGAAGGAAACTGATGTTTATGAATGTTAGATCAAGAGAGTGTCCGGCTCTGTGTGTGGGTTTATCTGTTATTACTGTAAATCCTAGTGCATTCATAATGTCTAATAGGGATGTGAATCGGGATTCGGACGATTGAAAATATCATATGATATTTTCAAAATCGTCAGAAATCGGGGACTCCCCCAAAATGATAGGAAAACCCCACAAAATTGTTCGTGGGGTTTCTCTTATTGTTTTGGGGGAGGGCAGGAAAAACGGCACACAAAAATAACCCCTAAACCCACCCCGGCCCTTTAAAACTAATCCCTTAGCTTCCTCCACCCTCCTGACCCCCCCCCCCAAAACGTTTTACAGATACCTGGTGGTCCAGTGGGGGTCCCAGGAGTGATCTCCCGCTCCCGGGCCGTCGGCTGCCACTAATCAAAATGGCACTGATGGCCCTTTGCCCTTACCATGTGACAGGATATCCGTGCCATTGGCCAGCCCCTGTCATATGGAGGGAGCACTGGATGGCCGGTGCCATCTTTAAAAATGGCACGGGCCATCCAGTGTTCCTACCATGTGACGGGCCGGCCAATGGCACGGATACCCTGTCACATGGTAAGGGCAAAGGCCATCGGCACCATTTTTATTAGTGGCAGCCGACGGCCCGAGAACGGGAGATTGCTCCCGGGACCCCCACTGAACCACCAGGTACCTGTAAAAAGTTTTTGGGGGGGTCGGGAGGGTGGGGGAAGCTAAGGAATTAGTTTTAAAGGGTCGGGGTAGGTTTTTTGTTTATCGGCTCGGGCACAGTCGATAAACAAAACCACGATCGGGCCGGATGAAAAAAAAAACACGATGTGAATCGGAACCGGAATCAGAACCGATTCCGGTTCCGATTCACATCTCTAATGTCTAATAGTGTCTGGCAGGTATTGGATAAGGGCATTGAGTCCATGTGAAGATTGAAATCCCCTAGTACGATGGTGGGTTTTGATGTATTTAGGTGAGCTGTGAGAAATTCTATTAATGGGGAGATGTTTAATTCTAATAAGCTGAGTGGGCAGTATAAGAGGCAGATTTGAATACTATTAGTTTCAAAAATGGCGATTTCGTGATTTGCCAGAGGTGTGATGGATTGCATTTTACATTTGAATTTTTTTTCTATAATTAGTAGTAATCCACCACCTCTTCTGTTTATTCTGGGAATTGAAAAGATATCGTAATTTTTGTTTGCTATTTGTTTTTTTATGACTGTATCAGATTTTTTTTAGCCAGGAATCTGTAATTGCCATGAGATTTGGTTTAATATCAAATAGTAAGTCTGTGATTATAGGGACTTTTTTGAGAATGACTGTGCATTAACTAATAAGAAAGTTAGCATCATGAATTTGTTCACATTAGTACAGCTGTTCGTTTTGATTTGGATGAGATTATTTGAGTTGATTTATTTTCTTTTGAGTTGTTCCAATTGTTTGTCTTATTTAAGTATCTATGTATATACTTACCTTTGTTGCAGCAGTCCTGAATTGGATATCTTTCTTGTCCGTCGGTAGCCATGTTTGCCTTGTATGAGATGGATTTTGCTGTTTGGTCTATACCTTCTCAGGTCGTACGAAGGGGCGAACAAAGGGGAATGCCAATTATATCTACCTCCTCATTCAGTTCTATGCATTCTTTCCCATGTTTTTTTTTAGACTTCTGGCATATGTATACAGAAATTTCAAAGTGCGTATTTTGTTCTATTAACAACCTACTTATCAGTTGGCAGGGGTAATTTGAAATCTTCTGCCCTGTCTGCTCTTGACTTAAAGGCACCCGGGCTATTTTAGCATTTATTGCAACTTCTCTATTGGGATGCTCTAACATCCCTGTTTCATTAGTATCCTTCACAGATACATCATTCTGAACCATGCGCTTCTAAGCGACTGTCAATTTTCCCCCATTAACTAGTTTAAAATCTGCTCTATCACCTTTATAAAGGTTAGTGGCAGCAGCCTGATTCCACTCTGGTTAAAGTGAAGCCCATCCCACATGAATAGGCTTCCCCTTCCCCAGAATATTCCCCAGTCCCTAACAAATCTAAAACTATCTTCCCTGCACCATCTCATCCATGCATTGAGACTCTGGAGCTCAGCTTGCCTCTGGGGTCCTGCATGTGGAATGAGGAGCATTTCAGTTTTATTTTTTTTAATAACTTTTTAGTTTTAGTTTTTCTTCCAACAGGCACCAATAACATGAAAATAGTTGCTGGAACAAGTTTGTCTGTCAATTTAGAAATACACATAGGCTCAATTAAAGTTCTGCTCCATCCTGTATATAAACAGTACTTCCTATTCATGATCATATCCTTTAAATTCTGTGTGACTACTCGAGTTTAATTATCTAGGTCTTCCCCCTTCCAAGTCAAATAAAATCCCCATATATTTCTATAACCTTCCGTTTGATAACAAAGCATGTAGGTCAGTTTCTCCATCATAACTATGACTGCCACTCTGTTCTCCCATCGGTGCACAGTTGGGGAGCTCTTCCACATATGGGATACCGTCAGCCATGCAGCATGCAATAAATGTCCAACAAGTTTCCTGTGACCCTGCATTTCCCATGGATTGGACCAAACTCCCAAGATAAATAAAGACACATCCCTTGAGAATTGCTGTCCATGAATCATAGATATGAGGTCTGTCACCTCTGCCCAGAACAGTTGATCTTCCCCTCACTCTCACCACATATGCATCTATGTACCGATCTACCTGCAATCCCACCAACAATTCTTACTTGTATTACTGAATTTAGCAAAAAAACACAGGTGTTCAATATTTTTAGTTCAGTAATCTATACAATAGTTCCTGTCCCTTACTACATATTGTAATATGCCTAGCTGTTTTCCAAATAGATTTCCAATCTTTTTTATTCAACTCCACATTTAGATTAGAGGTCCATAGACATATAAGTTTAACTGAAGCACTACTTTTATATAGTTTAGACCTAAATGTAATATATAAAACAGAGATTTAGTGTTGTGCTCTTTTTTACAACATAGCACCTCTTCTAGACCTCACACTCCTCCCAAGAAGGGTCAAGGACTTCCAATTTCTGAAGGTCTTTACGCAACTGTAAATATAAATACCTGGTAGAAACAGGCACCTGATATTCTCCCCTCAGGTCCGTGAAGGTTCAAGTCTCCCATCCTCTAATAGTTACCCAAGAAACCTCAGACCTCCTGCTTCCCAGAGCCACATATCAGGAGAAAAAGTACATTGCAAGAGGGATGGATTACATATCAATGATATCATATAAGATCTGGGGACATTCAAAGATATGATCTCCTGTTTAACCCCTTTCCATACTTTGAGTGTGTGTGCTATGATTGGATGATCTCTTAGAATTGGCCTGAGTGTATTGGATGAGAAGGACATAAGTAATAATGATGCTAAATTGCATCCTCTTCCTCCCTCCTCCAGAGAGAAAGCCATTGCTGCAGGGGGTCAGTTCCAATCCACACTCACAAGTATTCTAATCAACATGCCCAATCATACAATTGGAAGTTTGGAAGTCCCAATCCTCCCATCTCTTTAGGCTTCACTATTGCATTGTATTTTAATCTAAGGGGTATCACTTTCCATATGAACCTAGATACCTCCTCCCTGAGTGTTTGCAAGACAGCTACAGAAACATCACAGGGGAGATGCATGAAGGAGTACGTCAATTTTGGAAGTATGGCCATCTTGATCAGGCTAACTCGACCCAATAAAGAGATGGGTAGAGAAGACCATCTATGGAGGTCAGTTATTATTTTATTAAATATTGGAAGATAATTGATCTCTAGATATCCATATTCAGAGATACATAAAATTGTTGCACGCCCCGTCCGTGCCCAGCCCGCGCAAGGGCCTACTCACCTTGCTGGCTCCTCTGCAGATCACGGATCGGCCTCCCAAGTGGCATCCGTGAGCACTTCCAGACCTCGGCGTCCCGCGGTGGCAGTCACTGGGCCTTCCGCTGTGCACCAGGCCTCACGCCGGAGTTCAGCGTCCTCAGTGGCATTGGCCACGCTCCTAAGCGCGCGAGCTCGGACCGCCCGGCCTCTTATAGGGTCAGGGACAGGTCCTAGCTCTGTGGCATGCCCTGATTGAAGAAACAATATAAGGAAGTCCCTGCCTACACTTCCTTGCTTGGCAATCGGGTCGGCACTGTAAGTGTACTAGTTTGCCTCCGCGTTCACAGTCTTGTTCCAGTCTTGTTCCAGCCTTGTACCAGCGTCCTACTGTTGCAGCATCCTACTGTTCCTGCCTTGTCCAGCATCCTTCTGTTCCAGTGTCCGTCTGTTCCAGCGTCTGTCTCTCCAGGTAGTACCCTCGGACTGTCTCTCTGGTACTGACCTCGGCCTGTTCCTTGACCATTCTGCTCGCTGCCTGGATCCTGACTTCTGCCTGCCTGGTGACCTCGCCTGACCTCTGGAACCTGACCCTTGCTTCATTGACTACTCCTCGGACTGATCCTCAGATTCTGACCCCGGCTGCCATTGACCACGTCTCCTGATTCTGGCTTTGTCCCTTGCCTTGTCATCACCTACTCTGTACTGGCCTTCCTTGGTTCTCCAGACCTACAGTCTAGTGACCGACCTTGCTCCCTTGCTGCTCGTGGGCACGCCTCTCTACTACCTCTCCAGGAGACCCTGAGAGGCCCACCTATGTCCAAGTGGCCCGGGTCCCTACGGGCTCCACCCGGGGGGACCAAGGGCTTCCAGTGGTGAAGCTCATCCTAGCCTCTGTCTCCTCCAGTGCTTCGCCCCCTGGGGGCAGGTGCTTCCTGGTCCCTACCAGGGAGCCGTTCTACACTGCTCCAGGACAAGGGTCCACCTCCAAGCGCAACATCAACCTCCTTCAGATTCCATCTGGCCAGACTAATCAACATCAGCTCAGACTTGGAATAATTTATGGTATATCTGGAAATAATACCAAACCTTTCTATAAGGTCCATTAATGCAGGCAGGGATCATGATGGATTACTCAGATATAATAATGTATCAACTGTATATAAAGAAATTTTATGTCAGACATTATTAATTTTAAATCCCTCGATGTTCCCTGAGATTCTTATGGCCTGTGCCAAGTGCTATATTGCAAGATCAAATAACAGTGGCGAAAGGTGGCAACCTTGCCTTGTCCCCCTGCTGATAGGGAAAGAAGATGAAATTACCCCATTAGTCAGTACTTTTGCAGTTAGAGCGGTGTATAGCAGATGAAATCAAGAGATAAACTCCTCTGAAAGACCAAAGTGCCTCAACACAGAAAACACAGGTAAGACCAAGAGACACAATCAAAAGCCTTGTCTGCATCCATGGAGATTACTTCCCCTGTGACTGCTTTATTTGAAGTTATATGCAGTATGTTAAATAACTGTCTCATGATATTCATTGATGAGAGATCCTTAATGAACCCAGTTTGATCCACATGGATTAGATTAGGCATTTTATCCTCTAATCAAAACTGAAGGACTATAGCTAGAAATTTGATGTCAGTATTGATTAACGAAATGGGTCTATATTAGGGATGTGAATCGGGCTTCAGAAGATTGAAAATATCGTACGATATTTTCAAAATCATCAGAAATCGGGGGCTCCCCCAAAATGATAGGAAAACCCCACAAAATTGTTCGTGGGGGTTCTCTTATCGTTTTGGGGGAGGGTGGGAAAAACGGCAGACAAAAATAGCCCCTAAACCCACCCTGACCCTTTAAAACTAATCCCTTAGCTTCCCCCACCCTCCCGATCCCCCAAAAACTTTTTACAGGTACCTGATGGTCCAGTGGGGGTCCCGGGAGCGATATCCCACTCCCGGGCCGTCGGCTGCCACTAATCAAAATGGCGCTGATGGCCCTTTGCCCTTACCATGTGACAGGGTATCCGTGCCATTGGCCGGCCTCTGTCACATGGAGGGAGCACTGGATGGCCGGCGCCATCTTTAAAAAGTTTATGGGGGGGTCGGGAGGGTGGGGGAAGCTAAGGGATTAGTTTTAAAGGGTCGGGGTGGGTTTTTTGTTTATCGGCTCGGGCGCAGCCGATAAACAAAACCGCGATCAGGCCGGATGGAAAAAAAAACATGATGTGAATCGGAACCAGAATCAGAACCGATTCCGGTTCCGATTCACATTGCTAGTCTATATGTAGAGCATTTCACAGGGTCTTTAGCTGTTTTGTGAATGAGAACAATCAGGGCATCTGATTGTTCTCATTCACCTCATCTCCCACCTCAGCATGGGATCGTTCTCATTCACCAGCGTCTCCCACCTCAGCATGGGATCGTACTCCAGGGAGGTTGTGGACATTGAAGTCTATGATAACCTCTTGCAATTTTTCCTTGAAGGCTTTCCTGCCCAGAAAATATACATTAAGCCTCAAGGACCTTAAGATCTTTGGACAAGCATGCAATTGAAAAAAAAAAGATATAGCTGAGTGATCTGATATAGTAAATGACAGAATATCTGCATCTGACATACTGGCTGCCACCAACCTATTGCATAAGAAAAAAAATCAGTCCGGCTATATAATTGATGCCTCAGAGTGAAAAAAGTATAATTCCTGATAGGGGTAGGAGCCTTAAAACATTTTGTGAATCTTTCGTTTTCATTCTGCAGATGGACCATTTCAGGTTGCTCCACTTTGTTGTTTAAAAAAGAAAATGTTTATAAAAAATCAGAGCCCCTCTCACCACAGGATCACCGCCCACCCCCATTGACCCACCTCAGGACTCACCACAAATAGCTGGTGGTCTAGCAGGGGACCCAGGAGCAATTTCCTGCTCCTGGGCTGGCAGCTGCCCTCATTCAAAATGGCGCTGGCCACTCTTTGCCTTTAACTTGTGACAGGGCTTACCGGTGCCATGGTAGGGACAAAGAGTGGCCAGTGCCATTTTGAATAATGGTGCAGCCTGTGAGGACTGACTATAGGTGAGTCTATAAATAAAGGATTTTAATCCCCCTGAAGCAGAGTTTGAAACATGGATCCATGTAGGGGTTACTTCTATATTTGATCCATTAAGCTATGTACACGCTATTTTGTAATCGCCGATGTATTGGTTACCTTGCTCACTTTTTATACCTTGAGTCAGGACAGTGTCTACAACAAATCTCTACTATGTGGATAATTTTATTTGCATACCTGAAAAATATGTAAAAAAATATAAAAATGGAACTAGTGAATATTCAGCATACAATAGATGTATTAGCTGAAAGTGTGGCAGTTCTACAAATATAAAAATTCTTTGCTAGAACATAAGAAATTGCATACTGCATCAGACCAAAGGTCCATCAAGCCCAGGATCCTGTTTCCAACAGTGGTCAATCCAGGCTACAAATAACTGGCAAGTACCCAAAAACTAAGTATATCCCACGCTACTGATGCTAGTAATAACAGTGGCTATTTTCTAAGTCAACTTGATTAATAGCAGGTAATGGACTTCTCCTCCAAGAGCTTATCCAAACTCTTTTTAAACCCAGATACACTAACTGCACTAACCACATCCTCTGGCAACAAATTCCAGAGTTTAATTGTGCATTGAGTGAAAAAGAATTTTCTCCGATTAATTTAAAATATGCTACATGCTAACTTCATGGAGTGCCTCCTAGTCCTTCTATTATCTGAAAGAATAAATAACTGATTCACATCTACCCATTCTAGACCTCTCATGATTTTAAAGACCTCTATCATACCCCCCCCTCAGCCATCTCTTCTCCAAGCTGAACAGCTCTAACCTCTTTAGTCTTTCCTCATAGGGGAGCAATTCCATCCCCTTTATCTTTTTGGTCGCCCTTCTCTGTACCTTCTCAATCACAACAATATCTTTCTTGAGATGCGGTGACCAGAATTGTACACAGTACTCAAGATGTGGTCTCACCATGGAGCGATACAGAGGTATTATGAAATCCTCCATTTTATTCACCATTCCCTTTCTAATAATTCCCAATATTCTGTTTGCTTTTCTGACTGCCACTGTTACGGTTACTGCGGAAGTGTTACAGTGGACCCTTGGGCTGGGATGCCAGGAGGGTTCCTAAGGCAGACCGGGAGGCGGAGTCAATGGGTCTGGCAACAGGCTTCACCCGGGACCCAGAATCCCCCCGGGAGGAGCCCGTAGGGATCCGGGCCCTTGGGACAAGCTGGAGTAGGGCCGCAGAGGTGATGGCCGAAGCAGGCCCAAGGTGAGAGTGGGGGTTAGCAAGATAGTCCTGAGGCTGGCAGGCGACGGGCCACAGCGTGCAGGAACCGGGCAAGGTCAAGACAGGCAAAGATAAGCAGAGTTCAGAAGCGGGCCCAGGACAAGGCCGGCAGCCAGCGGGCAGAGGTCAGGTACTGGCCAGAGTCGTGGCTGACGGTGAGCAGGCAGATTTCTGAAGCTGACCGGGATCGAGGCAGGCGGCAGGCAGGCAGAGTTCTGAAGCAGACCGGGATTGAGGCAGGTGACAGGCAGGCAGAGTTCTGAAGCAGACCAGAATCGAGGCAGGCGGCAGGCAGGCAGAGTTCTGAAGCAGACCGGGATCGAGGCAGGTGGCAGGCAGGCAGAGTTCTGAAGCAGACCGGGATCAAGGCAGGCGGCAGGCAGGCAGAGTTCTGAAGCAGACCGGGATCGGGAACCAGGAAGACAATCAAGAAGGTTGCTGAAGCAGGAACGGGAACAGCACAAGAGAACCCGGAACCAGGAACCAGCAGAGACGGGAAGGCAACTAGCATTCAAGGAACCTCATTGCAAGGCGTCTGTTAGGAGTCTGGACGCTGGTTATATGCGGGCCTGGGGTATGACGTCAGCCGGGGGGCTGTTCCGAACTTCCAGGTGCTGGACGCACATAAGGACCTTCCTCGCGCGCGCGCGAGGCAAAGAGAGGGGCGGAGCTTCTGGCGGCCTGGACGGCGTTCTCCACGTGGCGGAACCGCGACCATGCGGCCCACCGGACCGGGATCTCGGCGTGTCTTCTTGCGGGCCGGAGTGGAGGTAAGCGGACCCGACCCCGAACATGAGGGAGGCGGTCGGGACCGCAACAGCCACAGCACACTGAACCGACGATTTCAATGTATTATCCACTATGACGCCTAGATCTCTTTCCTGAGCAGTAGCTCCTAATATGGAACCTAACGTCGTGTAACTACAGCATAGGTTATTTTTCCCTATATGCATCACCTTGCACTTAATCCACATTAAATTTCATCTTCCATTTGGATGCCTAATTTTCCAGTCCCACAAGGTCCTCCTGCAATTTATCACAATCCGCTTGTGATTTAACTACTCTGAATAATTTTGTATCATCTGAAAATTTGATTATCTCACTCGTGCTCATGACGGTTTTGAATTAGATGACCAGGGACATGGTTCTTTTATTTTTTGTGATTCATCTTTTGTTCCTGGATTGAAAATTACTCAGGGGCTATTTTTTGTGTTTCCTTTCTCTCCAGACATCTTTAAAACTAAACTATTTTGTCAGGTTGTTGAACCCACTCTCAGTGTCAATATAATATCCCTTTGCCCCAGATCTGTCCACTTTTGGATCCATGCATAAGTTCCAATCTCCATGTATACATATCCCCATTATGTCGTACTTCGCCAATACCTCACTTAGGCCTAGATTTATCATTATATAATTTTCATGAAAATAGCACTAGTGATAAAGAAGGGGTGTGGTTAAGTTAATTTTTCAGGTATTTTACTACAATGTGAGTCAAATTTTATCACATCCATGATATTCCTGGAGAAGTTTTTTCACAATTTCAGGCTGCTGGAGAGAGAGAGAGAGACTCTCATATAAATAAACTATTTATACCACTGTAAGAGGAGCAACTAGTAACTCGGGGTGAGGTTTTCATGGTGGACTAGGTTTTGGGAGGCAGTTTTACATGTACAGTCAGAGGAATGAACAGCACAGTAGCCATCAGTGAAGATTTTATGTGATATGGAATGAGGAAAGGTACACAAACATGAGATTTGTACATTGTACTCTCGAGCTAGCTTGATAGCAACTAGGTAGAAAGTGCATCAAGCTAGGTCGAAAGTACATTGTACAAATTTCATCTTTTTATACGTTTCATTACTCAAAATCATATAAAATCTTTACTGATGGTAACTGCTGTTCGTACTTCTGACTGTGCAGGTAAAACTGCCCCCCAAAACCTAGCACACCACCAAAACCTCACCCCAAGTTCAGAATGCCCCCTCTTACAGTGGTATAAAAGGTTGACTAACATGTATGCCTCCCCAGAGGCTCTCTCTTTCTCTTTTTTCTCCCCTCCTCTCCCCTCTCCCTGCCCAAAATGGGATTTGTGATAAATCCCTTTTTGGCCGTAACATACAGCTATCACAGGCATACCGCTGGGAAAAAAGGTGTAGTTATTTCCATGGTTAAATCCTGCGATAGCATGCATTACGTTATCGCACGCAACATTAAGCACCCCTCATTTTCATTTACTCTGCCCAAACTCCTCCTATTTGAATACATTTTTCAAATTTGCTTAAGCATCTTGTGATGCATTATTTATCACGTGCTATGTGTTATCATGGGCATTAGGGCCCTAACGCGATTTGATAAATGACCCCCTTAACTTGTTATAAAAATCTGTCTGTCCAACATTAGGCCCATACACATTCACATAGGTGACCACTTTTCCATATAGGTTCTCTTCTAATATAATATAGCATCCTTCTGGGTCATAACAAGTACGATCTACCTAGAGATTTTTATGTACCAGAATACATTCTTTTCCTACATTTAGAGGAAAAGGAAGCTGCATATATGTTACTTATGTCAGTCACAGCAGGCTGCCATGACCATCTTCACTCACCCCTGGCACCACCAAGCCACCATCATGCTCCTTTCTAGCAGCAGGGACGTCGCTTACATTATGTTTCTTCCCTGCAGGGCTCTCCCTAGGTGCATGCACGGACAGCACACTTCTTCTTAAAGGCCCCGCAGCAGGAATCTTCTTTCCCGTGCCCTCAGATGACATCATGTGGCTGGATACTTAAGCCCCAGCCACTCACCCTAGCAGTGCCTCAGTATTGGGTCTCCTGCCTGCTGAGTGTGCCTCATCCAAGCTTTGTCTTCAGCCTTGCCTCCAGCCTTGCCTTGTCTTGTCTTCAGCCTTGCCTTATTTAAGTCTTGTCTTCAGTCTTGCCTCACCCTATCCTTTACTTCCCAACTTGCCTTGTCCAGTTTTGTTTTTCTCTACTACGGTGCAGTCTTGGTTTCACCCTTGGAGTCTTGCCTTGCCTTGTATTATCCATCTCATCCTATCTTGCTCTTGTCTCTTGTCTGTCATGGCCTGCCTTACCAGTTCTGACTTCAATTCTTGACTTAAGACTTATCCCTTGCCTGTTGCTTGAATCAGACCGTAGCCCAAGACCTTGACCATGTTCTTGATTCACCTAAATCCTGCCAGCCGCTGTAATCCAAGAGCCCAACCTGCAGAGGAGATAGTTGGTTCAGGTGAAGCTCTTCCCTGGCCTGTGCTAAAGCACACTCTCCAGTTGTGCACGCAGGCCTCACGGGCTCCTCCCCTCCACCCCAAGGAAGCATCAATTGCGCCGCAGCACTAAGGGCTGACATTCACGCTGATCCTTACAATATATTTCTCCCACCTGTGCCTTCTTTAGTTTCTCATGTTCACTGACAACTTAGTACATCTCTTGCAGAAACTAGATATCTGCCTTTGCATTTTTAGGAACTGCAGTATCCTTGATCTTTTCACAGGTGAGGCTATCTCCCAGACATTCACGGATACTATTTTTAGATCAGCCATAGCCATGAGTCCTGACTTCTACATATCTGGGAAGGAGTGAGAATTGAACACCAGCATCTTTTCTACTTTGCCATATGCTATTATTATACAGTGAAAGTGAACCAGTGTCTCCAAATGACAACCTTAAACTAGTACCATTTATAAACCATACCATCCCCCCTCCATCCACCCATCCCTAATGTCCCCCAGTAAACTCCCAAACATCACCCCAACAACTTACCTCCTACCCCAGCTGCCCCCAAACCCTTTCCCCATCCTTCCCTTGACCATCTCCCCAATTATTTCCCCCCAACCATCCAATACAGAGCTCAGCCCCAAATCCCAAAGAATTTATCAAATTGCTCTGATGAGACACCATGTTCCTACATATACTGGTAATTCTTATTTCAGAATTAAGTGTACCACATCCCAGTATGACATATGTCAGCCTTCCTGGTAAGTAACAAGCAGCTTCACCAGAGACCTTAACCATGTCCGGGGGTTACCATTGGTACCTGAAGCAGTAAAAAGAGAAAGAAAATAAACATGTAAAAAACAAAAATTTAAAAGGAGTAAATAGCAGAGTGCAGAAGGTGCCATAGACACACGGCCATTAGTCTCAGTACCCAACCACCAGGTCCAGGATAACATATCGAGCCCAGCTCTTTCATATTACTTATCCAAAATTATATTATGAAATTAGGGCCAGTATTATCACAGTGAACGATCAGTACAGATTTTGCGTCAACATTCAAAAACATTAGCAACTTTGATTCTGGCCCTGCTGACTGGCTTAGCAAATACTTGAAATCGAGAGCAAATGGGGTTAAAGACCACTAGTAGCTTTTCATATCCTTAGTCATTGTCATCCTGCACCTCTGAGATTGTACTGAAGTCCAACAAACAAAAAATGGCAATTCCAAAAAAGTAAATAAAGAAAATAAATAAATTCAAAATATCCCAAATCGAGCATCACATAGCATCTGCTTCCTTATCAAGCTTTTGTTTTACACTCCCTCGGTTCATTTGCTTTCACCCATGACAGTAACTCTCTAGACCAGCCTCAAATAAGGTATAGTCTAATCAAACATTGCCACATTTATCTCACAAAAACTTTTGCACCACTTCCACCGTCTCAAAAATGTGTGTTTTCTAGGCTGCAGTCACACTCAAACGTGCTGAGTAAAGCATAGAGTGTGATTCCTTTGCCTTCAGCATGTGCTTCACCTCATTGAAAGCTGTCCTGCATTTCTACATGTGTTTTAAGAGAAATCGTAAAACAGAAAGATTCTGTCCAAGTTATAAAATATTTCTTTCTTGGATCTTGCTTTCACTATTATGCAAGTCTTATCTGTGAAGTTTTGCATCTGGATAATTACTGCTCAAAGATGGCCTCCTGATGTTGGGGTAAAGGGCCAAAGTATGATAAGCCCGCTCAATCTTGACTAGGCATCTCTTCTGCATGAGTTCCTGAACCAGCGACTGCAATCTTGAGAAAAAGGCTACTGGATCCTACCCCTCTGCTGCCTTGGGGAGACCAACCACTCATATTTTTCCTACGACCCCGATTTTCAAGGCTGAGTTTTTCACCCAGGGTGTTATATTTTTTATTTAGCATATCCATCTTCACATGTGTCTGTGCTAGGGACATTTCCACCTCTTCCACCCTCTCTGCCATGGTGGTGTTCCCCTCAGAGGAAACTAGAGTCATCACTTTTTTTGATCACAACAGCCAGTTTTGAGGAGATACTTCAAGATAGTTGTTTTGAGAAGTGGTTAAACATTTTTTTTCAAAGATCTGCCACTATCTAGGGAGGTGGCAATGCAGGCCATTCCACCTTTGACTCAGTTTCTTCCGTCCAGCTTTCCTTGTCTGCTGTAGTTTATTTTTGAGACAAGCACTGTGGTTTACCTCGTTTTCCTGCCGATAACACCGATATAGATCTCTTCAACATTGTGGAGTTTTTTCCACCACAGGTTTATATGCAGGAGATGAAAAGTTGATTTATCTATTTATAAAGCTGAAGGAGCTGAGCTGCACCACATCTGGTCTCTAGCAGTGCATCATATGACCTCCAAATGAGAACCATTTCTGAGAATGCAACCCTGGAGATTCTAGATTTCAGTTTCTTACCTAAAATCCTAAATTTCGCCTCCAGAACCTCCCTTCTGAACTTTCCTATGTCAATGGTACCCACATGTACCATGAAAATCAGTTCCTCCCCAACACCCTCTAAAATATGATCTAGGTGGCACGTGAGGTCCACTACTATCGCATCAGGCAGACAAGTTACCAAATAATCCTCATGCCTACCAGCCACCCATTTATCCATATTTCTAATGATTGAATCACCATTATAACGGCCATCCTAACCCTTCCCTCTTGGGCACATGGTCCTGGAGCCACATCCTTGGCGTGAGAGGATAAGGCATCACCTGGAGGGTAGGTCCTAGCTACAGGATCACTTCCTGCCACACCAGGGTGATGATCTCCTGCCAGAAGACCTTGCTTCTCCAAAGCAGCACAAGGCCTGATTGACTAGAGTTGGGACCGCTCTACTATATCCATTAAGATCTCTTCTATATAACTTTCAGTCTGTGTCAACTACTCTAGGTCTGCCCCTTTAGCCTCTAGAGATTGGATTCACTCTCTGAAAGCCAGAAGCTCTTTGCATTGGGTACACACATACAACATCTCATCAACAGGCAGATAATCAAAAGACTAGAAAGACTAATCAAAAGACAAAAGAGTAATCAAAAGTAGAAAGACTAGGGGGCACTCCATGAAGTTAGCATGGGGCACATTTAAAACTAATCGGAGAAAGTTCTTTTTTACTCAACGCACAATTAAACTCTGGAATTTGTTGCCAGAGGATGTGGTTAGTTCAGTTAGTATAGCTGTGTTTAAAAAAGGATTGGATTGGATAAGTTCTTGGAGGAGAAGTCCATTACCTGCTATTAAGTTCACTTAGGGGTAGATTTTCAAAAAACGCGAATAGGCGTACTTTTGCTGGCGCATCAGGCGCCAGCAAAAGTACCTGGATTTTAGTAGATATGCGCAGAGCCGCGCGTATCCACTAAAATCCTGGATCGGCGCGTGCAAGGCTATGAATTCTGTATAGCCGGCGCGCGCCGAGCCGCGCTGCCTACCCCCGTTCCCTCCAAGGCCGCTCCGAAATCAGAGCGGCCTTGGAGGGAATCCTCTAACGCCCTCCCCTCATCTTCCCCTCCCTTCCTCTATCTAACCCACCCGCCCGGCCCTGTCTACACCCCCCCCTTACCTTTCTCCGGGGATTTATGCCTCCCGGAGGGAGAAGTAAATCCCCACGCGCCAGCGGGCCTCCTGCGCGCCGGGCCGCGACCTGGGGGCGGGTACAGAGGGTGCGGCCACGCCCCGACCGCCCCAGGCCGTAGCCACGCCCCGTACCCGCCCCCAAAACGCTGCCGACACGCCCCCGAAACGCCGCGACGACCGGGCCCGCCCCCGACACGCCCCCCTCGGAGAACCCCGGGACTTACGTGAGTCCCGGGGCTCTGCGCGCGCCGGTAGGCCTATGTAAAATAGGCTCACCAGCGCGCAGGGCCCTGCTCGCCTAAATCCGCCCGGTTTTGGGCGGATTTAGGTGAGCAGGGCTCTGGAAATCCGCCCCTTGGAGAATAGCCACTGCCATTAGCAATGGTAACATGGAATAGACTTAGTTTTTGGGTACTTGCCAGGTTCTTATGGCCTGGATTGGCCACTGTTGGAAACAGGATGCTGGGCTTGATGGCCCAGTGCGTCTCCTCTATTGTAATCCAGAGGCGATTATTCTGGCCAATGGCAATCAGTCTGTGCCCTTTGTGGTTCAGCGAGGCACGAGGCAGGGTTGCCCACTATCCTCCCTGTTATTCTTACTTCAGTTGGAACCACTATTGTGTGCGATCCAGATTGATAAGCATGTCAAAGGCTTGCGCTTTCATCAGGAGACGTTTAAGTATGCTGGCTTTGCTGACGATATATTGGTCTTTTTAACGGACCCTCCAAGGTCATTACCAGCCCTGTTGTCCATCTTTGCAGATTTTGGGTCGTTCTCGGGTTTGAAACTGAACTCTGACAAGTCCAAAGCCTTGGGATTTCCAGACGCATTGAAAGATAGCTGGGGCGGTCCCTTTCCCTTGGCTTGGGCGGCAGGGAAGCTTAAATATTTGGGGTTGTATATACCACAGATATAGTTTGCTTGTATGATTGCAATATTACTCCTCTTCGATGTCAGATGCAGGCTAAATTGCACGCATGGGCGCATCTGCCTTTGTTGCTTAATGGGTGGAATAACTTGTTCAAAATGACCCTGCTCCCAAAATGGCTGTATCTTCTTCAAAATCTCCCTCTACTCCTGAAACATCGGGACATACTACTGCTAGAGACAGCATTGCGATGCTTTCTCTGGTGCAACAAAAAGGCCCATATCTCCCTCACCCGCCTGCTAGATGGGGTGGCAGGGGTTTGAGTGTTCCCAACATAGGCGTGTATAATTTGGCTTGCAATATGTGGATCATTAGAGAGTGGTTGGTGGGGGAATCTTATTTTGTGAATCTCCCTGCCGAAATTACGTTAACCCTGGATCTTTGCTATGTGCTTCAGTGCCCTGATGATAGATATTCTCCTCCTCCGAAGCTTCGGGTATTAGTGTCCCTTATTAGACAAATGTGGGCTAGACTTATGAAGGCCCTGTCCTTGCCCTCGACATGTGCCTATTTATTGCCGCTCCGGGGCATCTCTGAGTTTGCCCCAGGGACTCAGTCCTCAGGTTTCCAAATTTGGAGAGCTAAGGGCATGCTCCAGCTGAGACAGGTACTAGATGCGACTGGCCACTTGCTACCACTCATGGATCTTGTTTCCCTGTATGGTCTATGGCAACCCCAACATTTCCAATATTATCAATTACAGCACTACATCAAGTCCCTGCCAGTAGCGTCCCTTCAACCACAAGTTTTTACCACCTTAGAAGCACTGTTTTTATTGGGAAAGGAGCGCCCACCATCCCTTTCTTATTACTATAAGCAGTTGAAGAGCTGTATTCGCTCTGATCCTCTCCCATGGTTGGTTGAGAAATGGAAAATGAGGGCAATTTTGAGCTCTCTGTTACTGTGTTGAAGGCGAGTTTCTATAAGATAGCGTCAACATCCCCCAACATGTACTTCAGGGAAATGCAACATAAGTTCCTATGGAGGGCACACATGTCTACAGTTACTGCCTTTCACTTTCACGTTTTAGCCTCCCCCCTTTGTGTGAAATGTCAGCGGGAGGAAGGGTCCCTTACTCATCTCTTCTGGACTTGTTTACCTATTAAAAAATTTTGGGGCCGCATTGTTAGATACCTGAATGATTTGATGCATGTTCACCTTGTACTCTCCCCAAAGTGGTTATTGTTTGATGCTATTCCAAGTAGATTGCTTTGGACCCCAGGTGCTCGCCTCCTGGTCAGAAAGGCATATTATGTGGGGAAGAAAATTATTATGTTGCAATGGAGGGTCTCGGACCCACCTTAGTATTGGGCATGGCGCAACCATTTCCATAAAATGATGCTCATGGATGAAATGGCATCGAGGACTACGCCTGCCCATCAGCGGTGTTTCCGCCAGACATGGAATCCCTACATTCAGTCGCTTTCAGCGAAATCCAGGAATTTGCTCTTAAAGAACCTTAGCTGAGGACAGATACTCTGAGTGACTACATAAAGTCTGCCGTATCGTTTTCTTCATAGTTCAGTGCTGTGTCTATCCAAGCCTGGGGTGCAGGGGATGGGGGGTTGGGAGGCGGGCGTGGGTCAGGCTGTGAAGGGAGGGGGGAGGGTGAGAGCTTTTGGGGGATTGAAAGTGTTAAAATAATTGCACAAATACTGTTATGGTATATCCGTCCACTGGGGTACCCTTGTTGAATGCTTATATGTCATGTCGGTTTCATTTTCTGTACCTCTATTTATACTTAATAAAAATGTTAAATAAAAAAAAAAAAGGAGCAATTTTCAAAAGCCCATTTACACACATAAAGTCCATTTACATCTTTAAAACCCAGTTATACACACATAAATCCTTTTGAAAATTAACTCCGTAGATTGTAAGCCCTCTTGGGATAGGGAAATACCTACAGTATCTGAATGTAATCCATTTTGAAGTATCATGAAAGGTTGAAAATACATTTAAAAAAAAACAACTATTACCAAGACTAGCTACATCCTGCTAAGATGAAAAGTAACTAAATCAAAGGCACCAATAGTACAAGAAGCCTCCATGCCAGGGGATTCATAACACCTGGTCTTATTAAGAACTAATTGGAAATAAGACATGAGTAGAAAAAGATGGAAGAAAAAAAGGGAATTGCACAGGGGCTGACTGTGCACTTGTCTTTCCCTCTTACTACATCAGAGACAGTTCACCCAGATTGACACAACCCCCACCCCTCCATGCTTTGTAACAAAGAAACACACAGATATTGTCTAAAGGAAAACAAATATTCAACTGAGAAATACACAGAAATTACCTTTCTCAATAGGAAGTTATTAAGAAAAAAGAAGGAACTACTTAGAGATGGTGATGTCACACTCGAACAAACAACTCAGGTACATGGGTCACAGCCAAAAGACTAAAAGCAAAGCTTTTCAACTTCATACATACAAGTAAATCACTTCTTTCATGTGAAAATCATTACTAAAGCTTCCAAACTTCTACATTTTCCTTCTTCAATGATTTTAACAAGAAATCAGCTAAATAGACTTTTAAAAAGACCTGTATGATTTGTATCTACCTCACAGCAAATCATCCAAATGCATCCATCATGATAATGAGTTAGAAAACTGAAGCATATATTTTTTTCATGTGCCTTTTATAATGTGAGCTTAATTAGAACCCATAGCCCAGCCATCAGTATCAAGTATGTAGGACGGCTTAATTCGACATTTTGATCACCCTCCATTTGGGCCCATATGGGACATTGCTTCAGCCTAGGGTACATATAGCTTCTTATTACCTTTTTTTGAGCGGTTGTCATCCCAATCTTTCAGAATCACCTAGGCAGTCAGGATATCCACAATGAATTATGTATGCACTGCTTCTACTGTATGCAAATAGACCTCATGCATATTCATTGTGGGTATCCTGGAGAACTAAACCCTCCCTTAGTCAGTGACAATGACTGAGATAGGAGCAGCAAAGAACCAGATGCAATACTGTCATCCTTTGGGTCCATCCATATTTCTAAGGTAAGTCCTTAATAATCATTGGACCTTATGCTAAAATCTTCATTGAATAAAGCTCACTATTAAGATCAGTATCCCATCCCCTAAATAATTCTTCTCAAAGTAGGATTTTTCTTTTTTTTTCAATGCGTTGTGAGCATGGCATACCTTTATGCCAGCCCCCGGCTGGTGTCAAATTTGCTGCATTGCAAGGGCATATTGGCTGCACAGAAAATGTATTGGATCACAGGGATTAGCTAATAGCCCAATCTACATGAATTTCCATGTGATAAGCGCTACTAGCTCCGCAGTGATTTGGACACAAGTTTTGGATGCACTAATCCCCGTATTGGATCAGGGATTATGGATACGCATCCAATCGTATGTTAAGCCGTGCGCAGTGGCTAGCACATGGTGTTGCATCTGCCTGAATGTGTTTAGTTAAAAAGAACTAGTGAAACAGTTGGATACATGATTCCTTTATTAAACTATCAAATGCTTACAGATGCAAACTTTCAGAGTTTAATTGTTTCCAAAGTCTAACATATGTTGGCATTCTGTAGTAAAGATATCGTCTAACCATCTACTTTGTTAGTTCTTTATAACTAATTTTAATTTTGGTGGGCTAAGACAGGTTAGTGGGGGAGAACAAGGATGGGACTAGGAAGATGAGTAGGAAAAAGGTCCTTAAGTGTATATTAATAGGGGTGTGCATTCGTTTTGAACTTAAATGTAAAACACAACTTTTTTTTTTTTAAACTTAAAAAAGTGATGAGGCGAAAACGATCGGATTTCCAACTTATTCAACATAGCTATGTTGAATACGTTGGAAATCGCGATTGTTGATCCTAAATAAAAATTTAAACCCCTCACCCTCCTTAATCCCCCCCCCCCAAGACTTACCACAACTCCCTGGTGATCCAGCGGGAAGTCAGGACGCCATTTCTGAATTCCTTTGCGAGGAGCACATGACCCCCCCAAGCTGGCCAAAAGTTCCTTTTGGGCCCAACGAGGGTCCCGGAGCGAACCCGCGGGGAATCACGTGACGCCGCGTCACTCCGACGTGGCGCCGATGTCACGTGCTCCTCACAAAGGAGTTCAGAAATGGCGTCCTGACTTCCCGCTGGATCACCAGGGAGTTGTGGTAAGTCTTGGGGGGGGGGGGGATTAAGGAGGGTGAGGGGTTTAAATTTTTATTTGCACGTATGGACATAGACTCAACTTATGGAATTCTCCATATGTCCATATTGACCGCAAATGGGACCCCCTTTCGACTTATGGACTTATGAACATAAACTTTTGCTCTGCACATCCCTATCTATTAATGTTATTTTTCTATTTGACCGTACATGTTTTCTCTTTGATAGATGAACCCAGATTTGGAAATTGGAAAGACCAATCACCTTCCTCACCCTGATCAATACTGGGCACAATGAGCTCCAGGGACCCAGTATGGAGGGTTCTGTAAGTAGTCACCCCATAACCCATTATGGGGTAATGAAAAAAGTGAATTAAATTATAGACAGAAGGAAGCCAAGGATGGATTCACACACTTGGTTGTAGTGCATTTTTTTAAGCTGGAAAGTACCTGGCAGGATCCCAAGGGATAGACAGAATCCAAGCTGCTTATCCCAAGAATAAGCAGTGGATTTCTGCAACCCTCCCTTAATAATTGTTAATGGACTTCCTCCAGGAATTTGTCCAAACTTTTTTTAAACACAGCTATACTAATTGCTTTCACCACATCCTCTGGCAACAAATTCCACAGTTTAATTATGCACTGAGTAAAAAAATATTCTCTCTTATTAGTTTTAAATGTATTACCCAGTAACTTCATTTTGTGTCCCCTGGTCTTTGTACTTTTTGAAAGAGTAAACAACTGATTAACGTTTACTCCTTCCATGCCACTCATTATTTTATAGACCTCTATCATATCTCCCCAGCTGTCTCTTCTCCAAGCTGAAGAGTCTTAACCTCTTTAGCCTTTCCTTATAGTTGAATTGTTCCATCCACTTTATCATTTTGGTCACCCTTCTCTGTACCTTTTCTAATTCTGCTATATCTTTTTTGAGATGTGGTGACGAGAACTGCACACAATGCTCAAGTTGAGGTCGCACCATGGAGTGATACAGAGGCTTTCTGATATTCTCTGTTTTATTATCCTTTCCTTTCCTAATAATTCCTATTTGCTTTCTTGGCTGCCTCTGCATATTGAGCAGAAGATTTCAATGTATTATCAATGATGACGCTTCAATGCTTTTCCTGACTGGTGACTCCTAATGTGGAACCTTATATTTTGTAGCTGTAATTTGAGTTACTCTTCCCTAAGTACATCACTTTGCACTTGTCTACATTAAATTTCATTTGCCATTTGCATGCCCAGACTCCCAATTTTGCGAGGTCCTCTTGCAATTTCTCACAATCCTCTTGTGATTTAACAATTTTGAATAATTTTGTGTCTTCTGAAAATTTGATCACCTTACTTGTTGTTCCCATTTCCAGGTCATTTATAAATGTATTAAAAAGCAGTGGTTGCAGAACAGATCCCTGGGGCACTCCACTATTCACCTTTCTCCACTGGAAAAATGTACATCTCTAGGTAACCTTTTTTTAGTGGATATACTCTATTCTAAAGGGGCATTCACTAGATGGCCCTAGATCCCAGCCCTTCCGTAGACAGCTGCAAGGTCATTCAATACAGCACCTCCCCCAGAAGACGGCTGGAATGGAACAGTCCTGAGGCACAAGGAGGGGGTGCTAACCTAGGGTTTAAGTAAGTAGGGTTTAGGCCTAGTGTTTAGGTAAATAGATGGCTGAGGGCTGTCATGTAGATTTGGTTTCATAGGAGACAGGAGTGTTTTGATGTGCTCTCCAAGTTTAGGCCTCCTGCGTAGATAAGAAAGGGAGAGACACTGCCCTGCCAGGTCTGGGTTAAAGGATGGAGAGAAGAGAGAGAGAGAGAATTTGTCATTTTTGCTAAGTTCATGAGACTTTCTGTTTGTAGACCTGTGCCCTCTGGGAGGCAGAAACCCCTCTCCAGGAGTGTAGGAAGGATCTGTATGTTCCTTCATCTAGTAAGAGAAGGTTGCAGATAACAATGGCAAATGCCAGCACTTTTTTCTTCTAAAATTGTGTTTCTTCTTGCCTCCTGCATACCCTTCCCCTACATGGTTTGGTGCCCCAGCAGGGGCAGATTTAGGATTTTGCCACCCATAGGCAATTTTGGTGCTTTCACCCCCTTCCTCCTCTAAGAACTGTTACAGGGTAGCAGAGGGTTGTTCTCTACTGAATGAGACACAGCAGAGCTGAATGGCAGCACATCTTAGCCAGTCTGCTGCCCGTAAACGTTTTTCACCCTAGGCACAGACATAATGGGTACTTATTGACAAATCCAGGCCTGCCCCAGGCAGATGCCCATCTTGGCACACCCTTTGCAACAGCTATGATTTTGGAGCTGACACATTAGGGCTATCACAAAATCATAACCAAAGATATTACAGGGATACTATAGACCTTGTGGCTTCTACCTACTCTTCCCATGCTGTAGGATAAAGCAGTTCTCAGGAGACCTTTCGATGTCTCACAAAAATCCCTTACCCTTTCCTGGTTCCATTGTTTAGTGCACCATCTAGATAAAAAGTCCTGAATGAAGGCCTGTATTAAAAGGTCTCTCTCATACTCAAAACTTCCTCTTGCTTGTGCCTATATATATAGCAATGGGAAAAATGCCCATGAATTTTTCCTTGATCTAATTATATAAAGAATCCACATCTCTCAAAACTGCAACCCTGGTCATGAGTGAATATTCCATGACACTAATGAGAGAGAGAGAGAGAGAGAGAGAGAGAGAGAGTACACATCAGTGAAGATTTGATGTGATTTGGAGTGATGAAAGAAACACAAAGATGAGATTTGTACAATGTACTCTTGACATAGCCTGATAGCAGCTAGGTAGAGAGTGTATCAAACTAGGTCGAGAATTCATTGTACAAATCTTATCTTTGTGTACCTTTCATCACTCCAAATCACATCAAATCTTCACTGATGTGTACTGTGCTGTTCGCACCTCTGACAATGCATGTAAAAGTGCCCTCCAAAACCTAGGCCACCACTAAAACCTCACCCCGAGTTACTAGGTACCCCTCTTACAGTGGTATAAAAAGTTGACTAATAGCAGTGCCTTCCTAGAAGTGCTCTCTCTCTCTCTCTCACTCTCTCTCTCTCTCTAGCAAGATATGCAATTTTTAGTGGAAATCCCATTTTGGGCATATTACTGTATAGCATAATGCCAGGAGAAAAGGTGTAGTTATTTCCGGCAATAACATGCATTATGCAATGCTAAGCACACCCTCATTTTAATTTACTCCGCCCCAAATCCTCCCATTTGAGAACATTTTTAAAATTTGCATTATTTATCGTGGGCGTTACCACGGGCGTTAGAGCCCTAATGCCCGTGATAAGGCCCTACCGCGATTTGATAAATGACCCTGTGAGTCGGCTAACTCAACTCCTCCCTGTTATGCCCCCAGAAAGACCCTAACTTTTCTGGATAAATTGTTGCCGCCCAACTTATAAGCTGGCGAGAATTTAGCCTATGTGCCCAAATATTCATTCAGCTGCCTAATTTCTGAGTTTGCTGGCTAAATGCTTTTTAATGAGTTTCCATGTTTTCGGAATCTGGAGAGGACTTGCTGGGGAGTGTTTCTTCCCTTTCCTCAGCAAGCAGAGAAAGCCTCTATGTACCCCCCCCCCCCCAAATTAAATTAATAAACCAATCTTTATACCTGACCTATCCCATCAACATGTGTTTGAGTGCAGATGCTAGCATTTGCACAACAGCAAGAATGGACACTGGATCGTTCTAATCCATTCCTGCTAGATTTAAAATAGAGCTCTGTCACAAAGACTACAGTAATATTTTGTTTAGACTCACAACTTATAATAATATATTTCTAATAATCGTTACAGATCTTTGAAAATTATAATGCCTTATTCCCTGTAGGATTAGCTCCTTTTATATATTTATGGCAAAATGCTAATAAAGAAGAACTGTGTTTTGCTTTTTCTCTTTATTGAAATTTTACATGAAAAATCAGTCCTGATCCTCGTAGTGTCTAATAAGTTGATGTATTGTTAATAATGAACTTTCTTTCATCCTCCCCCTCCCCCCTTCCTTTTTGTCTTTCTTTCAATCTTTTACTTGTGTTAATAACTTTGTTGCCATGGGGATATGAAACTACACGTTCTTATCTCTGTTGCTCTTACAAGCACAAATTATTAGTTTGGTTTCATTAGCTCACAGGTCATTTTTGTTTTCATTTTCCTCGGAAGGAGGGGGGGGGGGGGGGGGTTGTTGGTGGATTCCTATCCCACGTTTGGCTTTTGTGCTGGTTGCAAGACTAGCATCTTTCCTCTGTACAGGAAAGGTGAAAAGCACTCTCACTCAAAGCCAACAGCACCCTATGTGACTGCTAACTGGCCAGCAATGGGTGCGCTAGAGAGGGATGCAAGAGATACTCTCATCTTAGAGATGGAACATGCTTTCCAAGCCTGAGGCCTGCAGGCAATCCAAGTCTATTCCCAAGCTCATTTTCCTGCGCACTTTAATTTCCTCTGTGCTTCCCAATGCACGGAACTATTAAAAGGCCAAGATAAAAAGTTCTTATAATATATTTTATTAGCAAATGTAGGGCAAGAAAAATGCTGAAAGAAGCAGAAAACTAATCAGTAGGAAATTGTGCATGTGCAGGACTATTCAATAAAGTATTCACATGCTTCATGCTTAGTGACAGGAAGATGCCTTTTGTATGCGGAGAGAGAGCAGGGAAGTAGCTATTGAAAGTTGTCTTTGGGCTAGAAGCAATGATGTAGCTGGATAGTTGTTGGCAAAAGAAGAGAAAAAAAAGTTCAAAATGCACGCAAGTAAGTTATTTAGCAGTTTTTAAAATTTGCGTGATTTGAGCAAAAGTCCCGTAGCACTTTTTGTAGTATATGTGAAGATGCAAAAATTGAAATCCTTGTGCATAAGAACTATTTCACGTTTGGGCAAGCAAACTGACTTCTAAGGCTTTATACTTCATGGCCCCCAAATCTGCCTGAAGCCCTCTTATCCTTACTATAGAGTAATTTTAATGGCAAACAGTATTTGCATTCCTGTGTATATAAAATGTTAAGAACATAAGAATTTGCCATATTGGGTCACACCGAAGGTCCATCAAGCCCAATATTCTGTTTCCAACAATGGCCAATCCAGGTCACAAGTACCTGGCAGGATCCCAAACAGTAAATATATTCTATGCTGCTACCGCATAGTGATAAGTAGTAGCTATTTCTTAAGTCTACTTGGTTAAAAGCAGTTTATTGACTTGTCCAGGAACTTGTCTGAACCTTATTTAAACCCATCTATGCTAACCATATCCTCCGGCAATGAATTCCAGTGCTTACTTGTGTACTGAGTGAAAAATAATTTTCTCTGATTTGTTTTAAGTGTGCTACTTACTAACTTCAGGAAGTGTTCCCTAGTATTTGTATTTTTTGAAAGAGTAAATAACTGATTTAAATTTATTCAATTCTATTCCACTCATGATTTTTCTCCAAGCTGAACAGCTCTAACCTCTTTAGCCTTTTCTCATAGGAGAGCCATTCCATCTCCTTTATCATTTTGGTTGCTCTTTTCTGTACCTTTTCCAATGCAAATATATATATTTTTTAGATGAGGTGACCAGAACTTCACATAGTACTGTAGATGCAGCCTCACTGTGGAGTGATATAGAGACATTATGACATTCATTGTTTTATTCTCCATTCCTTGCTTAATAATGTTTAACCTTCTATTTGCTTTTTTGACTGCCACCACACACTGAATCGAGAATTTCAAAGTACAGAGAGTTCATGAGGTCTGCTACTAGCTGATAGTACAGAGTCTTTTTTATGTTCTTATGTTCCTTGTAAGAGAAGAATCTGTTTTAAACCTTTCCAGATAGAGAGAGGAACTAAAATTCTAAACTCCCTGGTAGAGGGAAGAGGGTGATGGAGCGCCGGCAGAATCTTATCTCCCTGGCCTCTCTACTATGCCAAAGTAATCAGGGGGAAGTAGGTGAAACAGCAAAACCTCTTCCTTCTTGCTGTAGAATAGAATGGAGGAGTGGCCTAGTAGTTAGGTGCAGTAGTTAGCGCCAGGGAAGCCAGGATGCAAATCTTGCTTCTCCCACTAATGCTCCTCGTGACTTTGAGCAAGTCACTTTGCATTCCATTGCCCCGGGTACCAGCCTAGATTGTAAGCCCTCTCTGGGGCAGGGACATATTTGAATTGTAACTCACCTTGAGCACAGATTTGGAAAGGCAAATAACTAAATCCAAATCCAATTCTCCAATCTGAGATTTCTATCCAGTGCAGGAGAAACTGCTGCAGACATGAGTCTGAGGAGGACCATGTGAGTAGAGACCGAAGGAACTACTAGCATGGTGTTCCAGGGTGGGAGAAGTATTGAGAGCCCCAGAGAACTGGAAACACTGTCAGACAGGAACACGAATCTGAAACGTTCTGGTTTGGGTGAGTCCTTGTATGTTCTGATCACAAGATAGTTTCCCTTCTCAAGCTGAGAGGTTTGTTACAGCAACAATTAAGAGTAATGTTTGTAACAACATAAGTGGAAAGAGAGGAATACGATTCCCATGAGAACTGTAACTGAACTTTTGTGCAATTTACCTTTTTGAATGAACTGTAAATAGACTATACATATTTTTCCTTTCGCCATTTCTCACTTAGTAAAAGAGACATTACTTTGGCAAATGAAAGGAAGTGTGTGAAGAGTCTCTGCATGTCACCTGAGGGCCTAACAAGAGATGTACTCTGTCTGCATGTCATAAAAGCCATGCATGATAAATGGCTTTTTTGTGTGACCATATGAGCCAATTGGTTACAGTTAAACTTGGCGCTATAGTTTTTGTGCAAAAATATATTTTTCTAACAGATCTATTATTTTAAGAACTGTTCATTCAAAAGGGCTCCATTACATTATGGAATGTGTATTGATATTATATGGTAAAATTATTTTAAAGATCTATTGCATTTTTAAACCATGTTAGTGTTGGGTTTGTGGCATATTGTGGACTCTTGGTCGAAGTGGCGATGACTCCTCCCATGGAGAGGGGCTCCGTGGGGAACCACAGCGATAGGCTAGACTCTAGTAAGCAGACACTGAGGGAAGAAAGCTTTATTGTACTGCTGATGTAAGTAGAATCTTGCTTCAAGGAAGGGATAGTACTGTAGGCCAGCGATATCACAGTAAGCTCAGACAGTCTCTTATAGATGATGGTCTCACCCGGATGTAGCAAGGTTGGGTAGTGTTCCGCAGCGCGGGATAAGCCGAACCTGAAGGGTGGAATAAGGAGAGCTGGAGCGTAGCGATACTCACAGAGGGGCAGTGCTGGTAACTTCCTTGGTAGAAGAATGGAGAGAGGGACCCGAGGAGGATAGGCCCTCGAGGAGCGAGTACCTAGGAGCGCCGAAGGATCCTGTAAAAAAGTAGATTTATTTACTACAGTACCTGAATGTAAACCGATGTGATATCTCAGATCGAATGTCAGTATATATAAAAAAAAATAATAAATAAGTAGATAGGACCCCCGAGGACCCCCGCAGGTGTCCTAGGTTAGGTAGTTGAACCCCAAAGGGCAGATAGAAGTGAGAGGCCCCCGAGGAGCGGGTACCCAGAGCTTCTGTAGGAGCAAGTTACCCCAGAGGGTAGAGAAGAATCCAAGCAAGCAGCTTAGAAGCAGTCAGAGTAGCAAAACCGAAGTCCTTGCTAACTCCTTGGGCTATAGCAGAGTGGAAGTTTAAATACCCGGAGGTACTGACGTCATGTGGTGGGGATGACCCCAAGGTTCCCTCCATGACGTATTCAAAAGCGTAGGTGGCATGCGCGCGTGCACCTAGGAGGCCTCAGGAAGAAGCATGGCGGACGGGGACGCCCATGCTGTGTCAGAGACACCGAGGATTTCAGCAACCAGCAGCGGAAGCAGCCATCCTTCCCAGGGAGGAGGAAATAGGTAGAAGAGAGGTGAGGCAGAGCAGTCACAGCCATCTGCGACTGACGGACGCAACAGTTAGTAGCTATTCTCTTTTTCTCCTATTCACTGTGTCTTCTGTGTCATATATATATCTACAATTGATGCTACAGGTGCTAGTTCTACCAACATATGTGACACATTTTTGTGGTACATGTTTTCATGTTCAGGTCTAGGAGGGTCTTCCTCTATCAGTGTTGATGCAGAGAGCTGTGTAAATTCAATGTGTTATATAAAAATAAAATAATTAGCTCATGTGGTAAAAAACAATATATTCATTTAACAAGCGTATTCTTCTATCAGGTGATTCACATGCAAAGAATTTATGGCATTTCTTGTTTGGTTACCAAAATATTGTTGCCTGCCTTTAGCTTGACCTAAAATTGCATGATCATATCACTCCAGCTCTTTTTTTTTTTTTTGCACTGGTTGCCTATTCTTTCTCAAGTGAAAATGAAGATTCTTTCAATGGTGCTTAAAACTCTGCAGAATTTGGGCCCTCAGCATCTAAACAATTACCTTATTAGATACTATTATCTCCGAAAGTTATCTTTGCTGATCACAGGATTGTTTACTTCAAATCCCATCCCTTAAGAAGATAAAGCTTGTAGGCACCAGGAAGATAGCTTTTTTTTTATTTGGACCCTCATGTTTGAAAAGTAATGCCTAGAAAGCATTTGTAAGCTGTGTAAATCTATGCTGTTTACTTCTGCTTTTAGTAATACTTAGTTATATATTGATTTTGTTGCCTTTTTAGTTGCTTTAAAGAATGTTTACATTTTTTAAATTGTCTCCTTTTGGTTTATTAATAATTTGCAGAATGCCTTTTTATTTTTATTTATGCTATTTATATATTTTATCCTTTTTTGGATCAATGGTTTATAAATGTAAGCTATAAATATATAAACTGTATTCCTTAATCTGTATTATTTCATACACTAGTACCAGGTGTTTTTCTGTGTTTATAGAGATCCTTGGGGGGGGGGCTATTTATTCCAGATTTTCTCTCATTTTGTGTTTATGGTAAAAATGATTGGTAAATGTTGCGAGTCCCGACCACGCTAGGCCCACGCCCGGGCCTGCTCACCTTGCTCCTGCGCTATCGGGCCCCGGGCCATCCTCTCCCGCTGCCACTGCAAGTGCCTCCCGTCCACGGCAGCGTCTCCCAGGCCCTCCACATCGGCCTATGTCCATGCAGGGGCGCGACGTCCTCTCCGGCGCCAGCCCCGCCCCTAGGCGCATGCGCACGGACCACCCAGCCCTTTAAAGGGCCAAGGGTGGAAACCAGCTCTGCGGCGCAGCCCGATGACATCACGTAAACCTCATATAAAAGCGAGGCCCTGTCCCCCAGGACCTCACCTTGGCAATCGGGTCGACACCGTGGTATTATTTGTTTGCCTACTCCATGTTCCAGCATTCCTTGTTTCAGTGTCTCCTTGTTTCAGTGTCTCCTTGTTTCAGCGTCTCCTCGTTCCAGCATCTTCCTGTTCCTGAGCCTCCGTGTGTTCCTGCGTCCTTTCCAGGTAGTATCCCTTCGGACTGACCTCTGGTACTGACCTCTGCCTGCCTGACTATTCTCTTGCCTGCCACCTGGAACTGACCTCTGCCTGCCTGAACATTCTCCTGTCTGCTGCCTGGAACTGACCCTCGCTTGCCTTGACTGCGCTCGGACTGACCTTGGTATTGACCCCTGCTTTGGCTGACTACTTCTGGACTGATAATCTGGTTCTGATCCTTGCACTTCACTCGGACACTCTCTTCTGGCCTTCTGTGACTACCAGACCAGCCTGCTGGGAATCCACTTGTGGCTTCCAAGCAACAAGACCTGCAGGCGCTGCCTGTCTCGCCCGGAGAACCTTTCTGAACTGTGACCTCCCTGAGGTCTCTGGAGCTTCCAGTTTGGGTCTAGTCCATCCTATTTGCGTTAGCCGCGCACCCTTGCTCTTGGTGGGCACACCTCTCCGCTACCTCTCCGGGAGACGATCTGAAGCCCACCTAAGTCCAGGCGGTCTGGGTACTCAAGGCGTCAACCTGTGGAAACCCCGGACTGTTAATTATGAAGCTCCAGCTAGCCTCTGTCTCCTCGTGTGCTCCGCCTCCTGGTGGCAGGCACTTTCTGAGTCCGACCAGAGGGCCGTACCAATCCTGCACCAGGCCAAGGGTCCACTTCCAGTGCAACAGGTAGCCAAGGCCATGGACTCAGCGGAGTCTCTTGCCTTGCAGGCCATCCCTGGTCTGCTCAATCGTGTCCAAGAACAACAACGGATTATGGAAGCGTTGGCTTCTTCCGTGGAAAAGATGCATTCTCAATTGAAGGAATCAAGCTTGTCCAACCCAGGGGTGCTTGCCCATACCTTGCCCTCTCAGGCACCGCTGGCCCTCCCAGCTCCACCCCATTTCAATGGGGATCCGTGCCTCTGTCGAGGCTTCATAAATCAATGTTATATGCAGTTCTCACTGCAACCCTCGCTATTTCCTGATGAGGCAACAAAAATTCCATTCATCCTCTCACGTCTTGAGGGGAAGGCCCTGGCATGGGCTTTCCCACTCTGGGAGCATTCTGATGTAATCCTTTGCCAGCTCCCTCAGTTCATCTCCGTTTTCCGATGCACCTTTGAGGACCCAGGCTGACAGGTGGTCGCTGGCCACCATCTATTCCACCTCCGTCAAGGCTCGCACTTGCTCGCTGAATACACAGTGGAGTTTAGAACTCTAGCTACTGAGTTAGGTTGGCAAGAAGACTGCCTGCAGGCATTCTACCTCAAAGGACTGTCTCCTGCCTTTAAGGATGAACTGGCCGCCCGTGAGATCCCCGCATCTCTGGAGGACCTAATCTCTCTGGTCGGTAGGATCGACTACCGCCTTCGACAATGGCATCAGGAGGTAAGGCTCCTTTGACCTCCTGCCCTAAGATCACCCCGTTCGGAGAGCCCTTGGTTGAAGGCTCTATCAGCAGCCCCTCAACCTCCCGAGGAGTCTATGCAAGTCAACCGTGGTCGCCTTACCCCAGAGGAACATCTCCGATGCAAGCAATCGGACCTCTGCCTATATTGTAGCGGTTCCAGACACCTTCTCCAAACTTGCCCTGTGCGTCCGGGAAACTCCAAAGCCTGAGCCCAGCAGGGCTCCCGAGCTTGGGCGCTACAGTTTCTGACCCTCAACTGTTGCTGTCTATATCCCTCCTTAGGGAGTCAAGTTCAATCGCCACCACTGCCCTCGTGGACACTGGGGCGGATGGAAATTTCATTATGGAAGATATTGTCAAGCTCCTTCAGATACCAGTCCAACCTCTGGAGAGTCCACTCCATATCACCTCAAATCAAGTAGAACATCTTCCCGATCATATCACTCACATACCATGACCATTCGCCTCACCGTTGGAACCCTCCATGACGAAGAGATCTCCCTCCTGATTTTGAAATGGTCAACACATCCCATGGGACTTCCTTAGCTCCAGTTACATGCACCCACTTTGACTGGCAATCCCTGCAACTCACCCAATGGGGCCCACAGTGTCAAACCCACTGTCTACAGCAAGTATCTCTATCTGTGACAGTTCTAATCTCTACAACCCTTTCTGGGTCACCTGCCCCATATTCAGAATTCAAGGACGTGTTCTCCAAACAAAATGCTGATATCCTGCCTCCACTCCGAGAGTTTAACTGCCCCATAGAACTCCTACCTGGAACCATGCCTCCCAAGGGCAGAACCTATCCCCTTTCACTCCCAGAAACCCAAGCGATGTCAACATACATCAAAGAGAATTTGTCCAAAGACTTCATAAGACCCTCTAATTCCTCGGCAGGTGCTGGATTCTTCTTTGTAAAGAAGGATGGCAGTCTAAGACCATGTATAGACTACAGAGGTTTGAACGCAGTAACCTGTACGCACCGGTACCCACTACCACTTATTAGTGAACTGTTTGACCACCTACAGGGTGCACAAATTTTTACTAAATTGGATCTCCGGGGAGCATATAATCTAGTACAGATTCAACCAGAAGATATCTGGAAGACCACCTTCAACACAAGAGACGGTCACTACTAGTACATAGTAATGCCCTTCGGACTTTGTAAAGCCCCTACAGTCTTCCAGCGGCTAATAAACGAGATTTTCCGGGACCTTTTGTACTCATTCATCGTAGTATATCTAGATGATATATTAATCTTCTCTAAAGACCTGAAGTCTCATTGCACCCACGTTCAAACACTCCTCCAACGTGTCAGAGACCATCATCTCTATGCTAAATTGGAGAAATGCATTTTTGAACAACCCAGTCTTCCATTCTTAGGCTACATCATTTCCAACCGTGGGTTCGCCATGGACCCTGACAAACTCCAGGGTATTCGAGATTGGCCTCAACCAGTGGGCCTCCAAGCCTTACAAAGATTCCTCAGATTCACAAATTACTACCAAACCTTTATCGCCAATTACGCCATGCTGGCTGCTCCACTCACCGCCATGACTAGGAAGGAGTGTGACCTTTTGAGTGTGGAGTCCCAAGGCCCAATCAGCCTTCCACACCTTAAAAGAGGCCTTCTACACTGGCCCATGTCTACGTCACCCGGATCCTAACCGTCCCTTCATCGTCGAAGTCGACGCATCTGCCATAGGAGCAGGAGCAGTCTTGAGTCAATACTCTACCAATGGAACATTAGTACCATGTTCCTTCTATTCACATAAAGTCTCCTCCACAGAACAAAATTATACCATAGGGGACTGTGAACTACTAGCAGTAAAACTTGTCCTCCAAGAATGGCGCCCCCTGGCTTGAAGGGGCGCAACACAAATTCACAATCTTTACTGACCATAAGAATCTGGAACACCTAAAGGAGGTCCAGATACTTAACCCAAGACAAGCCCGCTGAGCTCTGTTCTTTGAGCGCTTCAACTTCAAGCTCCGCTATCACCCAGCAGCGAAAAATCTCCGTACGGATGCACTCTCTCGCTCCATTGAGCCAGAAGACTCTCAGGCACATTATTGATCCAGCTTGTATATCTATTGCAGTTACCACAGCGGTATCAGCCAGAAAGATGGTGGTCCCCCACCTTCTCAGTGAGCGTGTGCTCTGCTGGGCTCATGACTCCAAACTAGCCGGCCATCCCAGCCGAGCCCGGACTCTCGAGATGTTTCGAAGGCACTATTGGTGGCCTGGTATGGTAAATAGGGATGTGAATCGTTTTCCATATCGTCTTAACGATAGAAATCGTGTGGCAGGGCAAGAAAATCGTCTTAGGCACGATTTTTTAGTTAAAAAATCGTTAAAAATCGTTTTTTCCGATTAGTGCGCACTAACTCGAGTTAGTGCGCACTAACTGAAAATGCGCACTAACTCGAGTTAGTGCGCACTAACTGAAAATGATACAATTTGACACTTTTCAGGTCAGTTAAGGTCAGTTTAGGAATGAATATGTATTCCTATTGGCTGCCCTCTTATTTATTCATGTTACCAAGTTTCCTACTGACAGTATATGGGGGATGGGAAATGGAAACAGTTGGTAGCTTGACAAAACAAGTAATGTGATCAGTCAATGTGACTAGAACTTGTGCCCTAACCCTGATACCAGGGGTATTGTGATCTTCCTGCACACAGTGCCCTATCCCTATTAATACCAGGAGTGTTGTGATCTTCCTGCACACAGTGCCCTATCCCTAATACCAGGGGTGTTGTGATCTTCCTGCACACAGTGCCCTATTCCTGATACTGGGGGTGTTGTGATCTTCCTGCACACAGTGCCCTATTCCTGATACCGGGGGTGTTGTGATCTTCTTGCACACATCCCGGTATCAGGGATAGGGCACTGCATGCAGGAAGATCACAACACTCCTGGTATTAATAGGGATAGGGCACTGCATGCAGGAAGATCACAACACTCCTGGTATTAATAGGGATAGGGCACTGCATGCAGGAAGATCACAACACCCCTGGTATCAGGGATAGGGCACTGTGTGCAGGAAGATCACAATACCCCGGAGGAGTGAGGGTCAGGCAGCTCCCCCCTGTCTGTGAAGCCAGCCTCTCACTAGTAATGCAGGGAGGGAGCTGTCTCAGACTTCACCATCCACCCCCCCCCCCTCACCCACACACCATTCACTAGCTGGGACATGGGGGAAGTCAGGAGTGAGGGTCAGGCAGCTCCCCCCTGTCTGTGAAGCCAGCCTCTCACTAGTAATGCAGGGAGGGAGCTGTCTCAGACTTCACCATCCACCCCCCCCCCTCACCCACACACCATTCACTAGCTGGGACATGGGGGAAGTCAGGAGTGAGGGACAGGCAGCTCCCCCCTGTCTGTGAAGCCAGCCTCTCACTAGTAATGCAGGGAGGGAGCTGTCTCAGACTTCACCATCCCCCCCCCCCTCACCCACACACCATTCACTAGCTGGGACATGGGGGAAGTCAGGAGTGAGGGTCAGGCAGCTCCCCCCTGTCTGTGAAGCCAGCCTCTCACTAGTAATGCAGGGAGGGAGCTGTCTCAGACTTCACCATCCTCCCCCCCCCCCCCTCACCCACACACCATTCACTAGCTGGGACATGGGGGAAGTCAGGAGTGAGGGTCAGGCAGCTCCCCCCTGTCTGCGAAGCCAGCCTCTCACTAGTAATGCAGGGAGGGAGCTGTCTCAGACTTCACCATCCTCCCCCCCCCCCTCACCCACACACCATTCACTAGCTGGGACATGGGGGAAGTCAGGAGTGAGGGTCAGGCAGCTCCCCCCTGTCTGTGAAGCCAGCCTCTCACTAGTAATGCAGGGAGGGAGCTGTCTCAGACTTCACCATCCTCCCCCCCCCCCTCACCCACACACCATTCACTAGCTGGGACATGGGGAAGTCAGGAGTGAGGGTCAGGCAGCTCCCCCCTGTCTGTGAAGCCAGCCTCTCACTAGTAATGCAGGGAGGGAGCTGTCTCAGACTTCACCATCCTCCCCCCCCCCCCTCACCCACACACCATTCACTAGCTGGGACATGGGGGAAGTCAGGAGTGAGGGTCAGGCAGATCCCCCCTGTCTGTGAAGCCAGCCTCTCACTAGTAATGCAGGGAGGGAGCTGTCTCAGACTTCACCATCCTCCCCCCCCCCTCACCCACACACCATTCACTAGCTGGGACATGGGGGAAGTCAGGAGTGAGGGTCAGGCAGATCCCCCCTGTCTGTGAAGCCAGCCTCTCACTAGTAATGCAGGGAGGGAGCTGTCTCAGACTTCACCATCCTCCCCCCCCCTCACCCACACACCATTCACTAGCTGGGACATGGGGGAAGTCAGGAGTGAGGGTCAGGCAGCTCCCCCCTGTCTGTGAAGCCAGCCTCTCACTAGTAATGCAGGGAGGGAGCTGTCTCAGACTTCACCATCCTCCCCCCCCCCTCACCCACACACCATTCACTAGCTGGGACATGGGGGAAGTCAGGAGTGAGGGTCAGGCAGCTCCCCCCTGTCTGTGAAGCCAGCCTCTCACTAGTAATGCAGGGAGGGAGCTGTCTCAGACTTCACCATCCTCCCCCCCCCCTCACCCACACACCATTCACTAGCTGGGACATGGGGGAAGTCAGGAGTGAGGGTCAGGCAGCTCCCCCCTGTCTGTGAAGCCAGCCTCTCACTAGTAATGCAGGGAGGGAGCTGTCTCAGACTTCACCATCCTCCCCCCCCCCCCCTCACCCACACACCATTCACTAGCTGGGACATGGGGAAGTCAGGAGTGAGGGTCAGGCAGCTCCCCCCTGTCTGTGAAGCCAGCCTCTCACTAGTAATGCAGGGAGGGAGCTGTCTCAGACTTCACCATCCTCCCCCCCCCCCCCTCACCCACACACCATTCACTAGCTGGGACATGGGGGAAGTCAGGAGTGAGGGTCAGGCAGCTCCCCCCTGTCTGTGAAGCCAGCCTCTCACTAGTAATGCAAGGAGGGAGCTGTCTCAGACTGGTATCAGGGTTAGGGCACTGTGTGCAGCAAGATGACAACACTCCTGGTATTAGGGATAGGGCACTGTAAGAGATGACTGTAGTAGATTGAATAAAGTTCTGATGTTTCTGCTCTCCTCACACCAAACAAAAACAACACACAAGCAGAGAAGCCCTTCTTACAAAGCTGAGCTAGTGAGTTAAGTAGGAGGAAAAGTAAACATACTGGTGCCAGTGTGGCTACTTAAAAAATACACTTACCAACAATCAATTACATATATTTGAACTGTGTACAGTTCCAGCCAGGACCACCTTTCTAAAATGCACAGTGATTGGCAAATTCAACATGCACTAGCATTTCAGGTGCCTGCTAACAAAAATAATAAACAAACAAGTTCTAGTCACGTGAGTGCTGATCATTACATTACTTTTTTTGTCAAGCTTCCAACTGTTTCCATTTCACATCCCCCCAACCATATTGGTAACATCAATAGATAAGAGCACAGCCAGCCAATAGGAATACATACATACATATTCATTCCTAAGTGACCTTTACTGACCTGGGAAGTGTGAACACTTTGTTTCATTTTCTGTTGGTGTTCGTTAGTTTCCAGTTCCATTTCCCATCCCCCCAACCATCACCTCAGTGGTAACCTTGGTAACATCAATAGATAAGAGGGCAGCCAGCCAATAGGAACACATATTCATTCCTAACTGACCTTCAGTGACCTGGAAAGTGTTTATTTGTATCATTTTCAGTTAGTGCGCACTAAATCGAGTTAGTGCGCACTAACGGGGAGTTAGTGCGCACTAACACGATTTAACGATTTTTAACGATAAATCGTTAGAATTTCTATTGTATCGTGTTCTATAACGATTTAAGACGATATAAACATTATCGGACGATAATTTTAATCGTTGAAAAACGATTCACATCCCTAATGGTAAAGGACTCCTGTGAATATGTGGACTCCTGACCGGTGTGCGCACAGAAAAAAACCCCAACTGGCTGACCATGGGGGCTTCTCCATCCACTTCCTGTGCCCACTGAACCTTGGTCAAGTCTCTCCACAGATTTCATTGTGGATTTGCCTCCTTCAAAAGGAAATACTGTAATCTGGATCATCATTGACCGTTTATCAAAAATGGGCCACTTTGTCCCCTTACCTGGACTTCCGTCGGCTCCAGAGTTAGCTTGACTCTTCTTGACCCACGTATTTCGCTTACATGGACTTCCACAAGAAATTGTCTCTGATCGTGGTCCCCAATTTGCTGCTAAATATTGGAAGTCTCTATGTAAAAAGTTCAATATAACGTTAAACATAATATCAGCCTTCCATCTGCAAGCAAATGGCCAAGCCGAAAGGACCAATCACTCTTTGAAAACCTTCCTACGATTGTATGTCAACGACCAACAAGATAACTGGGCTGACCTCCTGCCATGCGCAGAACTATCCCATAATACTCACATTGCATCTGCCACAGAAGTTTCACCCTTTATGGTGGTCTTCGACCGTCAACCACACTTACCTCTACCAGTTCCACTTAGTGTACCCTCACCTGCAGCCCAATCTACAGCACAAACCATACACCGGCTCTGGAACCAAGTAAGGGAGATACTCTGCCAAGAGGCTGACTGGGCCAAACACTTCACAGATACACATTGTCGGACCTCACCCCTGTTCCGGCCAGGTCAGAAAGTCTGGCTCATTACCAAACACATCTGGCTACGACTGCAGTCCCAACAGCTATCCCCCAAATTTATTGGACCTTTCCCCATCGTCTGACGCATTGGAGCAGTTACCTATCAACTTCAACTTCCAGCGTCCATGGTAATTCACAACACATTCCACGTATCGCTACTTAAGCCCTTAGTTCTGTCCTGGCATTCTCGAAAGCCTCCTCCACCTATGCAACATGCACCAGAAACAGAACATATCCTGCAAGTCAAGGAGGTCTTGGATGTACGACGCCGGCGAGGCCACTAGGAGTACCTTCTGTCATGGGAGGGTTTCAGTCCAGAAGAAAACTCCTGTGAGCCCTCCCACCACATTCTGGATAAGACATTACACCAGGACTTCCACTGTGACCATCCTGAGAAATCCAGGCCGGTAAGGGGGAGACCTAGAAGGGGGGTTACTGTTGCGCGTCCCGTCCGTGCTAGACCCACGCCCGGGCCTGCTCACCTTGCTTCTGCACTGTCGGGCCCCAGGCCATCCTCTCCCGCTGCTGCTGCAAGTGCCTCCTGTCCGTGGCGCTCCACAGCGGCGTCTCCCAGGCCCTCCACGTAGGACTTAGCTACACGCTGGGGTGCGGCGTCCTCTCCAGTGTCAGCCCTGCTCCTAGGCGCGTGCACGGACTGCCCAGCCCTTTAAAGGGCCAAGGGCGGGAAACAGCTCCACGGTGCAGCCCGATGACGTCACATAACCTCATATAAAAGTGAGGCCCTGTCCCCCAGGACCTTGCCTTGGCAATCGGGTCGACACCGTGGTGTTATTTGTTTGCCATCTCCTTGTTCCAGCGTCTCCTTGTTCCAGCATCTTCCTGTTCCTGAGTCTCCGTGTGTTCCTGCATCCTTCCCAGGTAGTACCCCTTCGTATTGACCTCTGCCTGCCTGACCATTCTCTTGCCTGCTGCCTGGAACTGACCTCTGCCTGATTGACCATTCTCCTGTCTGCTGCATGGAACTGACTCTCGCTTACCTTGACTACACTCGGCCTGATCTTGGTATTGACCCCTGCTTTGGCTGACTACTTCTGGATTGATACTCTGGCTCTGACCCTTGCGCTTGACTTGGACACTCTCTTCTGGCCTGCTGGGAATCCACTCGTGGCTTCCACCTGACTAAACCTGCAGGCGTTGCCTGTCTCGCCCGGAGAACCTTTCTGAACTATGACCTTCCTGAAGTCTCTGGAGCTTCCAGTTCGGGTCTAGTCCATCCTATCTGCGTTAGCTGCGCACATTTGTTCATGATGGGCACACTTCTCTGCTACCTCTCCGGGGGACCACCCAAGGCCCACCTAAGACCAGGCGGTCCAGGTACCCAAGGGCTGAACCTGCGGAAACCCTGGACTGTTATTGGTGAAGCTCCAGTTAGCCTCTGTCTCATCGTATGCTCCGCCTCCTGGTGGCAGGCGCTCTCTGGATCCGGCCAGAAGGCCATACCAATCCTGCACCAGGCCAAGGGTCCACCTCCAGCGCAACAGTAAATAGGGCACTGTAATTGTATAAACTAAAAAATGTTAATATTCAAAGACATATAGCTGGATAAGTTATCTGGCTAGATGCCATGTTTTAAATATCCCCACTAAGCATCCAGCTAACTTTTAGCCGATAAGCTATTTGGCTAAAAAGTAGCCGGCTAAATAATGGGCATTTCGGAGGCATTTTGGGGTAGAGACAAGTTAGCCTAATAACTTATCCAGCTGTATCCACTGTCAAGAGTAAGCTGAACATTTTTTTTGGTTATCTCTAGTAGATTTAAAGTTATCCAGCCTCATGTGGCCAGATAACTTTAGACTTAGGGCCTCATTTTCCAAGGAGTTACCGCGTGCGATAAATTCGCAAATCGCGATAACAGCCGTTAACGCGATTTGCGAATGTAAATTTCTAATTTGGTATTCAGGGGGCGGAGCTGGGGCGGAGCATATGTAAAGCGGGACACAGTTATCGTGTGCGGCGAAACAGCCGCAGTGTTAGCGCGGCTCCTATCGCGGCTAATAGCTACAACCCCTTCATTTGCGTTACATACTGCGCTAGAGGGCAGTAAAGGTTTATCGCGGTGCATGACATTTCCGGACAGCCTATTTCAGGCTCCAGCATATGGGGGAGAGGGGGAGAGAGAGAGAGAGAGAGAGAGAGGCCCACCTAGTAACTCGAGGTGGGGATTAGGTATGAGCGTAGGGGGTTGTGGGCCACTTTCACATTCAACATGAGACCTACAGAAAGAACAGTGGTCTCTAGTGAAGATTTGAAGGCCTTCGGACTGAGGAAACTCACTCCAAGAAGAGATTTGGGCAACGTTCTCTCCACCTAGCTTGTTGTTGCCCAGGTAGAGTGTCCATCAAGCTAGGTGGAGAGAATATTGTCCAAATCTCATCTTGGAGTGAGCTTCCTCACTCCGAAGGCCTTCAAATCTTCACTAGAGACCACTGTTCTTTCCGTAGGTCTCATGTTGAATGTGAAAGTGGCCCACAACCCCCTACGCTCATACCTAATCCCCACTTCGAGTTACTAGGTGGGCCTCTCATAGGGATACAAATACCTGTCTAGGGCATAGACATTATAGCAAGGCTCGCCTCCGCCACTCCCTCAAACCCCTCAGTGAGCATTTAAAAAATAACAGTGGTGGGGCTGCGGGGCCAGTCTCCCCCCCAAGATTCATTCAGTCTCTGTTCCAGGCCTGTCAAATAAAGTCCAGCTCCCTCCAGCAATCTATATTTTTAAAAACTGACACCCATCCATGCCTCCTCAGAACCCATGGACAAGGGAAACCATGCAGCCTTGCTCAAACACCACCACCTCCCACACCATCTATAGCCACACAAAATTTCATTATGCACTTGTAACAAATTTTACATGAAAAGCAACATTCACAAGTACAGTCTTCTGAGGCAAAATATCACTTACAACATATTTATTATATTTACATGCACTGCTGTGGTGCCAATCAGAAAACTTTGCAAAAAAGACAGTTGGAACTCCTAAGGAATTTATAATGGCACCTCAGAAAGCCATGAATAAATGAACTTACCATTACAATATAGTAAAACTAACTACAAGCACTCAAACAGAAGCAACCTTATCTATGAAAAGGCAACACTGCAAATATTACACCAGGCCCTAGAACACCAATACACCTCCTATTAGGAAAACAGAACAAATCAGGCTACTATAGATCCCTACACTGAAATTACATGTCAGCAAAATAGCTCACCTTGTTCACATATGCAGACTACAGACAGATCCTGAACAAATACAGTAAAGAGTCCAGAGAGTATAAATAGAAATGTACTGAGAAGAATTCATCTGGAACCCACAATAAGCCAACCTTTATATGCAGAACAACAATGGGAAAACAAAAACATAACCATTCTTTATAAAATATTATATAATAAAATCAAGAAATATAAAACATAATTATAGTAAAATCAGATTAATAAAAAGAATAAATATTTCAAACCAGATAATGAATAGAATATCCAAAATATTTCAAACACCAATGCAATATTTCAAAATATCTAATAATTAAAAAATATTCTAATATTTCCCAAAAAAACTATAAAATATTTCAAAATAGCAAAAACATCAAATTACACCCAATAATTAAAACTAATAAGGATTAAAAAATCTCCTGCTCTCCATACTGGGATCTTTTGATTTCCAGTCACCCTGAGATTTTCTTGGATTCGGAGAGATAGGGCTGCCCAAACTTTATCTTCTCTTTCTCACACACACACTCACAATAACACATTGATTCTCTCACTCACTTCCTGTCTCATATACATGCCTATGCTCTCACACTTACTCCTTATCTCCCTCACAGACACATAATGGGCTAGATTTTAAAAGCCCTGCGCCGGCACGCCTATTTTGCATAGGCCGCCGGCACGCGCAAAGCCCCGGGACGTGCGTAAGTCCCGGGGCTTCGTAAAAGAGGCGGGAGGGGGCGTGTCCGGGGGCATGTCCGGGGTCAGGGGGCGGTCCGGGGCGGGTCCGGGGGCATGGTGACGGTTTGGGGGCGGGCCGGTAGGGCGGTCCCGAGTCCCCCGGCACTGCGGCCTGTGCCGGGGGATGCCGAGGCAGCACGTGCAAGTTACGCCTCCTCCAAGCAGGCGTAACTTGCACAACAAAGGTAGGGGGGGTGATTTAGGTAGGGCTGGGGGTGGGGTAGATAGGGGAAGCGAACGGAGGCAGCCTGTGCGGCTCGGCGCGCGCAGGCTGCTGATTTTGTGCAGCCTTGCACGCGCCAACCCCGGATTTTATAAGATACGCACGGCTTCGCGCGTATCTTATAAAATCCAGTGTATTTTGTTCGCGCCAGTTGCGCGAACAAAAGTACGTACGCGCATACTTATTTAAGATCTACCTCAGCGTGTGTGTGCGCATGCCTGTGAGAGCCTATAAGTGATACATAAGACTCTCAAAGGTGCACACATATATATACACAGGCTTCACACAGACACACACACATGCTCACAGGCACTCACAGACACACACACAAGCACACAAGCTCTCACACACAGGCAAACACATGCATACAAGCTGACACATTACACACAAGCTTTCACTTTGTCACACACCCAAGCAAACAGGCTGTCACACAGCCACACATACAAGCTTTCACACAGGCACAGACACAGACACACACAGGCTCACACACAGACATACACAAGTTCTCACATAGACTCAGTCACACACATATATGGCCTCCTATTCTCTTTGGGCCTGGTGGTTTGAGCTCCATCACAGCCCCCGGGCTCCTCTTCTCTTCGGGCTTAGTGGGATAAGCTCCACCACGTTCCCGTGGGCTCCTTTTCTCTTCGGGCCGTGGTGGGATGAGCTCCAACATGGCCTGGCGGGCTCCTCTTCTCTTTGGGCCGTGGTGGGATGAACTCCACCATGGTTCGGCAGGCTCCTCTTCTGATTGCCCCCGGGAGCAGGAGCTGGCACTGAAGTGGGAAAAGTTGTGCGCAGGCACACATGTGATATATTTTCAGGGAACACTGCTGTGGTGCGGTATTTCCTCTTCAGCCACCGGCAGGTGGAACTTTACCAGCGGCCTCTCTTTCTCTTCAACTACCAGCAGGTTTGGCTCTGCTGGCGGCCCTGTGGCCTCTTCTGTTGCCGCCACTGCCCTCCTCCCACCCCGGGTGTGCTTCCCCATGCAAATGCACAGTATGCACACCTGGTCACACTGGGCCTGCTTCTACCATGATCCTGGCTGGCAAATGTATGCATTGCTAGATCTACAAATCTCTTTCCACTCCAAACTCTTGTCCAATTGTATTCATATTGTGGTCATGATAGTCTTTGTTGGGAACTATACCACAGTTTCACCTCAGCTTAAGTCAGGGGTGAGCAAACTGTTAGAGCCACAGCCCCCCTTCTATTCATGCAATTGGTTGGGGTCTCCCCAAGATGCATTACTATAGATATAGATATTCCCATATATATTCACACACACACACATACATAGGGCATACATTAGGCAGCCACACTGCCAACCAGTGGTTCTAAGTCCCCATTTTGTTTCTCTTCAAGTTCCTGAAAGGAGTAAGCTCACACATCCCCACACAAACACACAGACAACCCACACCAAGACAGACACAGAGAGGAATGGATACCTTATACCCATAATCGGAAAGACAGAGTGAAACAGACACAGAGACCCCATAGCAAGAAAGAAACCTAGACACACATCCTACACTCAGACATTCCACAGAGAGATAGAAACCCAACACCCAGATAGGCACAGCAACAGAAAAAAAAAAACAGACAGACAGAAAAACACAGACAGAACAACCCCAGACAGAAGACAGATGCACCACAGACAAACAGAAAGAGTTATAGACACAAGACACCCAGGGGCCGATGCAATTAGACTCACTCGGCAGTCAGACGTGGAATGAGTCTAATAGCGCTAATCACATGCAAATGCATGTGATTGAGGCTATTAGCAATCACTCCAGATGCAAAAAACAAAATGTGCATCTAGGGCGCACATTTAATGCTCAGCAATTAACGCCTGCCTGGAGCTTCACATCACCTCTCATTCTCCTCCTAGTTACCAAAAGTTGTAGTAATGACTATGCAGGCAAGTTCAGTGTCCCCCATGGCTGCTTCTTCTCCCCTACATACAGCTGCATGTATTTCCTTTCTAAACCAGAAACACACCCTGCAGAAAGGAGTCATCATATTGAGAACATTTAACACATAATCTGTCAGTGTTTGTGTAGAACACAATGATCTTGTTGAAACTACTGACCCTTTGAAGATGGGCGTAGAAAGAGATTGGAGAGAAATGACAAGACTCGAATTACCAACTCCAGAGAAGATAACCAGTCTATTAGCTAGAGATGTGAATCGGAATCGGTTCGGATTCCGGTTCCGATTCACATGTGGGTTTTTTTTCATCGGGCCCGATCGCGGTTTTGTTTATCGGCTGCGCCCGGGCTGATAAACAAAAAGGAGGGCGCACTGGATGGCCGGCACCATCTTTAAAAATGGCGTGGGCCATCCAGTGCTCCTACCATGTGACAGGGGCCGGCCAATGGCACGGATACCCTGTCACATGGTAAGGGCAAAGGCCATCGACACCATTTTGATTAGTGGCAGCCGACGGCCCGAGAGCGGGAGATCGCTCCCAGGACCCCCACTGGACCACCAGGTACCTGTAAAATGTTTTTGGGGGGATCGGGAGGGTGGGGGAAGCAAAGGGATTCGTTTTAAAGGGTTGGGGTGGGTTCAGGGGTTATTTTTGTGTGCCATTTTTCCCACCCTCCCCCAAAATGATAAGAGAACCCCCACGATATTGATCGTGGGGTTTTCCTATTGTTTCGGGGGAGCCCCTGATTTCTGACGATTTTGAAAATATCGACGATATTTTCAATCGTCCGAAGCCCGATTCACATCCCTACTATTAGCTCACCTATCACTTAATACAAAAACACCCAGCGTGAAACAAGTGTCGCATCCAGATTTATTGGAGTTCATATACCCATTCCAGACACAAACACTCTTGGGAGCTTTCTTTAGTTCTTCTGTTCCTGTGCTCAGCTCTTTCCTATAGTCCCAGGCTTTGACCATGCTCTAGATCTGCACCTCACGTCAATCCCAGTGCTTCCTCCACATCGGCATATTGCATAACACCTTAAGGTATGTGATTGGCCCATACCCTGTGACCCAACCTGTATTATTAATTGAGGGGGAAATAGAGGCTAGACAGGGAAATGGAGGATAGAGGGGGTGTGAGCAAGTAGATGGAGGATTAAGGCAGCACTGGGAGAGATGAATGCTTGATGGGATATGGAGAGAACAATGGAAGCTGAAAAGAGAGGGTATGAAAAATTAAAGGAGCGATATGAAGGTTGGTTAAGGTGAGAAAAAGAAGCTGAGAAGGGATAGAGTGAAGATAGGATCGAAGATGGAATAAAGACTTAGAAGAGTGATTAAAGTCAGAAGGCTATGAGGAGGAAAATAGAGCTTAGGAATGGATACAATACAAAACAGCTTGAAGAGGAGGGCCAGATAGGGGATAAGAGACAAGAGGAAATGAATGGCTGGTAGGGGTAAATGGTAGATGTGAAGGAAGGAAGTAATAAGTAGAAAAGGAAAGAGGGAATATTGGGAAAAGCAGCATGCTGTAAACATGGATAGAGATCAAAAGGAGGAAGAAAAATGAAGAAATGCTGGTACTCCATATAAATATGTGCCAGTCTGAATTTCAGGATAGACAGTCAATTATTAAGATCTGGAAGACAAATTATCTGGGATTCCTTTTCATATTTTAATCTGGTCTTCAGACTACAAAGTAGCTGGAGGATCACAGGTCTTGATGTGCACTGGAGAAATAGCCTTTTCGAAGCCACATATTAGGGCAGAGCCCTGTTTGTCACTTTTGTGACATTTACTGTCTCGGAGCCTTTTCCATAATGGCCTTGCTCCAGCTGCACCTGCTATAACAGGATCTTACTGCTCTTCAGGCTCAGCGTCTGACGTCTCCATCTCAGACCTCTGGTCATTGTCAGAGTGAGGTTAATAATACTTCTGTGTTTAGAAGGTATTCTGAACCAGGAAGCCATACACTGAGTTGCAAGACAAATAATAGGAATTCAGAGTAATTGTGCTTTAAAATTACAAGACTGAGATAATGGAGAGAAGAGCAGTCATGGGAAGTCAACCATTAGGAAATGCTAAGCTAAACAAATGGGATTTTATTTTAGATAAGCTTGAAAGTAAAACAGAGACACTTTTGTATTTCGCCTGTCAGCTTCCCGCTGCCCTTTTGAGCTCAGTCGGAATCTACCTGTACTGGGATTATGGTGCAATGAGGTTTCATTCACATCTACCTGTGGGATTATTTATCTTCCTACTTCTGCACACCTCACTTCTCCCCTTTCTTCTTTGTAGCTCAACCATTAAAGCGAAAATCCTTTGACCAGAGGTAGGGGACCTTTGATTTCAGTTTTGTTTTATTTTCCCTGGGAATTTCAATGTTCTAACAACAAAACCAAAATCAGTGGAAAAATGACTTTTCCACTGGTTTTTCTCCTGTTTGTTATAACAAAGTCATTTTACCACTGATTTTGTTTGTTGTTTCCCATGGAAAATAAAATAAAAAGTGAAAAGGAAGGTGCCTGATCATAGGCTCCCTGCAGAACCTGGTACGTGAGTTCCCTCAGTCCAGCCATTAACTGTCACTGTGGTGCACTGCCTGGGCCTCTCCCCCTCCAGGGACTGGGAACGCTGCCTTCACAGCAGAGACAACTTTGAACAAGACTTAAGCTTTGAGCAAAGCAGCTGAAGCAATGCAGATGTTGGCCTACCTTTTGTACCTTTGTAAAGATAGTACAGTTTGACGACTCCACAGGCAAGCCAATGAATGTATCTCTTGTCACACGTTTCTACAAATAAAACATCAGAAGAGAAGGGAGACAGACTTGGACACATGTGGAATGCAACACTTTCTTTTCATTTTCTTCCTTCTTTTGTTTGGAATAAGAAAGGATTAACACTCAGATTTCAGAACATTACAACTGGTAGATTCGCTTTCCAAACATAGGGGTGGTTTTATCAAAGGCATTTTGGTTGGTAAATTGGTGCTTTACCTGTGAAAGTGCCCTGTTAGAGCACTGTCTGTCTGATATGCAGGCAAACTTACTGGTGTTTGTCATGTATGTGTGCAAGTTTACCCGGATTGAACAGAGAGGTTCCTGCGGGCAGAGTTGGAGAGAAGTTCGCACTTACATGGTTACTTTTCCATTTTCAACAGTATGCATGTAAAATTTCCCCCAAATTCCTGTGCACATAATGGCAATGTATAGATAATTTGCACATTATTTGCTATCAGATTTATGCAGGTGGTTACAAAATTACCCTCATAAATTCCAACATCTCCTCTGGAATGAGAGAAATATCGGAATGAGAAGAAGAAAATATTCCTCAGTATTACTGGTGAAAAGGCTACCACTGACTAATCTCACTGCTTGATCCCATATGGAGAGGGGGAAAGGATGATCGCAGCTTGAAGGAACCCAAACCGGTGTGGAGAGGAGGCAGGGAAATCATGCAACTAAATGCCACCATGAGGGGCCTACAGCTAATTGAGCGGAGGAGGGAAAGTACGCTGCCACCAGTGCCTTCATCAGCCGCTGCTCAGAATACCAGAGGAGGAGACAAGCAGAGTGGCAACCCTGAGGAGCATTTCTGGCCACTGCTGTATGTGCTCCAGTTGCACTGCTGTCCTGACAGTGAGGAAAAAAAAGCTTCCCTGAGTAGTACTGTCATGGTGGTAGGTGGGGGAGGGGGGAGGAAGGCTGGAGAGGTCATGGGGTTCCGGTACTTGGGAATGGACCACAGGAGGAGAGGGCAGGAGGGAAAGCACTTGGGAAGGGTCAGTGAGGGGAGATGTGGGGCTGGAGGGAAAGCACTTGAGAATGGATCGTGGGGAGAGGGCAGGAGGGCAGAATTAGAACAGGAGTGAAACCACTCGGAAAGGGGCTTTGAGGGGGAGGACGGCAGGAGGGAGAATACTTGGGAGAATACACATGAGGGGAGGGTAGAAGACCAGGGAATAATCACAAGAGGAGGAGAACAAGAAGGAAAGCATTCAAGAAAAGAGGCCATTTGGGAAGGGAAACAGGACAAAAGAGAATGGGCCTTGGGGAGGTGCACCATGGGAGGAAGGGAAGAAGGAAGGAAGGAAAGAGCACAGGAGGGAAGGCGCTCGGGAAGAGGCTTTGAGGGGGAGGAGAACAGGAGGGACAGCGCTTGGATCGGAAAGGGGACATGGGGGGGGGGGGGTAGAAAGGAGAGAAATAGGAAAGGGGCCATAGGAGGGAGAGGAGAGAAAAGAAGAGAAGAGAAGGCATTTAGGAAATAGCTATGGGTAGGGGGGAAGCAAGGCATGAGGGAAGGCACTTGGGAAAGGACCATGAGGCAACACTAAGGAAGGAAGAAAGGAAGGAGGGAGGGATTGAAAATGGAAGTGGCCATGTGAGGGAGACAATCAGGAGGGATAACTCTTGGGAAGGGGTCATGGGTGGAGAACAGAAGGGAGGGAACCATAGAAGGGCCACAGGGGCAAAAGGGAAGGAGGAAGGGCACTCAGGAAGGGGGCATGGGTGAGGGGAAGGAGGGCAGGAGGCCAGTCACTTGGGAAGGGGTGATGGTGGGGGTGGGAAGTAGCACTCATGAAGGGATTGAGGGGAGAGGGCAGCGCATACTTTATATCAGTAAGCATCCTTTATTTAGTTAGTTTTATTTCATATTTTACAAATATTTTGTTTGACATGATCTCCCTCTGGTAAAACTGTGCTGCCTCAGATCTGACAACCCATTGGATTCAAGATATTTCAGTCCTTTTCCTTGTTGCCGAGTCTGTATTAATTTTCCCACCAGTGAAGTCAGACTAATCAACCTGTAGTTTCAAATCTCCTTCTGCCACTTTTATGAAGAGAGCTGGCATCTGCCCTTTCTGGTCCCATGTATTACCGGAGTCAATACTTGAGATTCACAATCTTAAACTCTTTAAAAAAGCTGTTAAAACTTTTTTATTTAAGCACACATTTCCTGAATTAAACTCTAAGATGGCAGATATAGAAAATAAAACTAAGACTACAGAAAACAGTCTTAAGGAATCAAAACATGAATAAGGGTTTGTCTTTCTCTCTTCCTCTTATTTTTGTATTTTCCACTGATTTTTTATGTATAATTGTAATGAAATGAAAATGTATGTTTTATTGTAAGCCGCGGGTTAGAAATATTTTAAATAAATAAATAAAAATCTCAATTGACCAGGTCCATCAGCAGACCTGCAACAACCTTTCTGAGTTCCCTTAACATCCTAGGATATATCCCATCTAGTGCTATAGCTCTTACCATTTTCAGTTTTTCAAGTTCTACACAAATACTCTTGTCCATAAATAGTGTGGCTTCTACCCCATTACCATATGTAGTGAGGTAGCAACTAGCAGTGGATAGAATAATAAAGGGCTGGACATGACCAACCTGAGCATCCCTAGTGAATAGAGAATGGAAATGAAGAAATAGTGTAACTTCTGATAAACCTGACATTTACATTTCTACATGAGAGCATCTGCATGGAGCAGCAGTAATTACCCTTAGCTTTAGGCATGGGTGCAACCTGCATGGAACGGCGGTCATTATCCTACGCCAGGTTGGGGCACCCACAAGATGGGTAACTATAGATACAGATATGCACATATACATATACACACATACATAAATATGTTAAGGGTATTCACCAGGCAGCCTCTGCCAACCAATGGCTTAAAACCCCCTTTTGTTTCTCTTCAAGTTACTGAAAGGAGTAAGTTCACACATACACATACACACACACAGGGGCACAGAGAGACAGACACCCCACCTCCAGACACAGAGAAACAGATAATTTGTACGCAGACAAACACATACACCTCACAAGCAGACCAACAGAGCGAAACAGACACCCAGACAGACACAGAGACCCCATACTGTAGAAGTTATAGCTTGTAAGCGCTGTATTTATGGTACAAAAATACAGCACTTACAAAGATCCCTGTATAAACAAGACCCAGACACACAGCTCACATGCAGACACTGATACCCCACAGAGAGAGAGAAACCCAAAACTGTGACAGGCACAGAGACACAGACATACCACATCAAGGCAGACACAGCATCCCCAGACTGAAGACTGACACACAGATGCACCACAGACAGACAGAGAGGCATTGAGTCATTGACACAACACACTCAGACATACAGATCGACACAGCACACCAGAGAGAAAGAGAGACACACACACACACAGGGCAGACAAGGCACACCACATAATAGAGACAAAGATCACAGCACACCAGACAAACACAGATGTACACACTCCTCACCCAGACACACAGGCCACACACCACAATAGTAATGACTGGACATTTTTCCAAAAGCTTAAGTGAAAGCCAACATTTTTTAGGAGCTGAGAAAAACTGCATTCCACCCTGCCCAACTTTATTTTTAACTGTTTTTCACTAATTTTTCCATTTTTCTTAGTTTTCTCATATGTTGTTTTTTTTATCATGTTCTGATTTGCATATTTAACACCTTTTTTATTATTTTCCTTTCCCCACCTCCTTCCTCTCTCCAGCCTTTTTTCCAGTTTCTTTTCTGCACCTCATCACTTCTTTTTCCCCAGGACCTGGCAGCAGCAGGAACTCTTCTTGGGCTAGCCTGAGGGTGGCAGCTCTTCCTGGGTGCTGAAACACTGTAGTGGCTAGTCCCATGTCCAGTTCTGCCTCAGAAGCAGTGCCTCTCTCTCTGGCCCATGGCTAAGCAGTGGCGTGCTTACCGAGATGTCGCTCCCTCCCTCCTGAAACATAAAAACATGATGGCACAAAGAGATCATATGCACCGTCTAGTCTACCCAACCACCCAATTAATTTAGTTTTATGATTCCCATCAATCCTTTAGAGATCATATGTATTTTACCCCTGCTTTCTTAACTTCCAATACTGTTTTTGTCTCCACCACCTCTAATGGGAGGCCATTCCATGCATCCACCACCCTCTCTGTAAAGAAATATTTCCCGAGATTACTCCTGTTACTTTGGTTAAAGTAGATAGGGCCGGTGAATCCCATTAGGCGAACTAGGTGTCGCCTAGGACGCCAACCATTGGGAGTTGGCAAAGAGCAGCCATGTGGGGGAGAGGAGTAGAAATAGGGATATGAATCAGGCTTCAGATGACTGAAAATATCGTTGATATTTTCAAAATCATCAGAAATCGGGGGCTCCCCCAAAACGATAGGAAAACCCCACGATATTGTTCGTGGGGGTTCTCTTATCGTTTTGGGGGAGGGCGGGAAAAACGGCACACCAAAACAATCCCTAAACCCACCCTGACCCTTTAAAACTAATCCCTTAGCTTCCCCCACCCTCCCGACCCCCCCAAAAACTTTTTACAGGTACCTGGTGGTCCAGTGGAGGTCCCGGGAGCGATCTCCCACTCCCGGGCCGTCGGCTGTCACTAATCAAAATGGCGCCGATGGCCCTTTGCCCTTACCATGTGACAGGGTATCCGTGCCATTGGCCGGCCCCTGTCACATGGTAGGAGCACTGGATGGCCTGCGCCATTTTTAAAGATGGCTGAGAAAATCAGACACTCGGCGGGCCACGAGTGGCATCTTAGTGAATGAGGTTGGACCAGGGCCAGGACCGGGGGAGGAGGGAGGAGGGAGGGGAGCGGGCACAAGACCGAAGGTTCGCCTAGGGCACCTAACACCCTTGCACTGACCCTGACGCCCTTTCCCCCTCATCCCATGACTCTCGTTCTAGAGCCTCCTTTCCACTGAAAGAGCCACCAAAACTGAAAAGTGTAGCCATTTTTTCTTCTCTGATTGGGCAGTCAGTGTGCCTTCCTTCAGGATTGTTCAAAACCTCCTTCAGTGAAGGGTCCACCTCCCCAGTTTGCTCACCCCCATGCCAAACAACTTGCTAGGCAGACTACATAGACCATTTTGGTCTTTCTCTGCTGCTGCCATTAACTATGCTACTTTGGTTAAAGTAGATAGGGCTCAGCTACTAGATTTAGACGAGAAGATGTTCCTTTAGCTCAGTGTTAGAGTCCCCCTGGTTTTGCATCTGAAAGTAGCAAGTTCACTTCCTCAGATCCCCAGCTGGCACAGAGCCTTTACACGGCACAAATAACTGAATGAGAATAAATATTACTAACCAAATATTCCTCTTTTTCTTTGGCTCAGAAATTCCGCCAAATCACAGCTTTAAAGAGAAATAACAAAATGAATAGAACATTAGACATCCAAAATCTAGTAGGAATAAATTATACACCACTGGAACATTAACATTAATGATTCCAAGCCAGAAGAAAATCATCTGGCACCAGCAAAGGCATATAAAAGGGGAACATTTAAAACAAATGAAGTCCATAAACACAGATGAATAAACAGGTGAAAAATGCATGGGAGCTGGGAAACATTGTTTTCAGAAAAGCATTAAACTGAGAATGACTTTTGCTATAATTTGGCATGTGGTGGTGGATGTCTGAGGTTACAAGGGTACCACTTAACACAGGGTAGGACCTTTTAATAGCAAATGCGATTTCATTTCACTAAATTAACATGCAATCTACAAATTCAAAAAGACTGACATATAAGTAAAGTCTACCTAAGGAAGCACATACTGAAATAATAGGAGACAATGGACACTTCATCTAATATACAAATCATTTGCCATTCTGTAGGTTCAAGCTAGAATCACCTAAAGGTCAATGCCATTTTTAGGGTATTCCATGTGCTAAGAATCAGGGCTCCAGCATGAAAACAAATTAGCTTGGGACATTCAGGTTCAAATGAAACTTTTGATGTGCCACAGCTGGAAAATTTTACCCTTCACTTTAAAGGGGCATGTTCAGCATGGGCCTGTCACACTCCTTTATTGCTTACACTTTATTATTTAACACATTTTACTTTTCTAAAAATGGTTAAAGAATTTCTGTTTAATTTGCAGCCCTCCTTTCCTTCCATTGCAATGGGTTACTAGTTACCAGGGAAATAAATGAAATGGGCAGGTAGATTAAGAGCGAGGGATATCTGTTTGCTAGAAAAGGATGAGGGATATCTGCTTGCTAGGATGAGGGGGAGCTGGGGACTCATTTTCCTGAAGTTTGTAGTCCTCTTTCATAGAAATGATGGCAGAAGTCTGCCCAGCAAGCTTATGGTAATATCTGCTACGCCATGCAGGTTACCCCCATGCTTATAGGTTTCCCAGACCGTAAATGTCAGGACTCTCGTTGGTTGCTGTTTGAATCCAATTTCCTGTTACCTCTTGCCATTGAAGCAGAGAGCAATGTTGGAGTTGCATCAAAGTATCAGGCTTATTGGTTAAGGGTAGTAACTACCGCATCAGCAAGTTACCCCCATGCTTATTTGTTTCCCTAGAACAGGGGTCAGGAACCTTTTTGGCTGAGAGAGCCATAAACGCCACATATTTTAAAATGTAATTCCATGAGAGCCATACAATATGTTTAAAACTAAGTACAAGTAAATGTGTGCATTTTATGTAAGATCACACTTTTAAAGTACAATAAGTCTCTGAAAATATTACACCAGGCCTTAAGACACCAACACATCTCCTATTAGGAAAACGGACCAAGTCAGGCTGCTATAGAGTCCTACACAGAAACTATACGCCAGCAGAAAACCTCACCTGAATCAAGTGCTGTCCCTCACCTAACATAGAATAAAGAGACCAAAACGCATAACAAGAAGCATACAGAAAAAACTGAATTGGAAACTGCAACAAGCCAGAGTCTCTGTATGCAGTGTAACAAAGGAAAAAAGAAACATCACCCATCCTTATAAAACAAATCAAGAAATATAAAATCATCAGCAGTAAAACTGTACTAACAAAAAGAACATATTTCGAAACAGCTGATGAGTGGAATATCCAATAATTAAACACTCATATAAAACATTTCCAGATACCAACAAAATATTTCAAAATAGCAGACACAAAGACCCAGTAATGAAAAATAATAAGGATACAAAAATCTTTTTGCTCTGCATACCTGGGAACGTTTGATATCCAGGTGTCCTGAGATTGTTCTGAATTAGCAGGAGGTGGGGTGGTTTGCTTGGAACTTTCTCCTCTCTCAGTCACATACCAGCGCTCTCTCTCACACTGGCTCTCAATGACACACCTATACACACATGCTCTCAGTACTCACATATACACATGTTTTTTCTCTTTCACTTATATAGGCTCTTAATTACACATTTACACACATGCTGTCTATCTTTTCACGCTTACACACACACACAGGCTTTCAATCACATAAATACATGCTGTCTTTTTCTCTCACACACAGACTCTCATTCACATGCTTACAAACATGTCCTCTCTTTCTCTCATTTACACACAGGCTCTCAATCACATATTCAAATGCTCCCTCACCTAAATCAGCTCTCAATCACACACAGACACACATGGTCTCTCTCTCTCATTTAAACACAGGCTCTCAATCACATACTCACATGCTCCATCACCTAAACCAGCTCTCAGTCACACACAGACACACATGATCTCTCTCTTACTTATACACACAGGCTCTTAATCATACATACACATGATTTCTCTCACACACAAAGGATCTCAATCATACACACATACTCTTTCACACAAACAGGTTTTCAATCACAAACTTACACATACAGGTTCCCAATGGTAAATTTACATTCATGCTCTCTCTCTCTCACAGGCAGGCTCTCAATCACAGACATACTCTCTTTCACAAGTACAGGCTCTCAATCATTCACATACATGCAATCTCTCATACACACACACACACACACACACACACACACACACACAGGCCCCCCTCCCCCCCGCGGCCCGGAAGAGGAAGTGGAGCGTATCGGGTGCCTGTGCGGCAAGAAGAGGCCACGCTAGTGCGCTCGGCATCGGCCCGAAGAAAAGAAGACTGCAGCGCGGCTCGGAGGAAAATGAAGAGGTTCAGCCGCGGCCGATGGGACTCCGCCTCCGCGAGGGCTGAAAATTAAGAGGTTAGCGTTGGGAGGAGGCTGCTGCTGCCGCGAGTTCCCGGGGTGGGGAAGAGAGAGAGTGAATTGCATGTATGTGAATGAGCGAGTGTTTGCTCGCTCATTCACTCTCTCTCTCCCCCACCCCGGGAACTCGCGGCAACAGCAGCCTCCTCCCAACGCTAACCTCTTCATTTTCAGCCCTCGCGGAGGCGAAGTCCCATCGGCCGCGGTTGAAGTTCTTCATTTTCCTCCGAGCCGCGCTGCAGTCTTCTTTTCTTCGGGCCGATGCCGAGCGCACTAGCGTGGCCTTTTCTTGCCGCACAGGCACCCGATACGCTCCACTTCCTCTTCCGGGCAGCGGGGGGGGGGGGGGGAGGGGGGGCAGGAAAAAGAGAGCACGCCGGTGCCGCTGACTCCAGCTGTCCTGCCGCGTTCCGCCCGGGCTGACAACATTTTAAGCCCGGGCGGAGGAGGACCGGGGAGCAGCTGGGTCAGCGGGAAAGTGTGGCGACACTTGTCTGCGAGCCAGATGCAGCCCTCAAAAGAGCCATATCTGGCTCGCGAGCCATGGGTTCCCGACCCCTGCCCTAGAACGTAAAAGTCGGGGCCTTCATCGGTTGCTGATTGAATACAATTCCCCTTTTCACCTGCCATTGAAGCAGAGAGTCATGATGGAGTTGCATCAATAGTATGAAGGCTTATTGGTTAAGGGTAGTAACCGCTGCACCAGCAAGTCACCCCCATGCATTCTTTTCTTAATTTCCATCCTCTAGCCTTTAGGGATCCACAGTGTTAATAGTAGCTCCTTCTGTTTTTTCTGATTTTTAGACTTCAGTCGATTGCTGGACACTGAATACTGAATAGTTTGCTCTGCTCACACTTTGGCCCCTGGTTTATATTCTTCACTACAATATTTAGTTGTTTATCCCTGTGCACTGTTTTTCATTTTTAACTTACAGACACATTACACTGGTTTTCGTTGAAATTAGTTTAGATTGTTTCTTTTCTCTTTGTTCTGCTAAAAAGGGGAACCTAGTTCCATATATTGACCTGGTGACACCACCAGGTGGCATTAGATCAAACCAATCTAAAATAGACCTATGTTGATTGCTTTCTTTCTGAAGGTGTCATTCTGCAAGATTTAGAGTCCACTATAGCTGGGTTCTTAAGGGACCCTTGGTTTGAGGGCCCTAGCAGGGCTGGTGCAAGGGTATTGGGCGCCCCAGGCGACCCTTGCGCTGCCGCCCCCCTCCCTCTCCTCCCCTCCCCTTCCCCTACCTGTTTCGGCACCGACTGTGCGCTTCTCAGAGTGCCAAGCTGTAGGGGGCGCTGAAGAGCAGTCACGTGGTGCCGCAAGCGGGGCCTATCCCGCTCGTGGCAAAGAGAAATAGAAACAGTCGGCGCTGAAACAGGTCGGGGAGGGGTTGTCACACTGTTTGCTTCTCAGGGCCGCGAGCAGCGCGGCCCTGAGAAGCACACAGTCTCTATTTCTGTTTGCTGCGAGCAGGTTAGGTCCCACTTGTGGCACCACGTGGCTGCTCTTCGGCGCCCCCTACGGCTCGGCGCCCTAGGCGACCACCGAAGTTCGCCTAATGGACACACCGGCCCTGGGCCCTAGGCAAGTCACTTTACCCTTAAGGCTTTTCTCCATTTTGTGTAAATCAGATGCTTAAATTGTAAACCCTCTGAGGATAGAGACATACCTACAGAACCTAAATATAATCTACTTTGAAGTGCTAAAAAGTGTAATAAAAATAAATAAGAACATTAAATAGTCAAGGACTGTTACTGTGATGACTGACTCTATAGCTCAAATGAGACCAGTTCTGACTGAGCTGGAATCCAAAAGAAGCAGAAGGAAACTTCTGGGTCAACATAAGAAAGAAAGAAAAGCGATGGCATTCGGAATAAAAGACAGACTTCATATCAGCTTAATTCTTACATAAGTTTCTGAATGAAAGAATTAAAGATACACCACAGTTTGATTATTTTCAGTATGCAGCATGAACCCAAGAACTAAAAGTACATTGCTAATTCCCTATTACTTATTTTCAGCAATTAAAACTGTAATGTAACCTAATTAACAATTTTCAATAAAATAGAAATTTTCCAAACGTTGTGTTTCTTGGTAGTAAGATAACTGCACATTATGAAAAGATTTCATATTCTGCCAGTAGCACGCAGAGCAGAATTGCCTGGCATTGTTAATAGTTTCGAAATTGTTAGTAGATACTGATGATTTTTCAAAGGTGACGGGGTATAGGAGTATCTTTAGAAACAGACTGGCACATTATTAGCTGCTAAAGGTTTCAGTGGGCCTAGAGCAATACAATATGAAAAGCAGAATACCTTTGACATATTCATGTGAATAACCATTCAACCTCTAGTGCTTTCAGAGGATGCCAGATCCTGATAAACAAAGTATCTTCCGTCTAAATACAGAATTGTTAATATTCCTGAAGTGGCAGATCTTTCCTTGTTTTTCCCTCACAGTGAGAATTCAGTGAAACATTTTCTCTTGCTTCCTGTAAATGACATCCTGTTTAAATTGTCCATTCTTCTGGTTTCTGTCTTTTTTGTCACATAACTAGTGGTAGTAACATTAGGAATTTGCAATTTACTGTACATTATTAGAAAAATGTTCAGGTATGCTATGTGGAAGGTTTATATTCCTAAATTATAAATGTTAACAAAATGTACCACTAGTTAGCAGAAACTACATAAGTATGCCCCATGTAAAACTGTATACAAACAAAAGACAAATTAGCAGCATTTTCTGAAAGGCTCTCTATGTTAAGGGAGTGGACCCTTGGGCCGGCTGAGACGGATGGTGTTGTGCTGTGGGGACCCACAGTGTACGTCGCAGCCGGAAGACGGCGCTGAAGAGATGTTCCAGAGAAGGCTTCGCCACTGGAAACCCGAAGTCCCCCCAGGAGGAGCCCATAGGGACCCGGGCCTCTTGGACTTAGGTGTGATCCTCTGCAACCAAGGACCAGAGGGGCAGCCTGAGTAGGGTATCCAAGGCAACGGCCGAGCCCGGGAGGCAAGAAAAGACTTCACCCTTGGAAGCCCGCGGCCCCCCCAGGAGGAGCCTGTGAGGGCTCGAGCCGCTGGGACTTAGGCGAAACCTCCAGGCAAGAGAAGAACCGGATACCTGCTGAAGAGATGGAAGTTGAAGTCGGAGTTGTGGACGGAGCCGGAGTCAGAAGTCAGGAATCAGAAGACGGAGTCAGAAGCCAAGGGTCAAGCTGAAACAGAGTCGTGGATGGAGACGGAGTCAGAAGCCAGGAATCAGAAGCTGGGGTTGAAGACGCAGGTCAAAGCACTAGTCACTCTAGGGCAGAGGAACCTCGTTGCAAGGATTAGGCCAAGCTGCAGGGTTTAAAAACTCTACAGCATCTGACGTCATCTGAAGGCCGTCCCCCTGATTTCCCACGCTGGCCCCTTTAAGATTCCAGTCCCCACGCGCGCGCGCCTAGAGGGCGGGGCCCAGCATGTCGGATCAGCGGCTTCTCCCTCATGAAGGGAGAGCCGCAGTGGGAGCCATGTCAGGCCTGGTCAGCCGAAGACGAGTTCCTGCGGCCCGGGCTGGCCCCAAGGTAGGTGGAGGGACTGGGGCATGGCCCGGGACCATAACAGTACCCCCTCTCCTAAGTCCCCTTCCCGAGGGTCTGGGTTTAGCAGGATGATCCACATGGAACTGGTGGAGGAGTTCTTTGTCCAGGATGTTGGAGGCTGGCTCCCAGGAATTCTCCTCCAGGTCATAACCCTCCCAAGAGAGAAGGTACTCCCAGCATCTGAAGTGGAATCGTACATCTAGTACCTCCTTGACTTGATAGACCGTATCCTCTTGCGCCTCCAGTGCGGCCGGCGGAGGGGTCTTCCTATGGAAGTTGGACAGAACCAGTGGTTTCAGTAAAGAGACATGGAAGACTTTGTGCACTCTGAGCGTTGCCGGGAGGCGGAGGTGATAGGAAAGTGCCCCTATCCGTTCCACGATAGAGAATGGCCCAATGTATCTTGGGTCCAGGTGCATTGAAGGAAGCCGCAAGCGAAGGTGTTTGGTGCTTAACCATACCTTATCCCCGGGGAGAAATGACGGGGCTGGACGTCGTAGAAGGTCTGCATACTTCTTGGCTATAACCGCAGTACGCTGAAGTTTCTCCCGGGTGGATCTCCAGAGATGTCGCAATTGTTGAGCCGTAAGTTGTATGGCTGGAGATGGTACTACCAACAGCAAGGGCAAGGGGGGCCGGAGTCTCTTCCCATAAACCATGTAGAAAGGAGAACTGCCAGTGGAGGAATGTTTGTGGTGGTTGTATGAGAATTCTTCCCACGGAAGCAGGGCCACCCAATCGTCCTGCAAGTCTCCCATGAAAAACCGGTGGAAGGTCTTTAACGTCCGGTTCGTGCGTTCTACTTGAACGTTAGCTTGAGGGTGGAAAGCGGTCGTGAAGTCTAGCTGGACCCCAAACTTTTTGCAGAGTGCCCTCCAGTATTTTGCCATGAATTGAGAGCTTCGATCCGAGGCGATGTGTCGGGGGAGTACATGAAGGCGAAAGATGTGGTGGGTAAACAGGTTCAACACATATCAACACTTTTTTATTATGGAAATGTATATAATTTATTTTAACTAACAATATGTTATTACAACATGTGTTTTTTAACGAACAAAACATGTAACTAGCATAAATATGTGTCAGTCAATATTTAAAACAACTGTTTTTTATATCTTTTCACATAGTGCGGATACCCAACCTACCCCAAATTTTCACATTAATACAACATTAAATACCCCAAATATTAAAACTTCATACCTAACCCATTCACTTATCCACATTCATACAAACAATTACTATAAAACCTCCCCACAATATTGCATATCCCAACAACAATTAAAGATTCAGAGTACGGGTACAGTAAGTTATTTTATCAACACAACTTACTGTACCCGTACTCTGAATCTTTAATTGTTGTTGGGATATGCAATATTGAGGGGAGGTTTTATAGTAATTGTTTGTATGAATGTGGATGAGTGAATGGGTTAGGTATGAAGTTTTAATATTTGGGGTATTTAATGTTGTATTAATGTGAAAATTTGGGGTAGGTTGGGTATCCGCACTATGTGAAAAGATATAAAAAACAGTTGTTTTAAATATTGACTGACACATATTTATGCTAGTTACATGTTTTGTTCGTTAAAAAACACATGTCTAATGTTGTAATAACATATTGTTAGTTAAAATAAATTATATACATTTCCATAATAAAAAAGTGTTGATATGTGTTAAATCAAGTATTTAGGTAATTGTTCATATTTATGTCCTTTAGATAGTATGATGTGTTATTAAGTTAAGGACTACTATATTACCCTTGTGTTATTTACTGCAATTGGTAAACAGGTTCACCAGTTCAGGTGCTGTGGGCAACTTGGTGAGGGGGACAAAGTGGGCCATCTTGGAGAACCTGTCGATCGTAACCCAGATCACTGTCTTTCCTTCAGAAGAGGGCAGGTCGACAATGAAGTCCATGGAAAAGTGGGTCCACGGTTCGGTGGGGATAGGCAGTGGCTGAAGAAGCCTCCAGGGGGCGGCCGGTAGGAGTCTTCTGTCAAGCACAGGTCGGGCAAGAGCTGACGTAGGGACAAACGTCCTTCTTAAACTGGGGCCATCAGTAGAACTCAGAAAGCAATTCCTGGGTTGTAGCTACTCCTGGGTGACCTGCGGTCAGGAAGTCATGGGCCCACAATAGTACCTTCCTCCGGAGGTGCACTGGCACTACCGTCTTTCCCATAGGGACCACATCGGACGCCGCAAAGAGTACGTTGGCCGGATCGAGGATGTATTGCGGTGGAGTGGGAGTGTCCTCCGTCTCGGCCGTACGAGAGAGTGCGTCCGCCCAGATGTTCTTGGCCGCTGGTCTGTAGTGGAGAAGGAAATTGAAGTGACTAAAAGAGAGGGACCACCGAGCCTGTTGGGGATTGAGCCGCTGGGCGTGGCATAAACACTCTAGGTTTTTGTGGTCCGTATACACGATCACTGGGTGCTGGGCTCTCTCCAACCACTGGTGCCATTCCACGAAGGCCATTTTGATGGCCTCCTATACCATAATTTTTTTCTGCGAGAGAGATTTTACGGGAAAAGTAGAAACACGGCAGGGATTTGCCATTACTGGATATTTGACTCAGGATGGCTCCAATCGCCATGTCAGAGGCATCAACTTCCACAATGAACTGATGTTGGGGGTCCGGTGATGGAGACAAGTATCCTGAAGGAAAGCTGTCTTCAGCTCTTGGAATGCTCGTAGTGCTGCGGCAGGCCAATTCCTGGTGTCGGCCCCTTTCTTGGTGAGGGCTGTAAGCGGTGCAACCATCGAGGAGTAGTGTGGTATAAATTGCCGGTAGAAATTGTCAAAACCAAGGAAGCGTTGAAGCGCCTTGATTCCCACAGGTTGAGGCCAATCCTTGATGGCCGTCACCTTCTCTGGATCAATATGGAACCCCATAGAGGACACAATATACCCCAGGAAGGGTAAGGACTTTTGCTCAAATTGACATTTTTCCATCTTAGCAAAGAGCCGGTTATCCCGAAGCTTTTGCTGTACCCTGCGGATGTCTCGGCGGTGTGTGGCCAAGTCCTTTGAGTATATCAGCATGTCATCCAGATAGACAATGACCGACATGTGTAACATGTCCCTTAGGAACCTCATTCATGAGGTTCTGGAAAACCACAGGGGCATTGCAGAGGCCGAAGGGCATGACCAGGTATTCGTAGTGGCCATCCCTTGTGTTGAATGCGGTCTTCCAATCGTCACCTGGCCGAATCCTCACCAAGTTATACGCCCCACGGAGGTCCAACTTTGTGAACACCTTGGCACCTTGTAGTCTGTCCAGAAGTTCTGGAATCAAGGGCAAGGGATAGTGGTCACCTCGGGTGATACTGTTCAGACCACGATAATCTATACAGAGTCGGAGGGACCCGTCCTTCTTCGCCACGAAGAAAAACCTGGCACCAGCTGGGGAATTGGATGGTCGAATGAACTCTCGGTCTAGGTTCTCCTGGATATATGCGGGCATGGCTCGCATCTCTGGGAGTGACAACGTTGTGCACTCCCAGAGATGCTCCTGGAGAAGCTCAGCCAAAAGGTTGGTGCTCCTGGAGAAGCTCAGCCTTCTCCGAGAAGACATCAATGTAGTCTTGATAGTGGGACGGAAGTGCCAGTGGAGCGGTCAGAAGTATTGCAGGTTGAGGAACTGCAGTCAAGCAGGTGTCGAAGCATGATGACCCCCAGGACGCCACCTGGAGGATGTAACAACATATCACCGGCAAGTGCTTATGCAACCAGGGTAGTCCCAATATGAGTGATGCATGGACTTTTCCAGGATGAGGAACGAGATCTCCTCCACATGCAGTAGGCCTGTGCCAGCATAAGGGGTTTGGTACAGGTAGAGATGGTCCCGGGAAGAGGGGTCTCCTGAATGGAAGACACCTGGATGGGTGGTCTTTGGGGTTGGACCCCAATCTGAATTTATCGGACTAAGTCCCTGAGGATAAAATTCCCCCTAGCTCTAGAGTCAATCAGGGCTAGCGTATCAAAGTTCCCTTCGGGAAGGAGTATGGTTACTGGGACGGTACATGGGGAGGCTGAAGTGGTGTTACCTAGGGTTACCTTCCCAACTATCTCTAGGTCCGGGCGTTTCCTGGACGCTCGGCACACCGAGCCAGGAAGTTTCCCTTGCCACCACAATACAGAACATAAGAACATAAGAACATAAGAAATTGCCATGCTGGGTCAGACCAAGGGTCCATCAAGCCCAGCATCCTGTTTCCAACAGAGGCCAAAAACCAGGCCACAAGAACCTGGCAATTACCCAAACACTAAGAAGAACCCATGCTACTGATGCAATTAATAGCAGTGGCTATTCCCTAAGTATAATTGATTACACAGACACAGGCCCTGGGCCCAACGTCTTCTCCTCTCCTCTTGAGAGATGGGGCCCTGGCCCAACTGCATGGATTCTGCATCTGGACTCCCAGTAGCGGCAGCCAGGGAAGGCACTGGTCGGGAATGTGTGGTTCCTGAACTCCCGGATCTTTGAGCGGGTCTCCTTTCCCAGAACCGGCGTTGGATGCAGCGGTTCACGCAACCCGCCAAATCGATGAGACTATTCAAGTCGTCCAGGAGGTCCCTGGCCGCCAACTCATCTTGAAGCCTTGAGGAGAGGCCTTCCAGAAATATGCCATGCAGGCTGTCACTCCCCCAGTTCAACTCGGCTGCAAGGGTCTGAAATTCTATGGCATACTCGGACAGAGGTCGGTTACCCTGGCATAACTGTAGTAATTCTGAGGCGGCCGTAGGCCCGTGGAAGGGCTCATCAAAGATCCGTCGGAAGGTGGTGACAAATTGCACCAGATAGGCCAGGTGGGAGTCCTGATGCTCCCATAGCGAAGAGGCCCATGCCAGAGGTTTCCCATCCAATAGTGAGATAATGTAACTAGTCTTGATCCGGTCCATGGGAAACTGGGCTGGCAATAGGTTAAAGCGAATAAAACATTGATTAAGGAATCCCCGGCATAACTTCGCATCCCCCGAATACCGTGGGGTGCTGGCAATTGTATGGGCGTGGTTGGTACGGCATCGGCTCCGGCTACCGGTACCGGAGGGCTGGGTGTGGTGGCTCCGTCAAGCCGGTCAACTAACCGCTGCACAGTTGTCATCAGGGAGTCGATGCAGGTTTGTTGTTGCAACCTTTGTGTGATACCTGGAATGGCTTTCAGGACCGAGAGATCCGCCGGGTCCATGGCCTTGCAAACTGTTAAGGGAGTGGACCCTTGGACATGAGACTGATGGTGTTGCGCTGTGGGGGCCCACACTGTATGTCGCAGCCAGGAGGCGGTGCTGAAGAGATGTTCCGGAGAAGGCTTCGCCACTGGAAGCCCGAAAACCCCCCAGGAGGAGCCCGTAAAGTGGCTTTTCCTCCAAGCCTTCCCCTAGTCAAAATGCCACTTCGAACTCAGCCTAAGGAATGAGATAATTACCAATCTCATAACCAGTTATATATTATTTATCTGTTGCTTATTTCCGCTCTACCTTTCTTCCTGGCTACTCTAGCCCCCAAGTTCAATGCCCCTGTTTTATGTAACTTTGCTTGATTCAGCCTTGTTCTTGGTTACACTTGTTTATCCCCTAAGTTCCATGTAAACCGGCCTGATGTGAATTCTATTCGTGAAGTCCGGTATAGAAATATATATTAAATAAATAAATAAAAATAATCTCGTTAACAGACACGATTTTAAAAGGTTTTGATAATGGACAAAGATATTTTTTAATACTTTTAGACTTATCCGCGGCTTTTGACACGGTGAATCATACTATATTATTAAAAAGAATGACAGAAATTGGTATTGAAAAAATACCATTGAAATGGTTTGCCTCATATCTTTCTGAACGTACTTATAGAGTAAAAATTAATAATTCTACATCAGATAAAATTAAATTAACAACAGGCGTTCCACAAGGTTCATGCTTGTCGGCAACTCTTTTTAACATTTATATGTTGCCACTGTGTCACCTGCTAGCCGGATTAGGTCTAAATCATTATGTCTATGCAGACGACATACAATTTTTAGTTCCAATCAATGATTCTATTGAGAAAACTTACAAATTGATAAATATGTATTTAACCATTATCAGCCAACTCTTAAAGCAAATGAGATTAGTATTAAATTTAAAGAAAACAGAAGTCATACTATTGGAAAGAAAACAATCAAACGATATATTACCCCCATTAATTTTAAATGAAAATGACAAAATTACTCCTAAGAGCAGTGTATGAGATTTACGTGTTATTTTAGAATCAGATTTAAGTTTTAAAAAACATATATGAAAGAAAATAAAGGATGGTTATTTTAAACTGTTGTCATTGAAGAGACTAAAACCATTTTTAAAACAAAATGATTTTAGGACAATTTTATAATCTTTGATTTTTGCTGGTACTGATTATTGCAATACTTTGCTCTTGGGGCTTCTGGCTTGATGGACTCTCTACCTGGGTAACATCAAGCTTGGTTGAGAGAACATTGCACAAATCTCATCTTTGAGTGAGTTTCCTCACGCCGAAGGTCATCAAATCTTCACAAGAGAGCACTGTTCTGTTCGTACGTCTCACTTTGAATGTCAAAGTGGCGCATAACTCCTACACTAATATCTAAACCTCACCTCGAGTTACTAGGTGGGCCTCCCATAGAGAATAAATACCTATTTGGGTTAGGCTATTACAGTTAGTCTCTCTCTCTCTCTCTCTCTCTCTCTCTCTCTCTCTCTCTCTCTCTCTCTCTCTCTCTCTCTCTCTCTCTCTCTCTCCACACCATATGATAAGGTGCTATCACATGCATTAACAGCACATTTTGCATGCAATAAGCCCTTAATACATTGTGATAGAAACACTTGCATTTCATTTCATGTAAAAAAAACATACCATACCCCTAACATTCTTTTTTTGTGTTAACTTTCATTTGAAAAAGTCAATAAAAAAAGATGAAAAAATATGCCACTGCTGCTGCTGCCTTCCCCTAAGTCCCTCAACCACTTGGGGGGCTTAGGGAAGATCAAATCATCCCTTCTGCAGATAGCTTTGGATGTTGAAGTGTGCAGGATCAATCCTCAGTCATTCCTGTCCCTCTAACTCCAGTTTGAAAATGCCAGCACCATTTTGTTTTACAACCGTACAGCATATGGCAGTGAAACAAAATGGTGCTGGCTTCAGAACCCGGAGGATGACACCACTGTGTTGTAAGCCGTGTAACAAAATGGTGCCAGCACCATTTTGGACCCAAAGCATTGGATAGAACACCTGGGGATATTAATCTTGTCCCATTTACCATCCGAGACCCCATGGATGGGGTAAGAGTGGTCTGGGTGGTGTGAGACCATTTCTTTTTGTTCTTTTTTTTTCTATAATTAAAAAACAAAAAAGATCAAATGAAATCTTTCTTTGCCTGGTGTTTTTTTATAGGCCAGTCTTTTGCTTTTTTCTGGCAGTACCCTCGGGTGCTGGCCCTGGCATATCCAGATAATCTTTTTCAGCTTCCTGTGGAAGATTTGTTATGTGTCTGTTTTATGTCTTGAAGTTTTGTTTTTTGTTCTAAATTGTGTATGTTAATTTGTATGCTGTATAGTGTATAAGGCCTTTGGTTTAGGTGACATAAATAATAATAAAATACAAAAAGTACAAAAGTTCCAAAGCAGAGCCATCTCCCTGCAGGGAATGTGAGTGCATGACAGCTCAGAGTTCCCACATACAGTTTAGTACATTTGAGTTGCTGAGCAAGTGTTTTAGCAGTGGTGGAGACCTGGAGTAATGGACATGGGAGGTCTTAGCGGCCAGGGAGTACATCAGAATACCATCAGTAGGGGAAAGGAGGCATCATCAGCACCCTTGCTGGACAGGGCACTGAGGGGATGCAGTATGATGGTAACTTTTAAATCAGCGAGTGGGCACCCATGTGCGCATCTTCATCGGCCCGCACACTGGGATGCTGGTGTTTTATATCATGTGAGCATATCTGCACGTGTGTTATAAAACAGCCTGGCTGCGCACACATGTGCACTGAATTTTAAGTGGGCACGTGCCTGTGTGCGCAAATCCCACTTCTACCGCATTTTAAAAGGTGCACAGTTCTGCCAGTTTTACCAGTTTGTTCCCAGTTTGACAGTTAACAGATAGGTCCTCCAACCCCTCTTGGTTTGATGGCCTGCCTACCCCCCAGCTACCCCAGCTCCTTTAAGTCCCGCTGAAATGCCTTTTTAATTTTTGTTTGGACTTACACGCCATCCATAGCACAAGTAAAGTTACGCGGCAGGGGACCTTGGCGTGAGCCAGATCGCATAAGTGTTTACACGCAAATTTCTGGTTAAAGTCTTGAAACACCTATGTATTACAACATAAGAACATAAGAACATGCCATGCTGGGTCAGACCAAGGGTCCATCAAGCCCAGCATCCTGTTTCCAACAGAGGCCAAACCAGGCCACAAGAACCTGGCAATTATCCAAACATGATCCCATGCTACTGATGCAATTAATAGCAGTGGCTATTCCCTAAGTAAACTTGATTACCCCTTTTGAGAAGTTCCGAGATGTGCGTGCAGTGGTATTTACACTCACTGATGAGTGGCTTTTAAAATGTGCTCGGCGCACGCGAGTCCAACATGTTCATGCATCCCCTTAATTTCAGTGCACGTCGGGTTTTTAAAATTCACCTTTATATTTTAAAACTGCACAGAGCAGCCAGAAATTTAGCACCAGCTTTATCATTTAGCTGGTCATTTGCAACAACAAAGAATCCCACCCCGTCAGCTCCACCCTGAGAGTCCCCCAAGGATCATCTCTCCCTCTCCAACATTTACCTTCTCCCACTCTGCCATCTACCCTCTTTAACATTTACCTCACCCCCTTGTGCAAACTCTTATCAGAACTTGGCCTCAAATTCTTTCTCTACGCTGATGATGTGCAAATCATCATACCCATTCAAGGCTCCCTATCTGACACCCTTGAATCCTGGGGAAACCATCTCGCTGCCATCAACTCCTTACTTACCAACCTCCACCTTGCTCTAAACACTGCCAAAACTGAACTCCTCCTCATATCCCATCACCCCCCTACCAATCCCGCACTCACAATTGACTCTGCTATCAAGATTCCTCATGCACAGTCCTGCGCAAGGAACCTGGGGGTCCTAATCGACCAACAACTGAACTTCAAAAAACATATCAGTGCCATACTGAAAGAGGGTTTCTTCAAACAAAGTCTTAAAAAACCTGAAACCTCTCCTTCACACTAGTGACTTCCGCACTGTCGTCCAGGCTACACTGGCATCCAAGATGGATTACTGTAACTCCCTCTTTCTTGGCCTACCCTACTCCTCCTTAAAGCCCCTCCAAATGCTACAGAACACTGTAGCCAGAACCCTCTCCAACGCTCACAAATACGACCATATTTCCCCTATACTGAAGGACCTACACTGGCTCCCTATTCTCTCCTACATCCTCTTTAAATCCCTGACCATTATACATAGAGCCTTATATTCCCATCACTCCAACTGGCTGGCAGATCCCCTCCAATTTGCCTGCTCGAATCGACCGACAAGGACCACTAACAAAGGGTCCCTCCATGTGCCATCCCTAAAGAAAGCACACCTCACAGCTACAAGGGATCGGGCGCTCTCCATTGCTGGACCTATGCACTGGAACTCACTCCCAACCCACCTCAGACTTGAACCTTGCATCACCAAATTCAGAACCCAGCTCAAAACCTGGCTATTCAAACAAGCCTTTCCCCAACACCCTTGATGAATATTGAATTGTGATGGATCATGACCTGAATTTGACTATGACCTTGTTCTTATGACATTATAGTTCACTTGTTGTTTGTTCCTATGCTTCTCTGCTCTCCTTTTGGTTTTTTGTACCCCCTACCCTTCCCCTGTTACTTGTAATTTCCGTTGCTTTTGTTCCATGTAAACCGAGGTGATGTTTCGACTAACATCGGTATAGAAGACTTTTTAAATAAATAAATAAATAAATAAATAAATAAATAAATCTAAAGTTAGCTCATTATATCTACGCTGACGACGTGCAGGTACTCATCCCAATCAATGACTCCCTCCCCAAAACCCTCAGCTTCTGGAATAGTTGCCTTCAGTCAATCAACCACCTTCTCAACAGCCTCAACTTAGTCTTTAACACTAATAAGATGGAGATCCTTATCATCTCCCAGGATGACAATAATGGGTCAACTAACATGCCAATCACCTCTCAATTAAATGTCTCCTCCCATGTGAGAGACCTTGGCGTTATGCTGGATAACCAGCTAAACCTTAAAAAAATTGTCAATACCACCACAAAGGACTGTTTCTTCAGATTAAAAGTCCATAAAAAGCTGAGACCCCTCCTCCATTTTCATGACTACCGCACGGTGCTTCAATCCATCATTTTTTCAAAAATCGACTACTGCAATTCGCTCCTTCTAGGACTCCCAGAAAACACAATCAGACCCCTGCAGATGGTACAGAACTCCGCCGCTAGGATTCTGACCAACACCAACAGAAGAGAGCACATTATGCCCATCCTTCATAACCTGCATTGGCTACCCATCAAATTCAGAATTCTCTACAAAGTCATTACGATAATTCACAAAGCCACGCACAATCTAACACCTCTTGATCTTAACATCCCTCTTCGTCTCCACGAGTCTTCCAGACCAGTCAGATCTACATACAAAGGCACTCTTTATGCCCCCCCAGCCAAGACCGCTTTAAGGAAACGCGCCCCATCCACTGCTGGTCCCTCACAATGGAATGCTCTCCCCCCCCCCGGATCTCTGGCAAGAACCATGCCCATTAACTTTCAAAAAAAAGCTCAAAATGTGGCTATTCAAACAAGCTTTTCCCTAACTGGATGAACGTTTCTCTCACTCAGGAATGAACTATCCCGGCTCTCAAAACAAATCTTTTTACCCACTGATGGAAGTACGATCTCTCTCCCTAAAGGTCGAACGTTCTTCTCTCTTGACAGATCTGGACTTATTGGCTTATTATTTTATATTTATTCTCACCTAATTTATTTTGTTTGATAGGTTCAATCTATGTTCCGCTCCTTACGTGATTCACATTTTAACAGTTTTTATTTATATTTATCCTAGATTTATCCCCTGGTTCCCAGTTCTATGTAACCCCTGTTTTATGTAATGCTTTACGCAATATCCGTTTCATTGTAAACCGATGTGATATGTAATTTTCCACATGAATGTCGGTATATAAAAGTTCAAAATAAATAAATAAAATAAATAATTTGCCAACCTCATCCACTATATCTTGAGCTAGCAGCACCATTACTACATGTTTTGGATCAGAGTAGAAAAGAACTTCAGAAGTTGTGATCTTTACATTAAAAATGTAAATCAGTAATTTGTAATCTATCATTAAAATCATCCAATATTTAAAAAGCACTCCAGAGATGATACAGGAAACTATAGACTGGTGAGCCTGACTTCAGTGCCAGGAAAAACTGTGGAAATTATTCTAAAGAGCAAAATCACACAGCATATAGATGGACATGGTTTAATGGGACACAGCCAGCATGGGTTTACTCAAGGGAAGTCTTGCCTTACAAATCTGTTACATTTTTTTGAAGGGGGGAATAAACATGTAGATAAAGATGAGCCAGTAGGTTTAGTGTATTGGATTTTAAGAAGGCGTTTGACAAAGTCCTAAGAAAGTCCTAAGAAAACTAAAAAGTCATGGGATAGGAGCAATGTTCTTTTATGGATTGCAAACTGCATAAAAGATTGGAAACAGAGAGCATTTAGGCATTTTATTTATTTAGGCATTTTATATATTATATAGCCTTCGACACGGTCAACCATACTATCCTCTTAGACCGGCTCACAGACATCGGTATCACGGGCACCGCACTCAACTGGTTCAAACCCTTTCTCAACAACAGAGCCTTCAAGGTAAAAATAAACAACAAAGAATCGCATCCAGACAGCTCCAATCTGGGAGTCCCCCAAGGATCCTCCCTTTCTCCAACACTCTTCAACATATACCTTCTACCTCTCTGCCTCCTTCTTACCAAATTAAAGATCAAATATTATCTCTATGCGGATGATGTGCAAATTCTCCTGAGGACCAGGAACGAGAAGATGCTGAAGACAAACAGAAGAGACTGACCAGGAGGACTAACTCACAGAGGGACTGCCACAAGGGACCACAGGAGACATGAGGAAACTCAGGAGCAGGACTGGAACGAAGAACAGGAACACGGTAGCAAAGCAAATCTCAGGAGAGATGACCTGTTGCCAAGGTTCTGAAGGAAAGTGAAGGAAGAAGCAAGGAATGATGTCATCAGAAGGTGACCTTGGGTAATTCCCGCCATTGGCCCTTTAAATCAGAGGCGTTAGGGCACGCACACACCTACGGAACCACTAGTGCACAGATGGAGCTAGAGGCAGGCAAGGCCTGATGCATGCCAGCAGGTGTTCCGGCCTGCGGTGGACGGCTGCACTGAGGACCCAAGGAACTGGTTGGCTTGGGAAGCTGGAAATAAGGCAGGAGGCCGTGCTGCAGAGCTGGAAGGGAATGAAGTCTCCAGAAACGAGGGTGAATGTGGAGGTCTGCGGCCTTGCCCTGTGGACCGGAAAATGTAACAGGCAGCATAGCTGGGTTTAATAAAGGTTTGGACAAATTCCTGGAATAGAAGTCCATAAACTGCTATTAATCAAATTGACTTAGAGAATAGCCTCTGCTTATTACTAGCATTAATAACATGGGATTAATATTGTTTGGGTATTTACCAGGTATGTGTATCCTAGATCGACCACTGTTGGAAACAAGATGCTGTGCTTGATAGACTCTCAGTCTGACCCATTATGGCAACTTGTGTTCTTATTTACATGGTGAATAATATATTGCCTTTCATTTTACAGCAATTTCACATCTACTCATTTCGTTACTCAAACAACCTGAAGTGAAATAATATGAGCAATCTAAGGTAATGAAGTCATGTGGTTTGGGAATACCTGTTTGTCAACAGGCATTAGGATTAGAAGAATCAGTGGTAAAATAAACGAGACTGTATCTCCACCAGAGCTGGGTTGGTATCCAGAATCATGCTGCCATATAAAAATTAGAGTTTGAATTTAGTCAGTGGGTTCTGGTGTAGGACACCTGTTATGACTATAGCAATGCTGCCAGCTCATAGTGTTCTCATCCTGTAGGTCTCCCACCATGCTCTTACTGACTGCAAACCTTGACTCATCCTTTTCACAGAACTGCTGGTAATAAGCTCTGCACGCCTGCAGGCGTTTCAACCTCCTCGCTGTCTAACTTTACAATAAAATTCAAGGGTGTGGAGAAGGTATCCTGCATCCTGATTGGCTGCTGTCCAACATTCTGTTTACTAAGATTAACTCCATTATCTCACTAAGAATAACCTGAAGTAAGCAGAATTCTCACCAGGGCAGTTAGACAGTCAGATAGATAGATAGATAGATAGATAGATAGATAGATAGATAGATAGATAGAGAGGAGAGATTTTGGTAGAAATAGCTGCCTCTGAGTCCATTTAATGCCCTGATACATAAGGACCTGCAATCTTGCCTCAGATCTACTTTCCCTCCTTTCTGAAAATGAACTGTCAGAAAACAATTTCTGTGCTGGTCATTGTTACTCAAATCTTTCAAATATATACCGGGGATCTGGTAACATTATTTAATGGGATTTTAAAGCTGCATGCCCCTCTTTTCTTTCCCCTGAACTTTTGATATTTTTTACAGTTGCATTCAGTAAAGTATCTAAAATTACTATTCTGCTCCATTTCACTTGTTTTGCATATATATCATACAGCGATAGTAGACACTAGTGTGAGGTAGGGGGATCTGTTTTGTTCCTGAGTGCATGTAATGAAGTCAAACCTCTCTGTGGTCTTTCTTTTGGTGCTGTATTCAGTTCTTCCATTATTACTCTTTTTAATACAATTTTATGAATACAGTACAAGAAACACTATGCTCCAAATAGCCATCTAGGTATGATAACTACATGCAGCTTAATCTATAAACTAGACATATTATCCATAGAAAAACCCATGAAAACAAAATTACATTAAATATCCCATAACACTGGAAGACAGAACAAGTTTCTTTTGAAAAAAACAAAAACTAGAATATCTAGCCTCTATGTTATCCCCACAATGAAACCGCCTAAAATCAGACACTGTCATCCAATACTCACACTGGTTTATTTCACATTGATGTCTCCCCATCAGTGTTCAATTCTTTTCAGTAAGGTTGATCCATGCAATAGAATTTTATTTCTTTCATTGGTATGGGCTGTCCCCCAGTGAGTTGCTTTCAAGTTGTTTGTTTTTTTTTATCTACAATTAAATATAGATGAAGGAAGGAGATGTATCTTCACTTCTGTAACTTTTCTGTACTTTATCATTTTTACAAGGGAAATTGCCAGTTACTTGTAACCTGACTTGGCCACTGTTGGCAACGGGATGCTGGGTTTGATGGTCCTTCGGTTTGTCCCAGTACGGCATGTTCTTAGGTTCTTACGAGAGACATGCATAACTTGATAAAGATTAAATATTGCATTCATCCAACTATAATACACATTTCACCATAAGATGAGCCATGGTTTTGGAGGTCTTATAGAGGTCTATATTCAGTAAGCCGGATAATATATTCCACTGAATATCCTTACCTAAAGTTACCTGGCTACTTGTAGCCGGATAACTTTAAAATCCTCACTGACTATGTTTTAATATAACAGGTTAAGTTTTAAAGTTATCCAGTCTTGTGTGGCTGGATAAGCTGCCACTTAACTGGAAAAATCTTCAACGATATATGGTTACATGGCACCATTAAAACATTTTAAAAAGTGCCTTTCAGACCTATGGCCCGATTTCTGTCCCTTTCCCCAATATCTTATACATGGCCCCGCTGAGCCCCCCCCCCCCCCCCAACACCTCCGATGTTATAAAAAATATTGAATTCTGCAGGTCAGCTCCCCTTGTCCCACCTCCTACCCAGTAGTTTTTTTTTAAATTCAATCAATATCTACGTCACCCCAGGACCCACCTGGACCAAATGTAATCCAGAGGTGGGAGTGAGGTAATCACCTACCCGCTCCCAGTGCTTCCAGAGCAACTCTGACAACAGAAGCTCTGGAAGTGTAAATGCCGCTTCAGTTTGATTCCAGTGCAGCTGCTGTCTCTAGAACAATAAAGTTATCTGGCTAAACTTTACTGAAAATCAACTAAGTTAGCAGGATAGCTTAGGGATTTCATCGGATCACCTCTTTTTTTATCCCGCTAAATAACAGCCAGATAATGACTTATAATTTAGCCAGATAAGAGGTCCAATATTCAAAAAGTTGCCATTCAGACAGATAGCTTTTCAGTTATCTGTCTAAATGGCTTCAAATATGAACCTCAAAGTCAAGACAAATACAGCCTTGAGGGAGCTCAACCAGAGAGCAAACAAGGCCACCACAGAAATACAGGCAACCAGCATAAAGAGCTGCAAAACTACCCCAAAGCAAGTAGACAGATTTGATAGGCAGAGAGGAAAAACAGAAAGACGAAAAACGGTAGCCCTGAGAAAGAGCCAAACAGATAGTGGGAAGGACTCCACCACCAGCAGCCACATCTCCAGAGGTCGGGGGGGGGGGGCAAAGAGCCAGGACAGCCGAAAGCTGAACAAACCCCCAGGCAGGGGAAGAGATCCTTACAGGGGCTAAGAACTAAATTTAAGGGTCACAGGTTTCATTGGACCTTTTTCAGTAGAGAAGAAGCTTGTAGCAAGTAAAGCTGTAAGTGAGCGAGGTTATGATTTGTTTATTGTAAAGCTGCAGGTAAAGTAGATGTAGCCCCTGTCCCAATCCGGTCCTGGGCACAGGGGCTCTCAGGGAGGCCCATAGCCTAGTGCAGGCCCCATGATTGTGCAGGATTCCTGCATGGGGGGGGGAGGTGTTATGTGAGACAGAGAGAGGTACTTTTCTACTCATCAGCCCAGTCAAAAGCACATAAACACCATAAGGACTCCAAAACTGTTGTTTAAAATAAAAGTTATTTACTGATACTGATGGCAAGTAAAACAAAGTGCAGAACAGTGATATAGAGTTACACTAATAGTGCATTACACAGCAACAAAAGTGCAAAAAAATCACAAAAAATATATATCTTAATCACTTTCAACTGATCTACACTGCCTTCCCAAAACAGGTCAGCTCTTCAGGGCAGGAACTCTCCCCCCTTGAGTTCTCCCAGTGACCTGCTTTAAAGTCAGCTCTCTTTGTCCTCTCAGTAGTTTCTCAAACTCTGGGGAGCTTTTGCAGAGGGCTGTAGTGAAATGCGGGCTCATAGTTGCCAAGTGCGACGAGATGGCGCGTGCCTGACCGTATGTTCTGGCCGTGGCAGAAAAAGCTATCTGCTGCATTGAATCTCCGGCACTGGCAGGTAAGAAGGGAGAGGAGCACCCAAGACTGGAGTTGAAGCAGGTGAAAGCGGAGCCAGAAGAGAAGGAGCCATTTTAATGTACAAATGGTCAAGTGATGCCCGCTGCCATCGGCCCTTTAGTATATTGTCGTAATGGGCTCTGATGAATTCATGATGCTGTATTACTGCTAACGGTTCCCAGGTGCGACATAGGGCCCTTGAGCTCATGGTGCCCCGGGTGACTGCCCAGTTCACCCACCCCAAAGACTGCCTTTGGTTGAGACCACTGACTCTATGCTACTGGACTCATTTACTAGTAGGGGGGCAAATTTGCGGGTCCTTTTACAAATGTTTTGATTTGTTGTTTCTTGGCATGGGTTTTGACCTGCACTGTACAAACAGGAAGTAACCATCCTAAGCAATAAAAGAGCACTGAACACCATTTCACAAGTTACCAGTGGGTGCTTTATTTTTCCATGAAGGTACAACTCACAGCACCAACTGTACAGCCAAGGATAATGCTTGCAAGGGTGACAGAAGTGGGATTTATGGTATCAACAAAAGAGTCATGAGGAGGTCTGATTCTTACCAAAAAGAGCCCTGAGGAGCTTGATTCTCTGAGAAAGTCAAGTTAGGGTATGTAGGACCTAACGGCCTGATGGTGAATGGAGCATTCAGGAAAGGGCACACAATTTTTTTATGGATGAGTCTTTTTTCCTCTTCCTTTAGCAGTCCCTGTTTTCTTTCTTTCTCTTTTTACAAGAGGAAGATAGAATTCTAACAATTCCTAAAACAGATGACCAAGCATTAGCTGTTCCTCAACCAGCTAGCCCAGCAGCAGCAGCAGCAGCAGCAGCAGCAGCAGCAGCAGAAAAGCTCATCAACACTTGGAGAGTGAAAAGAAGATAATCCAGGAACTGTTGGAACAGCCACTACAAATCCCTTCAACCTGGCAAAGAGACCAGTCAATAGAGTCATATCCCCAGACAGAGGTGTTCCTTACCAAAATGAGCCATGAGGATGATATGGAAACCTTTCTAATGACATTTAAGAGTGTCACTGAGGCATTGGGTTGCTCCAGAGGATAATGGTAGTCCATCAATTCCTCTATCAAATGGAGGAACAACAAGCAGCCTAACATGACTTCCCAGATATCTCAGCGAGACATTATTTAGAGATGAGAGAGGCAACAGCAGATCATTTGATTATCACCCCAGAGTCCTAATGAAGACTTTGAATGCTTAATTTGATTCCAATCCCATGTCTTGGTCCAGCTATTAGTGCTGCTTGTGATCCAGCAAATTGGCAGAAGAGGTGGCTGGTGCCAGATTTTGTACAACAGAGGTGAGCAAACTAGTGCCCATGGGCCAAAACAATCCATCATCCTTTCCTTCCAGCCCACCTCACTTCCCATGCATTCACCATAAAATCTAGGCTTCTGCCTCAATTATAAAAATCTCCTGTTCTACAGAATGTGCAACAACCCCCTCCCCCAACAACACTTGTGAATCAATGACAGGCATGCATTCTGTTGATGTCTCCTGGCTTCAGGCATGCTCACTAAGGTGACCAGGTTCTCAGAAAGGGGAAGTTCCTCAGATTCACATTTGTTCACTTTTCACCTCATCTGAGGTGTGAGTCAAGGAAGTCCTGGCCTGGAAAGGGATGCTAAGGCAGGGTGGGAGACTCAAACAGACCAGACCACCAGCACAACCAACAAATTACCTCACCATCTCTCCCAGCTGACAGGTGCAGTAATTACTAGGGATGTGTTGTTTTTTGACGATTTAAAATATCGTCCGATATATTTTAAATCGTCAAAAATCATTAGAGCCGCGATACAATAACAATTCCCCTGATTTATCGTCAAAAAATCGTAAATCGGGGGAAGGGGGAGGGCGGGAAAACCGGCATGCTAAAACAACCCTAAAACCCACCCCGACCCTTTAAAATAAATCCCCCACCCTCCCGAACCCCCCCAAAATGCCTTAAATTACCTGGGGTCCAGAGGAAGGGTCCCGGTGTGATCTTTTACTCTCGGACCTCCATGCGTTGTAGAACTTTTGCGCAAAATGGCGCCGGCCGTACGGCAACACGATTCGACTGCAGGAGGTCGTTCCAGACCCCCGCTGGACTTTTGGCAAGTCTTGTGGGGGTCAGGAGGCCCCCCCAAGCTGGCCAAAAGTCCCTGGGGTTCCAGCGGGGGTCCCGGAGCGATCTCCTACGCTCCTGACGTCGGGGGACAAAAAAACAAAATGGCGCCGGCGCTACCTTTGACCTGTCATATGACAGGTCAAAGGTAGCGCCGGCGCCATTTCTACAACGCACGGAGGTCCGAGAGTAAAAGATCACACCGGGACCCTTCCTCTGGACCCCAGGTAATTTAAGGCATTTTGGGGGGGTTCGGGAGGGTGGGGGATTTATTTTAAAGGGTCGGGTGGGTTTTAGGGATGTTTTAGTGTGCCGGTTTCGATTTACACGATTTACACGATATTTAAAAAAACCCAAACTGCGACAATCCGATTCCCTCCCCCTCCCAGCCGAAATCGATTGTTAAGACGATCGATCACACGATTCACATCTCTAGTAATTACACAGAGCACAAGGGAATCCACCAGGTTGGAGGCAGAGAGGCCAAGAAGGCCTGGCTTCCACCGGGACTGAATCTGGAGTGTGCATGTTCTCCCCTCAGCAGGCTCCATTTCAGTAATGGCTGCTGAGTTTTACTTTTTTTTTTGCCCAGCTTCAAATGATGGAGGGTTTGCGCAGTGGAACTCTTTTCTTTGTTAGCTCTGACAAACTATGGAAGAAGCCCTCAATGTCACCCAATGGGCAGGTCTGTAAGCCTGGTTGGCCTTAAAGGGGCAGTGGCCTGGCTTTGTGGAGAAGGGAAGGGAGGGGATGGGCAGCACATACAGGAAAGAAAGAGGCCTCAGCCAGACTCAATCTCACTGGTGGCCAAAAGAGAAGATGACCTATGGTGAGTAAAAGTGAGTGAGAGGGGGACAGAAAGAGTGAGTAGGAAAGGGGAAGAGAGATGAAGAGAGTGAGGGAGAGGGAATGGCTAATGGAGAGAGAGAGGAAGAGAGTGAATGGGAGAAGAGGAGGAGAGAGAGGTGACTGGAAGGGAGTGAGTGGAAGAGAGAGAGGGAGAACACTGTATCTGATGAAGGAGCTCTAATGGGGAGCCTGTCCCTCCTCCTCCCCGCTCTCCAAAAGAAACACCCTTGGCTCCTGGTGCAGGCAAGAGTCAGGAATGTGGCCTTAGTTGGAAAACATTTGCCCACCCTTTTTCTAGAACTGTTCTTTGAATGTCGAAGCCTGGGTCCATCATTGTATGCACGATGCCAAATGTATGTAGGTACTCACAATGTTTGCAAAATAGCACATAATCTTGTCTACACTACTTACATGCATATATGTGTAAACTCCCTTTCTCTTGGCTGTCCTCGGCTGAAGGAGAGAAGGTAATTAGGGACCATTTCATCGAAATGGCAGATGAAATTTAATGTGGATAAGTGCAAGCTGATGCATATAGGGAAAAATAACACATGCTATAGTTACACAATGTTAGGTTCCATATTAGGTGCTACAATCCAAGAAAGAGATCTAGGTGTCATAGCGGATGACACATTGAAATCGTCGGTTCAGTGTGCTGCGGCAGTCAAAAAAGCAAACAGAATGTTGGGAATTATTAGAAACAGAATGGTGAATAAAATGGATAATGTCATAATACCTCTGTATCGCTCCATGGTGAGACCGCACCTTGAATACTGTGTTCAATTCCGGTCACCGCATCTCAAAAAAATATAATTGCGATGGAGAAGGTACAGAAAAGGGCTACCAAAATGATAAGGGGAATGGAACAGCTCCCCTATGAGGAAAGACTAGAGATGGTTAGGACTTTTCAGCTTGGAGAAGAGACGGCTGAGGGGGGATATGATAGAGATGTTTAAAATCATGAGAGGTCTAGAACGGGAAGATGTGAATCAGTTATTTACTCTTTCGGATAATAGAAAGACTAGGGGGCACTCCATTAAGTTAGCATGTGGCACATTTAAAACTAATCGGAGAAAGTTATTTTTTCTCAACGCACAATTTGGAATTTGTTGCCAGAGGATGTGGTTAGTGCAGTTAATATAGCTCTGTTTAAAAAAGGATTGGATAAGTTCTTGGAGGAGAAGTCCATTACCTGCCATTAATTAAGTTGACTTAGAAAATAGCCACTGCTATTACTAGCAACAGTAACATGGAATAGACTTAGTTTTTTGGTACTTGCCAGGTTCTTATGGCCTGGATTGGCCACTGTTGGAAACAGGATGCTGGGCTTGATGGACCCTTGGTCTGACCCAGAATGGCATGTTCTTATGTTCTTAAGTTTAGATTACTTAACTCAATCTCTTAGGAGGTTGATCCATCCATGTGTTCCTGAACCTGGATATCTCTGGAAAGGAAGTCTCTCAGCCTCTCAACTCTTGTCTCCTCTGTCCCTTGTTAGGATTTTACATGTAACTCGGCTATGAAGCAAAAACAGCTGACTATCTCTTTATTTCCTCATAGCGCAGACTTCTGTTTCTCCTTCTCGATAATTAGCTTTTCAGGAGAAGAACTGATTGCAGGGCTGCCAGGTACACTCATCTCTTCTTGTCTCTGGACTCCAACTCCAGGTCATATCTGCCCCACACACATTGACAGAGCCAGCCAAATTGTGCCTTTTCTACTTTAAATGATCTCTCAGAATTCCTTGGGTTTCTTCCTCTGCTGGCTATGTAGTGCTGTTCTCTGGGCAAGCTAAACAGTACAGCCCTTTTTCCAACTTGTTAACACTGTGAGTGCTAGATGCTGGTTCTTTACAACATTTGTCATTTTACGCGCTCACAAATGTACCCCATGCGCATAACATTTAAAATCTGCTCCTAAGTTTTTTGCCTGATTTAAACTGCACTATTGAAGAATAAGCAGGGAGAAAAGAGTACAACACAGCTGAGGTATTCTCTTGATTGATATGGGAAGTTTGGTTGACTTTGTTTAAGTACACTGCTAAAGTAAACTCACAAGGAAACTACAGCACTGTGACTGTGATAACTGGTGTCTAAGTACTGCTTGTTGACCAGATTAAGCAAAACTTTATAAATTGTAGCAGAACTATTGTGAAAACCAGGCATTTAAACTGCCCATGCTAGGTAACAATTAAGCATAATGTGAAGGCTAAAAGGTGGCAATACTCACACTGCTAGATTGTAGTTTTAAAACTAGCATGATAAGTCTTTGCTTTTTAAATGTGATTTGTATCTGAAAAGCTAAATTCAGTGAAGGTAATGTGGGAGTAATCTCTGTAATTAACACAGAAGGATTAAATTAAGGCTGTTCCTTGAAATTACAGAAATTCTGCACTTAAACTTAGTGGGACTTTGTTAAAGAATTAAGTTTGTGTTTAGGAATTGTGATTTTGTATTAATGGAGAACCGGAAAGAAAATTATGTAATAGAATTTTATCAGAGCAACTAGTATGATGTATACTCTGGAAAGTTGCCAGATGTGGAGATCTTGGAAGATAACTTGAGTTGTATAATAAATAAAAATAAAATTCAAACTGTTAACTGATGGGTCGATGTCATTAAAGGTACTGAAGAAAATAAAGGAAGGTTGCTCTAGGGCAGGGGTCAGGAACCTTTTTGGCTGAGAGAGCCATAAACGCCACATATTTTAAAATGTAATTCCATGAGAGCCATACAATATGTTTAAAACTAAATACAAGTAAATGTGTGCATTTTATGTAAGATCACACTTTTAAAGTACAATAAGTCTCTGAAAATATTACACCAGGCCTTAAGACACCAATACATCTCCTATTAGGAAAACGGACCAAGTGAGGCTGCCATAGAGTCCTACACAGAAACTACATGCCAGCAGAAAACCTCACCTGAATCACGTGCTGTCCCTCACCTAACATAGAATAAAGAGACCAAAACGCATAACAAGAAGCATGCAGAAAAAAACTGAATTGGAAACTGCAACAAGCCAGAGTCTCTGTATGCAGTGTAACAAAGGAAAAAAGAAACATCACCCATCCTTATAAAACAAATCAAGAAATATAAAATCATCAGCAGTAAAACTGTACTAACAAAAAGAACATATTTCGAAACAGCTGATGAGTGGAATATCCAATAATTAAAAACTCATATAAAACATTTCCAGATACCAACAAAATATTTCAAAATAGCAGACACAAAGACCCAGTAATGAAAAATAAGGATACAAAAATTTTTTTGCTCTGCATACCTGGGAACGTTTGATATCAGGTGTCCTGAGATTGTTCTGAATTAGCAGGAGGTGGGGGTGGTTTGCTTGGAACTTTCTCCTCTCTCAGACACATACCAATGCTTTCTCTCACACTGGCTCTCAATGACACACCTATACACACATGCTCTCAGTACTCACATATACCCATGTTTTTTCTCTCTCACTTATATAGGCTCTTAATTACGCATTTACACACATGCTATCTTTTCACGCTTACACACACACACAGGCTTTCAATCACATAAATACATGCTGTCTTTTTCTCTCACACACAGACTCTCATTCACATGCTTACAAACATGTCCTCTCTTTCTCTCATTTACACACAGGCTCTCAATCACATACTCACATGCTCCCTCACCTAAATCAGCTCTCAATCACACACAGACACACATGGTCTCTCTCTCTCTCATTTAAACACAGGCTCTCAATCACATACTCACATGCTCCATCACCTAAACCAGCTCTCAATCACACACAGACACACATGATCTCTCTCTTACTTATACACACAGGCTCTTAATCATACATACACATGATTTCTCTCACACACAAAGGATCTCAATCATACACACATACTCTTTCACACAAACAGGTTTTCAATCACAAACTTACACATACAGGTTCCCAATGGTAAACTTACATTCATGCTCTCTCTCTCTCTCTCACAGGCAGGCTCTCAATCACAGACATATTCTCTTTCACATGTACAGGCTCTCAATCATTCACATATATGCATCTCTCTCTCTCTCTCACACACACACACACACACCTGCGCGGCAAGAAGAGGCCACGCTAGTGCGCTCGGCATCAGCCCGAAGAAAAGAAGACTGCAGCGCGGCTCGGAGGAAAATGAAGAGGTTCAACCGCGGCCGATGGGACTCCGCCTCCGCGAGGGCTGAAAATGAAGAGGTTAGCGTTGGGAGGAGGCTGCTGCCGCCGCGAGTTCCCGGGGTGGGGGAGAGAGCTTGCTCGCTCATTCACTCTCTCTCCCCCACCCCGGGAACTCGCGGCAGCAGCAGCCTCCTCCCAACGCTAAACTCTTCATTTCAGCCCTCGCGGAGGCAGAGTCCCATCGGCCGCGGTTGAACCTCTTCATTTTCCTCCGAGCCGCGCTGCAGTCTTCTTTTCTTCGGGCCGATGCCGAGCGCACTAGCGTGGCCTCTTCTTGCCACGCAGGCACCCGATACTCTCCACTTCCTCTTCCGGGCCGCGGGGGGGGGGGCGGGAAGAAGAGAGCACGCCGGTGCAGCTGACTCCAGCTGTCCTGCCGCGTTCCGCCCGGGCTGACAGCATTTTAAGCCCGGGCGGAGGAGGACCGGGGAGCAGCTGGGTCAGCGGGAAAGTGTGGCGACTGTCTGTGAGCCAGATGCAGCCCTCAAAAGAGCCATATCTGGCTCGCGAGCCATGGGTTCCCGACCCCTGCTCTAGGGAGTTTAAACAGGGTGTAAGAAAGGCATTGCACCCATTCCACATGACCCTCAAGCCAAGACACATGGCTAGTGAGAGGAAATGGACACACCACTGACATACTAATCCAATAGGCACCAACTTCTTAAAGCTACAGGCACACACCAGAGCATCAATCCCTGAGTCAGACCACAGGGAATGGTCGTCAGAGACCTCATCCAAGCCTGCCAAGACAGGTGCATCGCCACAGTTTCACATTAGAAGACACCACTCAGGAAAAAGATCTAGGTGTCATCCTGAATAATATGTTGAAATCTTCTGCTCAGTGTGTGGTGGCAATCAAGAAAGTAATTAGAATGCTAGGAATTATTAGGAAAGGAATGCAAACTAGAACAGAGAATGTCATAATGCCTCTGTATCACTCCATGGTGCAACCTCATCTTGAGTATTGTGTGTAATTTTGGTCACCACATCTCAAAAAAGATATAGAAGAATTAGAAAAGGGACAAAGTAGGGAGACCAACATGATAAAGGGGATGGAATGATTTCCCTATGATGAAAAGATAAAAAGGTTAGGACTCTTCAACTTGGAAAAAAGACAGCTGAGGGGAGATAGGACAGAGGTCTATAAAATAATGAGTGGACTGGAACAGGTGAACACAAATTGGTTGTTTACTCTTTCAAAAAGTAGAAAGATTAGGGGACATGCAATGAAGTTACTAAATTGTTGCGCCGGGAGGTGGACCCTTGGCCTAATGCAGGATTGGTAGTCTCCCTAGTCGGACCCAGAGAGCACAAGAGGAGACAGAGGCTAGCTGGAGCTTCGCCACTAGCAACCCAGGGTTCCCTCAGGTTGAGCCCTTGGTTACCCAGGCCGCCTTAGGTCTTAGGTGGGCCTCATAGGGTCTCCTTGAGAGAAAGTTCAGAGGTGTGCCCACCAGGATCAAGGGTGCGCGGTCGATGTTTAGACTAGAAGTCAGGGGTGCAAGAGAAGGCCAGAGGAGAGTCTCTGAATGTATGGCAAGGATCAAGGGCAGAGTCAAGGTAACTGGTCAGCCAAAGCAGGGCTCAAATACCAGTAGTCAGTCCGTGGATAGTCAGCCAAAGCAGGGGTCAGGTTCCAGGCAGCAGTCAAACGTGGTCAGGGTTCAGGCGGAGGTCGGTTCCAGGCAGCTTGCAGATGTGGTCAGTAATAAGGCAGAGATCAAATCCAGGCGGCGATCAACGTAGTCAGGAACATGCAGAGGTCAGTTCCAAGAAGACAGTCCAAAAGTTACTACCTGGGGAGACAAAGGAACAGGAGGACGCTGGAAAAGAAGGTCGCTGGAACAGGAGGGCGCTGGACCGAGACTGGAACAAAGACTGGAAACGCAGAGGCAAACTAGAAATCACAGCATGATCGACCCGATCGCCAAGGCAAGGAAGTGATGGCAGGGACTTCCTCTTACGGGACGCGAAACATAAATAGTCCATTTAAAGCAAATATGAACTAGAAGGAAACATTGTGCCTTCTCTCTCTCATTATTATGCCCACCTGCGGAAGCTTACTTATCGGAATCCATGCCCTGATCTGGCTGACCGATGGCAAAGGGACGGGGTATTTCAGGTCACGGCTACCCAACTGGGCATTTGTTTTCGGCGTATAGCGAGAGTCTCTCCCAATTCTTACTACCGGGAGATGCAATTTAAATTTCTCTGGAGGGCGTATGTATCTACACCAGTGGCGTTCCATGCTAACTTGGTCTCCTCGGCCACCTGTGGGAAGTGTACCACGGGGGTGGGTACTTTGGCACATCTCTTTTGGGGATGCCCCATAATCCAGCAGTTTTGGAAAAGGGTGGTTGCTTATTTGACAAGACTGTTGGGAGTGTTCCTGCGAGCTTCCCCACTGCTGATTCTTTTCGAGTCTGTCCCCCTGGCGCGATTACGGCCAGCGGGACATCGTCTGCTCTTCATAAAAGCTTGTTTTGTAGGTAAAAGGATGATTCTTCTGCATTGGCGAGAAACTGTGGTGCCTTCCTTCTGGGCATGGCGGAACCATCTCCACAGACTTATGCAGATGGAACATTTGACAGCACGCGCCTCCCCTCGGCAACTCCGTCGCTTTTTGGATGTTTGGGAGCCGTATATACAAGTATTGCCACATCGTGCACGGAGTTTGATTTTGAACAATTGACCATTGTTGCTTTGAACTCTGATTGTACGGGTCGCTCTATTCTCAACTTTTGCATCACAGCATAAATGTAGGGTTGTTTGTCTGATGGGGGGGGGTTTGAATTCGGGGATTATTTTTGTATGGATACATAATGGCGACTTCTCTGTGCTATTGTCCGTTGGACTCTGAAATGTACCTTTGTCTGACGGACTGACTCTTGTTTTGTTACATTTACTACGCAATAAAAAATTGTTTATGCTTAAAGCAAATATGAGAAACATTTTTTTACTTAATGCATAATTAAGCTCTGGAATTTGTTGCCAGAGGATGTGGTAAAAGCTGTTAGTATAGCTGGGTTTAAAAAAGGTTTAAACATGTTCCTGTGAACTTGGGGAAATCCACTTCTTATCCCTGGGATAAGCATCATGAACTTTATCAACCTTTTGGGATCCTGCCAGGTACTTGTGACCTGGATTGGCCACTGCTGGAAACAGGATACTGGGCTTGATGGACTTTTGGTCTGACCCAGTACAGCAAATCTTATATTCTTATGTGTACAAAAGAGGGGTGTACCTATATTACAGAAAATCATAGACTTGAATAAGAGTGTCAAATTTTATTAGTAGCATCCCATAGGTGAGCCTATTAATGGAGCCTTCATGTTTTTAATATGCTGAAGAAATTATTGGGAAATACAATAAATGCATAATTAAAAGATGATAAGCTATCTATAGAGCACAAAGGAGTATATTCTGGCTAAATTTGATAAGACCTGGAAGCAAATAAAATTTAATATTCTCTTAATAAATGAGATCATTACAGATTCATATAATACATAGTTCATTTTTCAGATTAAAATTGATAAGATTTTTAAATATTAATGAATTCCTGTGTAATGGATCTTATGGTTTTCATAGACAAGCTGTCTAGACACAAAGTAGATCAGCAGAACCAGATGCATTTGTTAAAAAGTTTAGTCCTGCATATTTTTTTTATTAGAAACTATATTTATAAATGTAATGAATATAAAAGGATTGGTCTAAAGTTTGTGGGCACACAAAACACCTGGGATGCAAATGGCAGACATATTTTTGCCCCTGGAAAACCTATGCCATTTAAAGTAGCCATTTTGCATGATTGCTTCCTCGGAAATATGCAGAACATAAAATATGGAAAAGGTAATGCATGCATTTCTGGGGCTTTCTGTGCATTGTTTCTGGCTGCATAATTAATCTTTATGATCTCCTAGAGACAAGATTCAGACGTTTCATGGTGGTTACATGTTGACATGGCTGGCTATGGATCATGTGCATTTTACAGTCATTTAGGTAGCACTTACATTGTTTTTGCATGGTTCATATCTGTAATTTTGCCTCCATTGCTTTGGTTACTACTGTGTGGAACGAACTTTGGGCTTCTTTTTATTTCCTAGAATTTGCATGCCTTGGATTGATTTGGAGCTATTCCTTGATTGTACTGAAATATTATTCTGCCTTCATGATGGTTATAAAGTTTTACGCTATATGTCTAGATCTTATATTTTTAAAAGAGCATAACAAAACAGGATTGACACTTGACACTTATTTAAAAAAGCATTGCAATGTAGTTCTTTGCGTTCAGAACAAATATGACTCACTAAGGGGTCGTATGTTCTAAAGGGTACTAATGAGTTTACCATTCATTAAAAGGGTTTTATGGGTGATAAATATAGCACTTTATATATTAAAGGCTTATTGATCCTGCCATGGAACCTATATTCCATCACTATCATGCATTGATAACCATTTTGAGCAAGGCCACATCATTGGGGGACGGCTTTTGGTATACAGTACATACAGCTCATAAACCCACTAGTCCCTAACTAACCATTACTCTCATTTTTATTCAGGAGGGTCATTCCTGCCTCAACAAGGCCTAGCAACAGTACACTCCATCTTTGCCTCTCTAACACTTTTTTTCTCTGCCTTCTCCCCTACAAATGATTGAGGTTATCCACTCAAAATTTGGCTTAGAATTCCCCTTGCATGCTCCAAGGATATGGAAGACAAGTTCTACACTGAGGCCCAAAGGCAGACCAGGGCTTTCATGGAGATGAATTTTGGCCTACTTGAAGACCACCGTAGGTGTCAGGAAAACAGGAGGATATCTGCATTACTGCCCCACATTCTCTTAGCCTGCTGCATTCTCCATGGCCTGCCTCCTCCTGAGGGTGAAGGCCCACAGCCCACTGACACTGAGGAGGAGGAACAGAAGGCAGAAACAGTAGAGAAACTTAAAGACATACAACTTCATGCCCAAAACCAGGCTGTCTAGATAAGGAAAATATTGATACAGAGGAACTTTTAAAGTGAGCAAATGTTTATTTACAGTGAATGTTCTAAGTGCTCAATAAAGATAGATAGATAGATAGTATGCTGATTTGTGTGGCTGTCCCTTGCTTTTCCCAGTTGCTAATGTCTCCCTCAGGTAAGTCACTCAACAATTATGCCTCAGGAGGTGCAGTCTGAGCTGACACTACCGTCTGATGGGGCTGCAAGTTCAGGCTGTGGTAATAGGGGAGGGCTCAAAGAATGAGCTATGATGGACAAGGCCTCTTGCACTGCTATAGCATGGGAAGGAGGAGGAAAGGAATAAGGAGTGCCATGAGTGGGCCCACAATCCATCCCTTGCAAGATGCACCCCAGCACATCCCCAATACAGTGGAGCTCTCTCTGCATGCCCTATAGTGACTGAGGTTAGCTATCTTCTCATTTTGTGCATTCATGCTTTCCTCAATGGCATTTAATGTCACCTCTCGGGCAGCCACAGGAGACTGTACTGGATATTAGAGATGTGAATCGGTTCTAAAATCATTTTGTTTCCTGCGGTTTTGACCGCTTTTTTTTTCGGCTGTCCTGAGCCAAAAAAAAAAACACCCCACCCCGACCCTTTAAATCTAATTATTTAGAATCCGCCACCCTCTCGCCCCCCCCCCCCCCCAAAACTTTCCTAAAGTACCTGGTGGTCCAGCGGGGATCCCAGGAGTGATCTCCCGCTCTCGGGCCGTCGGCTGCCACTAATCAAAATGGTGCCAATGGCCCTTTGCCCTTACCATGTGACAGGGGCTACTGGTGCTATTGGCCGGCCCCTGTCACATGGTAGGAGCAATGGATGGCCGGCGCCATCTTAAAAAGGGTTAGGGTTAGGGTTAGGCCTCACAGCAGAAGAAGAGGTCCTGTGGTCACTGGAATCATTTCCCCTGCAGCCCATGAAGAGATCCTGTCAGGCCATTAGTGGCATTTGCCCTGCAGTGCAAGAAGAGAACTTGCCACCCACTGGCATTTCCCTGAAGCAAAAAACAATGTCCAGAGTGTGTGCGTGTGTACAATGTGTGTCTGTGTGTGAATGAGAGTGCCTCTGTGTTGAGTGAGAGTGGTTGTGTGTGTGTGTGTAAGAGAATGCCTGTGTATGTATGTGTGAAAATGTTTCTTTATATATGTGTGAGTGTCTGAGTGTTAATGCATATGTGAGAGTGAGAGTGTATGTGAGAGTATCTGTGCAAGTGAGTGTGCCTGTGCATGTGTGAATGTGCCTGTATTTGTGTGACAGTGAGAATGCCTGTTTGTTTGAGAGTGCCTGTGTTTGTGTGAAAATGCCTGTGAATGAGTGCCTGTCTGTATGTGTGAGAGTTTATGTGTGAGTGAATGCCTGTGTGAAGGTGAGAGAGTGCTTGTTTGTGTGACAGAGAGTGTGCTCGTATGAGCGCCTGTGTGTATGAGTGTGTGTGTGTGTGTGTGTGTGTATATGTGAGTGAGAGAGTGAGTGAGAGACTATTTAAGCCAGCAGGAAACAGCCTGTGAGAATGCCTGCATGTGTGTATGTCTGTGTGAGTCCCTACATATGTGTGTTGAGGAGCAATAGCTCTGTTGCTAATTTCATGTTTCAGATTGTGACGTGCACTCAGCCCTGAAGCAGTTTATGCAAAACACTTCCCAACTTCGGTGGGCCATTGTGCTCAAAATCTCAATTTCACGTAGCAATTAGCTTAAAGAATTACTGAAGAAATTTCTAAGTTTTTAGATTAATTTAAAAAATGTTATAAAAAGTGGTTATATTGTAATTAAAGTGCATTTGGAGGTTTGCTTTTTTTTAAATTTTTTTTAGTTATAAATTTTTAATTTACAAACAAAAACTGTTTGTTACGATAAGAAATAGGGGGAAGTAGATGCAATTTAAAGAGAGAATCATTAAGAAAAAAGTAAGCAAAAGTAAGGCATTAACACAGTTATCCAGCATTATTTCTATTTTTACATGCTTAGCGGAGAAGAAGTAACTGGTTTCTTAGACTCCAAAAACAATTTTAACTATTCAGGGGAGAAAAATATAAAACACTCATCCCCTTTTCTAATAATGCATTTACAAGGAAACCTGAGTAGAAAAGAGAAACCTAATGCAATAATATCTTGACGAAGGGTTAAAAACCCTCTACGTCGTGCTTGAGTAGTTGAGGCTAAATCTGGATTTATTTTTATGGAAGAATCTAGATAAATAATCGGATACTTCCTAAAATAACTTTTCATCCCTTGTTTTATATCGCCAGAGGTGTTGAAAGAAACCAACAACGTTCCTCTGTCTATGACTTCCATAGCAGAATTTTCTAAAAAATTAGATAAATCATTTTGAACATTTATTACCACTCTAGAGGATGTAGATTTTGGAAGGAAAAAACAGGTATTTATCGAAGGTAAATTGTCAGTTGTAAACTCCAAAGTATCTTGCAGAAATGTCTTCACTGTTATGTAGGGAATCTCTCCAACCACTCTGGGAAGGTTAAGGAAACGTAGATTTAAGGTGTCTAGCATTGTTTTCTAGACATTCTATATGTCTTGCCAGAGCGTCTCTGTCCTTAACTGTTGCAGCTTTAAATTCTTGAGTTTGCTTTTCTTTTTCTTCTATACTAGATATTTTAGCTGATAGTAAATTAACCTGCGTTTCAATTTCCAAAGAAGTTTGTAGACATTTAGAAGTAGAGTGATCTAACTTAATGTTTAAGGTGTTTAATGTTGTAGCAAAACTGGCCACAAGGTCCCATAAAACTCCTAAAGTCACCCCCTCAGGACGAGCCGGGATCTTGAAAGGCTCATTGCCAATAGTGTCCCTCAATCTGGTCGACAATGTCCCCACATTAGGGTTTTCACTTGGCCCCCCCACCTCTACCCTGATGATCCTGCAATGGTCAACTCAGCCAGGGAGACAGCCAAAGATTTAACCAGCTCCGGCGTTGTCGCGGTAAACGTTGTTCCTTCTGCACTTGGCCCGGAAATAAACTCGCTTCCTGGCACTCCGGAGATGTTCACCACGCTTGCCCTTTGCAACGGTGGTTGTCTGAGTTCTGGGCTCAGAGACACCTCCTCTGCCGGCGTGGACGACTCTCCCAAACCACCCCAGACATCAGGCTCCTCAGCTCTCGGGGTGAATGCTGGTGAGGCCATAAAATGAGTGATTTCCAGCTGGTGAATCGGGGAAGGGAGAGGAGCAGAAGAATACACCTGTAGTTTTCCTTTTTGCTTAGGGGGCATTTCAGCTAAGGAAAAACATTTTTTACGAAACCAAGCTGGAGCCACTCGTATTCACGACCTCACTGTGCTGTCATCGTCTCCTCCTCCCCTGCATTTGGAGGTTTTTAGACCAATGATTACAAAGATCTGAATGCTCTACCTCAGGGATGGAGAACTCCAGTCCTCAAGTGATTGAGATAGATATGCATACAAATCTTTCTCATGTATTTTCATTGTAGATTTCCTGAAAACCTGGCCTGTTTGTAGCACTCGAGGACTAGAGTTTGACATCCCTGCTCTACTTGCTTTTCAGTAACAGTATGTTTAAACATTTGAGGTTTTTTCCCTCCATTGTAAACACAAATTGGGTTCAGTTTCAATAAGCATTAGTTTAAATTTGTATAGTGAAGATTTTTCTGGTGTGTGTTTGTCTGTGTGAGTGCCTGAATGTGCCTATGCATGTGAGTGTGTGAGAGCCTGCGTGTGTGAGACTGTGTAAGAGAAAAAGGATAAAGTTTGTGTGCCCTCCTCCAGTCTACAACAATCTCTGGGTGACTGGAAATCCAAAGCTCCCAGGTATGAAGAATGAGGGATTTTTCTTTTTTATCCTTATTAGTTTTAATTATTGGATGTGATGTGTCTACAGTTTAGAAATATTTTATTGGTAATTTTTAAAACATTTTTGTATGTAATTATTGGTTGTTCTATTCATCACCTGATTTGACTTATCATTATTTATTTATTTATTGGTTTATTTATTTATTTAATTTATTTGCAACATTCGAAGCTCGCTAATCCACAAGTCTCAGCAGATTACAGAGCATACATACATAATTAAAATCATTACAGACAGCACAAGACTAATGCATATAACATATATTAATAAACTAAAGTAACAGATAAAACAAAACAGTGTTTACTGCAAGGCCTGACTCGGATATCATAGACTGCAGTGATTGGCATCTGTCTGCAAAAGCCATAGCAAACAGGTGTATATTAAGGTGTTTTCTAAAACGAAGTAAGGAGTTTTCAGATCTGAGCTCTTCAGGCAATGCATTCCAGAGGATTGGACCAGCTAAGACTGGACCAGTTAAGATGGTGTGGGCCATCCATTGCTCCTATCATGTGACAGGGGCCGGCCAATGGCACCGATAGCCCCTGTCACATGGTAAGGGCAAAGGGCCTTCGGCGCCATTTTGATTAGTGGCAGCCGATGGCCCCAGAGGGGGAAATCACTCCCAGGACCCCCGCTGGACCACCAGGGACTTTAGGCAAGTTTTTAGGGGGTCGGGAGGGTGAGGGATTGTAATTTATTAAATCTGAAGGGTTGGGGTGGGTTTGGGGTTTTTTTTATGTGCCCTTCCTCCCCCTCCCAAAAAAATGATAAGAAAACCACACGAAATTTCATGGAGTTTTCCTATCATTTTCGGGGATCCCCGAACCGTGACGAAATAGGAAATATCATCTATATTTCCTATTTCGTCGCAAACGAATGCACATCCCTACTAAACAAGGTATCCCTACTAAACAACATCCCTCTAGATAAGGTAAAGCAGGCATGCTTTAAGGGTGGGACTTCCCATAAATGTTGGTATGGCTGATGTTTATATTTCTTGATTTTATTTTATGATTGCACTGCGTACAGAGTCTGGCACCTTGAGGAAGATTTTTAAAAAGTATGCCCGCAGAGGGAACGGAGGCAGGCTGCGCGGCTCGGCGAGCGCAGGCTGCCGATTTTGTGCAGCCTTGCACACGCCAACCCCAGATTTTAAAAGATACGCACGTATATTTTAAAATCCAGCATACTCTTGTTTGCGCCGAGTGCACGAACAAAAGTACGCGCTCTCGTACTTTTTAAAAATCTGCCCCTTTGAATATTGACCTCATTATGTCTGATTTTTCATGTGCTCCATTCTGGATTCCGATTATTTTTATTGAAATTGCTGATTCCCTATTTCCTGGCCCATTCCTTACACTCTTCAGATAAGGGTTTATTAGCCCTTTCTCATCCCTCAGTTAGTCTTGATACCACCTGCGAGTCTTCTAGTTGTCAAGCACCTGTTCTTTGGAATTCTTTACCACTTGTTATCCATTTCACAAAAGAACATAAGAACATAAGAAATTGCCATGCTGGGTCAGACCAAGGGTCCATCAAGCCCAGCATCCTGTTTCCAACAGAGGCCAAAACCAGGCCACAAGAACCTGGCAATTACCCAAACACTAAGAAGATCCCATGCTACTGATGCAATTATTAGCAGTGGCTATTCCCTAAAAGATTTTATAACATTTCATAAAGCAATAAAAACTTGGCTGTTCTTTCAATCCTTTGAGGACTGGTATTTACTTTAATGGCCACTTGCATCTTGTTAGCCAATATTTTGTTTTTATAAGTTTAATGTAATATTATTACTTTCCTTGATTATGTGGTTTTACTTATGTAACAATTGTTAGTATGCATTTACTTTACTATATATGGGTTTTTTTTTAATTGATATTGTTGTTCCTCTGCGTGGATGGCTTTCTACAAACGGAATATAAATATCAATAAACTAAATTACCAGCGCTAGAAAAGTGTACCAAACACAGAGTCCCACTTTCACTGGTCTCCCATATCCCCAGGGGCAAATGCTGGGGAATGGTGGGAGGCAGATGATGGGGCTCCAAGGAGTTTGGCAAAGTTTCCAGCTTCCTAGAAATATTATCATTGACACTGTATCTGCCACTTCTCTAGGAACTGTGACCCCCCCCCCCCCTATCCCCATGTCCTTCTGCAGCATTACAAATCTTCAAAAGGGCCACTGCCAAGGGGGACCTCCCCAGCCCTCTTGGTGATTTCACCTCAGTGCCATACCTTGGGGGGTGGGGGGGGGGGGGGGGAGGCAGGGAATCATTCCATTCCTCACCTCAGGCAGCTGTTTGTCTTGATCAACCCCTGTAGGGCATCTGCTAAGTATTTATTTGTTGCTGAGTGAAGATTAATTTAACCATAGTTTAAGAGGATTGGTAAGTATAGTTTTCAGAAGTCTTTCTCATTAAAAATCAATCAGGGTCTTATCTAAAACATAATATTGTACCAGCCCTTATTGAAAGTTTAATTATTCCCTTGTAGGACACTAGCTGATTAATTACTAAATTCACCTGTAAATTTAAAGTACTCTCATTCCAACTCCCTCAGTATCCTAAACTTAACTAGGAACTCAATAATACTAAGATGAAGGTAGCATTCCAGCAGCAAGAGGGGGGCTTTCCAGTCTTTTGCAATGAGTGTATGATTTTTTACCCGCCGGTGAGAGATTGTATGTGTGCACTCGGTGCAAAGAGCTCTTGGCTGTCAGGGAACAAGTCCGATCTCTGGAGGCTAGAGTAGCAGACTTGGAGGAGCTGAGGGAGACAGATAGGTAATTGACGAGACTTTCAGGGACATAGTAGCCAAGTCCCAAATCCATTCTGGCAGCCCCAGTGCTGCCTTGGATCAGAAAGGTCTCCCAGCAGGAGAACATCACCCTGGTGTAACAGGAAGTGATCCTGTAGCAAGGACCTGCTCTCCAGGTGATGTATTGTCCTCTCGCACTGAGGACAAATCTCCCAGGGCTACTGCCCAGGAGGGAAGGGTTAGGCCGGCCATCATAGTTGGTGATTCAATTATTAGAAATGTAGATAGCAGGGTGGCTGGTGGACGTGAGGACCGCCTGGTAACTTGCCTGCCTGGTGCGAAGGTGGCAGACCTCACGCGTCACCTAGATAGGATTATAGACAGTGCTGGGGAGGAGCCAGCTGTCGTGGTACATGTGGGCACCAACGACATAGGAAAATGTGGGAGAGAGGTTCTGGAAGCCAAATTTAGGATTTTAGGTAGGAAACTGAAATCCAGAACCTCCAGGGTGGCATTCTCTGAAATGCTTCCTGTTCCACGTGCAGGTCCCCAGAGGCAGGCAGAGCTCCAGAGTTTCAATGCGTGGATGAGATGATGGTGCAGGGAAGAGGGATTCAGCTTTGTAAGGAACTGGGGAAACTTTTGGGGAAAAGGGAGACTTTTCCGAAAGGACGGGCTCCACCTTAACCAGAGTGGAACCAAGCTGCTGGCACTAACTTTCAAAAAGGAGATAGAGCAGCTTTTAAACTAGAACAAGGGGGAAAGCCGACAGTCACTCAGCAGTGCATGGTTCGGAGAAATGTATCCTTGAAGGATACTAATGAAACAGGAGAGTTAGGGCATCCCAACAGAGAGGTTCCATCAAAAGCAAACATAGCTCATATGCCTATATGTAAAAAATCACCAAAGCTAATGATTTCTGAATTATCCCAAACAACTGAAAAGCAGGTTGTTAAAACAAGCAAAAACCACACTTTGAAATGTCTGTATGCCAATGCCAGAAGTCTAAGAAGTAAGATGGGAGAGTTAGAGTGTATAGCAGCAAATGATGAGATTGACATAATTGGCATCACAGAGACTTGGTGGAAGGAGGATAACCAATGGGACAGTGCTATATCAAGGTACAAATTATATCGCAATGATAGGGAGGATCAACTTGGTGGGGGTGTGGCACTTTATGTCCGGGAGGGTATAGAGTCCAACAGGATAAAGATCATACAAGAGAGTAAATGCTCAGTAGAATCTATGTGGGTAGAAATCCCATGTGTGTTGGTTAAGAATATAGTGATAGGAGTATACTACCGTCCACCTGGACAAAATGGTCGGACAGATGATGAAATGCTATGAGAAATCCGGGAAGCAAACCAATTTGGCAGTGCAATAATAATGGGAGATTTCAATTACCCCAATATTGACTGGGTAAATGTAACATCAGGACTTGCTAGAGACATAAAGTTCCTGAATGTAATAAATGATTGCTTCATGGAGCAATTGGTTCAGGAACCAACAAGAGAGGGAGCTATTTTAGATTTAATTCTTAGTGGAACGCAAGATTTGGTGACAGTGATCATAACATGATCAAATTTAAACTAATAACTGGAAGGGGGACAATAAGTAAATCAGCAGCTCTAACACTAAATTTTAAAAAGGGAAACTTTGATAAAATGAGGAAAATAGTTAGAAAAAAACTGAAAGTTGCAGCTGCAAAGGTTAAATGTGTTCAACAGGCTTGGACATTGTTTAAAAATACAATCCTAGAGGCGCAGCCCATATGTATTCCGCGCATTAAGAAAGGTGGAAGGAAGGCAAAACGATTACAGTCATGGTTAAAAGGTGAGGTGAAAGAGGCTATTTTAGCCAAAAAAACATCCTTCAAAAATTGGAAGAAGGATCCATCTGAAGAAAATAGGATAAAACATAAGCATTGTCAAGGTAAGTGTAAAACATTGATAAGACAGGCGAAGAGAGAATTTGAAATGAAGTTGGCCATAGAGGCAAAAACTCAAAATAAAAACTTTTTAAAATATATCCAAAGCAAGAAACCTGTGAGGGAGTCGGTTGGACCATTAGATGACAGAGGGGTTAAAGGGGCTCTTAGGGAAGATAAGGCCATTGCAGAAAGACTAAATTAATTCTTTGCCTCCGTGTTTACTAATGAGGATGTTGGGGAGATACCAGTTCCAGAGATGGTTTTCAGGGGTGATGACTTATATGAACTGAACGAAATCACTGTGAACCTGGAAGATGTAGTAGGCCAGACTGACAAACTAAAGAGTAGCAAATCACCTGGACCAGATGGTATGCATCCTAGGGTTCTGAGGGAACTCAAAAATGAAATTTCTGATCTATTAGTTAAAATTTGTAACCTATCATTAAAATCATCCATTGTACCTGAAGACTGGAGGATGGCCAATGTAACCCCAATATTTAAAAAAGGCTCCAGGGGCGATCCAGGTAACTATAGACCAGTGAGCCTGACTTCAGTGCCGGGAAAAATAGTGGAAACTATTCTCAAGTTCAAAATCGTAGAACATATAGAAAGACATGATTTAATGGGACACAGTCAACATGGATTTACCCAAGGGAAGTCTTGCCTAACAAATCTGCTTCATTTTTTTGAAGGGGTTAATAAACATGTGGATAAAGGTGAACCGGTAGATGTAGTGTATTTGGATTTTCAGAAGGCGTTTGACAAAGTTCCTCAGGAGAGGCTTCTACGAAAACTAAAAAGTCATGGGACAGGAGGCGATGTCCTTTCGTGGATTACAAACTGGTAACACTAAGTGTTTAGTTTGGCCCAACCTTTCAGTCAATAATGCCTCCTTTAATCTGTGACTGCTCTTTATCCTACCAAATCGGACACCACTCAAAAAATCCGCCCTTAAGTTTCTCTCAGACCACACAACACAAGACCACACACAACAAAAGAAGGCTTATCATGATCCCCACTTTCACCCGCAAACAAGCCATCAGTCTCTCACTCATTTCCATCATTTTGCTCAATGCCCAATCCCTTCAGAAGAAAACCCATCTCCTACATGACATTCTCACCGACTCAAAGCCAGAAATATGTGCTGTTACTGAAACCTGGTTTAAACAACATGATACACCCCTCATCAACCAACTGCCCACTGACAACTACGACATTTTCTCAATCCCACGTAAAAAGAAGAGAGGAGGTGGCCTACTCTTAGCTGTAAAAAAGGAGCTCCAACTTCTATCCCAGAAGTGCGATCTCCCAAAACAGTACGAAGTAGGTCTTTTCAAATCTAAATCACTTCAAATCTGTCTTATTTACACCCCCCCTGGACTACTAGAGAAAGATTCATCCCCCCTTATTGAATTCTTTGCAAACTCCCTTTCTAATGACATACCCACGATTCTCCTTGGAGACTTCAACTTACACGTGGATGCCCGCCCTCAATCCCCGGCCTGTGAAGCCTTCATTTCCTCCCTCGAAGCTATGGGTTTCTATCAAATTGTTCAATCCCCTACACACAAAGCTGGCCACACCCTAGATCTGATTTTCATCAACTCACCTATCAACATAAGCAATCCCCCCTCAATCCTGGCAGTACCCTGGTCTGACCATTCCTTGATTCTTACTAAACTCACTCTCCCGCAAGCCTCACCCACATTACCTGCCCAGCCCATATCTTTTAGATACCGTAAAACCTGTAATGTGGAAACTATTACACAAGCATGCTCTGACTTAGACAGTCAAATTGACCTCTCCTCCCCAGATAACGCCTTCTCCTCTTGGGTTAACATCACACAGAACATTGCAAACAAGCATTGCCCTATCACAAATAAAACACTCAACCCTAACCATAGAAACAGAAAACCATGGTACACACATGATCTCAAAATGCTTAAAACCCAGCTTAGAGCTGCCGAGAGGTGCTGGCGCAAACACCTCTCCCCTGCAGCCAAGACCACCTATTACCAACGCATGCACGAATACAGAAATGCCATCCTCCATACTAAACGCGATTATTATGCTAGAAAAATACACGGTCTCCAAAACAACCCCAAGGCCCTCTTTACTATGGTTGCGGACCTTACCACTCCCGCCCACAACCAGCAACCAGCAACCACCCACAAGAACCGATGCAACGACTTAGCGCACTTCTTCAGAGATAAAGTTGCATCCATCACGGCACACTTCTCACACAATGACAACAATGTTCCTCTACCCAGTATCAGCTCTGCAGCAAATCTCTCCGTTTTCGACTCAACTTCCTCATTAGAAGTTGAGAACATCCTAAGAAAGATGAAACCCTCATCTCATCCCTCTGAAACTATCCCCTCTAAGCTTCTCCTATCTATACCCAAAGTTATTGCCAAACCCCTATCCAACATTTTCAACTGCTCCCTAGAGCAAGGCACAGTTCCTAATTTCCTCAAACAAGCAGTAGTAAAACCGCTCCTCAAAAAACCTAATCTTGATCCTGCCACACTGTCCAACTACAGACCAGTCTCCAACCTGCCCCTACTCGCCAAAATTCTTGAAAAACTAGTTAACTCGCGCCTCTCTCTCCACCTTGAACAACATAACATTCTACCACCTACCCAACATGGTTTCAGGAAGCATTTAAGTACCGAAACCCTGCTACTCTCTCTCTCTGACACTCTTATCAGAGGAACTGACTCAGGATCCTCCTATCTGATTGCCATGCTAGACATTTCTGCTGCGTTTGACACTGTCAACCACTCTATCCTCCTCAACATCCTCAGTAGCATTGGGATTTCTGGAATCGCACTATCCTGGATACAATCCTATCTCCAAAATCGCTTCTTCACTGTCCTAGTGGATAACAATGAATCTGAACCCATTAGTCTCCCCCAAGGTGTTCCCCAGGGCTCCTCCCTCTCCTCCACCCTCTTTAATATCTACATGCTTCCCCTTACCACCCTCCTCTCAAAACTTCACATCAAGCACTTCATCTATGCAGACGATGTGCAAATTCTCTTCCCCTTTTCTGACTCCCTTCAAACTGCCCTACAAAACTGGGAATCATGCCTCTCAGCCATTAACCAACTCTTCACAGACATGCACTTGGCACTAAATCCCAACAAAACTGAACTTCTAATCATCTCTAATAAGCACCCGCTCCCAGCTATCCCACCCTCTCACGCATCTACATCTTTCTCTGCACACACTCGCAACCTAGGTGTACTCATTGATAACCATCTCACTTTCAAACCATTCATTAACTCTATCATAAAGGACTGCTACTTTAAGCTTCAAACGATAAAAAAACTTAGACCATTACTTCACTTTTCCGACTTTCGCACAGTTCTTCAGTCTATTATCCTGTCTAAAATAGACTACTGCAACGCACTCCTCCTTGGCATCCCCTCAACGCATACTAAACCTTTACAACTTTTGCAAAACGCCGCAGCTCGTATTTTGACTAACTCTAGAAAAAGAGACTACATTACCCCCACACTTATCGAGCTACACTGGCTCCCAATACCCTCCCGAATACTCTACAAAGCACTCTCCCTCATCCATAAAAGTCTGTTGAATGATAACCTTAATTGGATCAACCCCCCTCTCCTCCCCCGCACATCGAATAGACCTACTCGCCCAGCCCTTCAAGGATCCCTCTGTAAACAATCTATCAAATCTATCAAACTCTCCTCTACCATGAGCAGAGCATTTTCCCTAGCTGGCCCCACTATATGGAACTCCTTACCGCCTGAACTCCGCATTGAGACCTCTACTCCTAAATTCAAAAAGAACCTCAAAACCTGGCTGTTTCTTCAAGCTTACCCACTTTCCCCCCATCCCACGCAGAAACATCACCAACAACAAGCGTGTAACAAGTCAAGTAACTGACCAGGAATGCCTTATCGATGTATGACTAAGAATGCCTGCTGATTTTGTACTTTGTACTCACCTATTTTTGTATATAGTTGATTGTATCCATTTAATGTTTGGAATACTGCATCGCCTTACCAGTATTTTACCCCCCCCTGTTTAATGTATTCTTATGGTTACATGTAAGGGCCCCCGCCCGAAAGTTATTTATATTCTGCTGTTATATGTAAGGGCTCTGCCCAAAAGCTTTTGTTCTTTGTGAACCGATGCGATGTGCATACGAACATCGGTATATAAGAGACTTTAAATAAATAAATAAATAAATAAAAGACAGGAAACAGAGAGTAGGATTAAATGGTCAATTTTCTCAGTGGAAAAGGGTAAACAGTGGAGTGCCTCAGGGATCTGTACTTGGACCGGTGCTTTTCAATATATATATATAAATGATCTGGAAAGGAATACGACGAGTGAGGTTATCAAATTTGCTGATGATACAAAATTATTCAGAGTAGTTAAATCACAAGCAGACTGTGATACATTACAGGAGGACCTTGCAAGACTGGAAGATTGGGCATCCAAATGGCAGATGAAATTTAATGTGGACAACTGCAAGGTGTTGCATATAGGGAAAAATAACCCTTGCTGTAGTTACACGATGTTAGGTTCCATATTAGGAGCTACCACCCAGGAAAAAGATCTAGTCATCATAGTGGATAAAATCGTCGGCTCAGTGTGCTGCAGCAGTCAAAAAAGCAAATAGAATGTTAGGAATTATTAGGAAGGGAATGGTTAATGGAATGGAAAATGTCATAATGCCTCTGTATCGCGCCATGGTGAGACCGCACCTTGAATACTGTGTACAATTCTGGTCGCCGCATCTCAAAAAAGATATAGTTGCGATGGAGAAGGTACAGAGAAGGGCAACCAAAATGATATGGAACAGCTCCCCTATGAGGAAACGCTGAAGAGGTTAGGGCTGTTCAGCTTGAAGAAGAGACGGCTGAGGGGGGATATGATAGAGGTCTTTAAGATCATGAGAGGTCTTGAACGAGTAGATGCGACTCGGTTCTTTACACTTTCGAATAATAGGACTAGGGGGCATTCCATGAAGTTAGCAAGTAACACATTTAAGACTAATTGGAGAAAATTCTTTTTCACTCAACGCACAATAAAGCTCTGGAATTTGCTGCCAGAGGAGGTGGTTAGTGCAGTTAGTGTAGCTGGGTTCAAAAAAGGTTTGGATAAGTTCTTGGAGGTGAAGTCCATTAATGGCTATTAATCAATTATACTTAGGGAATAGCCACTGCTATTAATTGCATCAGTAGCATGGGTTCTTCTTAGTGTTTGGGTAATTGCCAGGTTCTTGTGGCCTGGTTTTGGCCTCTGTTGGAAACAGGATGCTGGGCTTGATGGACCCTTGGTCTGACCCAGCATGGCAATTTCTTATGTTCTTATGTTCTTATGAATATTTTTAAGCTTCGTAGGTTCAGTAAGAAGAGTGCCATCCATTGCAGCTAGGAATTTGGGCACATAAAAAGACCTAAGCATGCGGCCAGCGGCACGACTGAGTCATGACTGAAGCAATTCACTATTGGTTGGATGCTGTTTTGATTGCCATTATGCCTTGTCCACAGAGAATTGGACACTAAATATATTCGGAAAACTTTTAGTTACCCAGATAAATTTATCCAGCTCACTTCAGACTTGCTCAATAGCAGGTCTAACTTATCCAGCTAACAGTTAACAGCTATCCAGCTAACAGCTGGATAAGTGTGAATATCACCACTTCTCCAATTAAGGGGGTCATTTTCAAACGCTTATCGAGTGCGATAATCCGCTATCGCACGCGAAAAATCCCTTTTTGCATGCAATAGCATGCTGGGGGCGGAGTCGGGGCGGTGAGGAGAGGAGTTGAGGCAGCAAGGAAGCAGACTCCGTGGTGTCTTCACTGGTGGCGATCAGGTAAGCAACATTATCGTTGCCAGTAGCGCCCCCAATAGCACCACCTTTCACGGTGGCACTATTGGATGCGAAAGTCGGCAGCGAAAACACCGCCTCCCCCTTCACCCCCCCCCCCCCGTTTTCGCTGGATTCACCATTCTGCGATAGAATGGTGAAACCAGGCCTAAGTTAGGCAGATAAGTAGCTCCTCCCCAGAATGTTCCAGCTATGTGGCAGCTGTTGACCATGGATGAATATTAAAACCTTGCCACCAGGTAAGTCCCTACTTATCCAGCTATGTGGCATTGAATACCAGGCCCTTAGTGCTTAATTAATCAGTAGTAGTACGAACATACAATTCTGTGAGGGTTATGGGATGTCAGAGCTGCTTCTAAACAATATGTTGCATGTCTTTTTGCTTAATAAAATTGTTAACGTAGACTTCGTAATAACTTGTGCAGATTCTATGTGGGAGGCGCGCTATTTAGGAAGACAGTTCCACCTAAGTCTGTTTCCTTCCATCTTGCTGTAGCTGTTTGTGACCATTTGAGGCACTGCAGATTAACTTCCAAGACAGCGGATTGGTTAGGCCATGCTGCCTATGCATATCTCCAAGGAACAAATATAATGTGCAGCTACAGAATGACTTGGGAAGGAGGACCCATCAAACTCTTACCTTTCCTGACACTTCCTGGTTGAGGGTTTGCCCCAGGCTTCTCTTTGAAGGGGATTTGAATGAAGCAATATGGAACCGTTCACTGGTCTTTGGTTGCAAACCATTATCTGAGTGGTACAAAAAATGAGGCTTGTATAAGGCAGGGGTGAACAGAATGGTCAGTGCATAGTGGGAGGCCCAAGTAGCAAGGCCCTGTGGAGGGTGACTTTGAAAAAGCTGGCTCCGATTCCTTTGTCTCTGGTGTTGATTAGGCTACTTGGTAAAGTGACCTTATAGGAGTAGAGAAAATGGATGATACACGAGTTTCAAACTCCAATACTAAGGGATACTTCCACAGATGGAGAGACAACTTAAATCTGTGGTCCCATAAGGCTAAAGAACCTGGATGTAACTGGACACTTTATTTGCTTCTATTGATTCTTTTAAAATCAATCACAGTAAACTTTATTTTGAACACCCAATGAGTGAGTCCAGCCTGTTTGTCAAGGTACCTGTTCCAAAGAGCTTTGGTAACACACAAACATACAGGAGTTATATTATGTCCTGGGCATGAAAGGCTATCCTTCCCCCCAACAAAAAGAATCCAACCATTGGGACAAGAAAAAAGGAAAAGAGACTCTGAGATAGCCCCCATAAGGAAATCTTTTATGGCCCTTTTGGATGCAGCTTATCCATGAAAAAAAGGGTTACATTTCAATATCTACCAGCTGCCTGCCAAAGAGTGAATACTTGCCAGATAGCCCCATATCCCAGACTGCCTTTTTGTCTACTTTCAGTGTACAATACTATACTGGGTAGAAGAGTATTCAAGTTGCCCACTTAGATGCCACCAACACCCACCTTTCCCCTGCCTACAGAGAATAGCTTCTGCATCTACTTCCCTGCAGGCTCTTTACTACTGTGGTAGGAGGTCCTGTGATAGTCCCTATGTGGAGCCAGCCAAGCTCTGAACATCTTCTTCTGGTTCTGCGTGACTCCATGGATAGGAAGCAGCTTGCACTGATTGGTGACAATGAAGTGGGCAATTTGATGCATAGTCCCATCCAAGAAGCTAAGCTGACTGGTCTGTGGAGCAGCTTTGCCAATGTTCCTGTACATCCAGAAGTGAAAATGGCACACATAGAAAGTGCATGCATAATTTTTCTGTGCATAAAAAGTAGGCATATGCTTTTAAACAAACAAGTATAAGTTTGGGAATGGAGATACATGTATTTTATAAACTATGTGACTAGCACCACACAGTTTATAAAATACTTGCATAACTTTCTGCACACTCACTTAGGGGCGGATTTTCAAAGGGTTACGTGCATAACCCTTTAAAACTCCTCCTGCGCGCACTGAGCCTATTTTGCATAGGCTTGGCGATGCGCACAAGCCCCGGGATGTGCGACACGCATGTGTCCCGGGGCTTTGAAAAAGGGGCAGGAAGGGGGCGTGGGCATGGGCGGGGTGCCGATCTGGGGGCGGTCCAAGGGTGGGACCGAGGCCTCCGGCACGGCGGCCGTGCCAGGGGAATCATGTGCCGGCAGCTGGCCGGCACGCGCAAGTTACGCCTGCCAGAGGCAGGTGTAAATAGGACAACAAAGGTAGGGGGGATTTAGGTAGGGCTGGGGGGCAGGTTATATAGGGGAAGGGAGCGGAAGGGAGGGGAAGGTCAGGGGAGCGGAAGGAAAGTTCCCTCCGAGGCCACTCCAATTTCGGAGCGGCCTCGGAGGGAACGGGGAAAGCCATCGGGGCTCCCTTAGGGCTCGGCGCAACAAGGTGCACAAGTGTGCACCCCCTTGCGCACCAGATTTATAACATGTGCGCGCAGCTGCGCGCACATGTTATAAAATCGGGCATGGATTTGTGCGTGCCGGGTTACGCACACAAATCAATGTGCTTGTGTAATTCCGAATATCCTGCCCTTATTGCGTGCCGATGTAGGCACACTCTTGAAAAGTCCTCTCTGAATGTTTTTATGATATTCCCCCTTCTTCTCTTCCCCTCAAGGGTATACATACAAATTTGGGTTCTCAAGTCTCATTTCATAGAGTTTATGGTGTAGACTCTGCATCATTTTGGTAGCCATTTTCTGGACTGCCTCTGCTCTGCCCATATCCTTTTGGAAGTACATCCTCCAAAACTGGACACACAGTAATACTCCTGATGAGAACTTGTGGATGGTTTCAACGGAAGCATTATTGCCTCCTTTTTTTCTGCTGATTTTACCTTTCACTTTGCTTCCTAGTATTCCTCTGGCTCTAGGCACATAGAGGTAGATCTTTAAAAAGTACACGCGCGCATACTTTTGTTCGCGCAACCGGCGAGAGCAAAAGTACGCCGGATTTTATAAGATACGCGCGTAGCCACGCGTATCTTATAAAATCCGGGGTCAGCGTGTGCAAGGCTGCGCAAAATCAGCAGCCTGCACGTGCTGAGCCGCGCAGCCTGCCTCCGTTCCCTCTGAGGCCACTCCAAAATCAGAGCGGCCTCGGAGGGAACTTTCCTTCTGCGTCCCCCCACCTTCCCCTCCCTTCCCCTACCTAACCCACCCCCGGCCCTACCTAAATCCCCCCCCCTACCTTTGTTGGGCAAGTTACGCCTGCTTGAAGCAGGCGTAACTTGCGCACGCCGCCTCGCATCTCCCGGCACAGGCCGCAGTGCCGAGGGACTCGGGACCGCCCTCCCGGCCCGCCCCCGAACCGTCACCATGCCCCCAGACCCGCCCCGGACCGCCCCCTGACCCCGGACATGCCCCGGACACACACCCCGCCCCTTTTACGAAGCCCCGGGACTTACGCGTGTCCCGGGGCTTTGCGCATGCCGGCAGCCTATGCAAAATAGGTGCGCCGGCGCGCGAGTGGATTTACACGCGCAGGGCTTTTAAAATCTAGCCCATACTGTATTGCAACCTTCACACCATTAGATATGATCACACCAAGATATCTCTCACCTGTTTGGAATTCACTTCAAGTGATAACTAATCCTGTTTTATTTAATTTTTCTTGATTAAGCATTATGGGATTTCTGTTGTTTTGTCAATACTCATACACAGGAAAGGGAGTTTGAAATGAATAGGTTTAGTTTCACTGATGGCTTGGAATTGTTGGCAGCTCAGTAGACTGAGCCAGAGATTGGACCACAGCCAAGATGAGAACAAGGGCTTTCTTAGTATATACCAAATTATGGGGAAAATAATTTCTTAATAAAATAAAATTACTTTTTCAAGGTTGTATAGCACTAAATATTGGTAGCAATAAACACATTTCAACCCAGCTAGCTTTTCTTTTTAGCTAGGTTGAAGTATTCTTTTAACTAAATTATGTGTGCATTGGGCAGAATTACGTACACATTTGGACCAAGGCAATAGTACTGCCCACTGTTAATTTTGCAGAAAAATATTCATCAAGATAACAGATGCTTTAATTGAAAGCAAAGTTCTTCTTGCAAAGTTAAAACAGTCCAAAATATATTTCAAACTTTTATGCATGACTTTTTGAATTATGCATAATTCTGCCCCTTACTTTCTAATACTATTGATAGCAACCATCATATCCCTTGACTTCTTCCCAACAAAATCTTGGAGATTCCTGCATTTAATTGAAACAGTGTAGGCCCGAAGCTATGGAATTCTTTGCCTCCTGGTATTCTGTCTGTAGATGACTTTCTAATGTTTCAAAAAATGGGTAAAACATGGCTTTTTAGAACAGCTTTTGTATGATTTTCAGATGCAGTCTGGATAGCAAAGTTAGCTGGATAAACTATGGCTGGCTAACTTTAGACAGGTCTTTGGCCCAAATAAACTTACCCAGCTTAGTTATCCAGTCTTACAATGGTGGACCCTTGAGCCGAGACGAATAAGATCCTACCTGAAGGAAGACTTCCCAGGCTCTCGTCATTGGGAGGCGGATCTCGGTTCCAGACCAGGTTAGCGGTCAGCAGCAGACAGGGGGATCCAAATATCAGTCCAGGGTTGAGGCAGGCAGCTAGTGGCGGAATCCAGTAAACAATCCAAGGGTCAAGACAGGCAGCAACAGGCGAATTCAGGAAACAGTCCGTGGTTGAGACAGATGGCAAACAGCAGAATCCGGCAAACAATCCAAGGGTCAAGGCCAAGAGACAGTCCAGGAGGTGAGGAGCAGGACAGGAACGGAGAGGAACAGGAACCATGGATGAGGAGCAAACTCAACGCAGCCAGCAGCTTCAGGAGATCTGTTGCAGAGGCAAGGCTGGAGAGCAGGGACCCAGTTCAAATAGTCCCTGCTGAATGACATCAGCAAGGAACCATGGGAACCTTTACATGGCTGGGGGGTTCTAGGGTATCATCCACTTCGAATGACTGGGAGAGGGCATCCACCCGGGTGTTCTTGTGAGCTGGTCTATATTTCACCTCAAAGTTGAAGCGGGTGAAAAATAATGGCCATTGAGCCTGACGAGCGTTTAGTCGTGCATTACAGAGATGTTCTAAGTTTTTATGGTCTGTATACACCGTAATCCGGTGTTGTGCCCCTTCTAACCAATGCTGCCATTCTTCAAAGGCCATTTTATGGTTAACAGTTCTTTGTCCCCAATTCCATATTTTCGTTCCGCCGGAGAGAATTTTTTCAAGAACAACAAACAGGGTTGGAGACTCCTCCTATCCGAGAGTTGATTCAAAACGGCTCCAACTTCCTCCATGAAGCATCAACCTTGATGACGAAGGGGCATGTGGGGTCCAGGTGACAGAGGCAGCGTTCTTCAAGGAAGGCTTGTTTTAGGTTAGAGAAGGCTGCAACTGCCTCAGGTGGCCAGTTCTTGGTATTGGCCCCTTTCCGGATAAGCGCTGTGAGAAGGGCCACTTTCTGCAAGTAGTTGGGGATAAAATGATGATAAAAATTGGCAAATCCCAAAAATCTTTGCAGTGGGCGAAGGCCGGAGGGTTGAGGCCAGTCTAGGATACACTTCACCTTTTCAGGGTCCATGAGAAATCCTTTGCCGGAGATTATATATCCTAGGAAGGTAGACTTTCTCTTTTGAAAAGGCATTTTTCCACTTTAGCATAAAGTTTGTGGGCTCGGAGCCTCTGGAGTACTCAAGTGATGTCTTGACGATTGGAAGATAAATCTTTAGAGAAGACGAGAATGTCGTCCAGGTAAACTACCACACTGGTGTACAGCAGATCTCTGATTTCGTTCATCATACCTTGAAACACTGCTGGAGCGTTACATAGACCAAAGGGAATGACCAGGTACTCATAATGTCTATCTTGTGTTGCACTCGGGGATGGACTCTTGTCCTGGAGCAGTGGAGAACAGCTCCCTGGTAGGGACCAGGAAGCACCTGCCCCCAGGGGGCGGAGCTCTGGAGGAGACAGAGGCTAGGATTAGCTTCACCACTGGAAGCCCGTAGGGACCCGGGCTGCTTGGACTTAGGTGGGCCTCGCAGGGTCTCCCGGAGAGCTGATAGACAGGCGTGCCCACAGACAGGAGAGGAGCGCGATCGGGTTCGAGGCTGTAGGGCAGATGGAGCAAGGAAGACCAGAACAGTGTAGGCGATGACAAGGCAAAGGACAGAGCCAGAATCAGGAGACGTGGTCAATCAGGCGAGGAGTGGTCAACCGTGCAGAGGTTAGGTTCCAGAGGTCAGACGAGGTCACAGGCAGGCCAAGGTCAGAAGGCAGGCAGCAGGCAGAGTAGTCAAGGAACAAGCCGAGGTCAGAAGGCAGGCAGCAGGCAGAGCGGTCAAGGATCAGGCTGAGGTCAGTACCAGAGAGACAATCTGAAGGTACTACCTGGGGAGACGACAGACGAACACAGGAACTGAAGGACGCTAGAACAGAAAGATGCAGGAACAATGTTGGAACAGAAGGATCCTGGAACAAGACTGGAACGAGACTGGAATAAGCTTAGCACACAGTGACAATCTAGCAATACAGGCCCGATTGCCAAGGCAAGGAAGTGCAGGCAGGAACTTCCTTAAGTAGTTTCTTCAATCAGGGTGCGCCGCAGAGCTAGGACCTGCCCCTGGCCCTACAAGAGGCCGGGCAGTCCGCGCGCACGTAGGGGCATGGCCAACACAATGGAAGCTGCCAAACTCCGACGTGAGGCCTGGTGCGCAGTGAAAGGCCCGGCGACTGCCGCCACGGGACGCTGAGGCCTGGAAAAGCTCGCAGCTGCTGCTAGGGAAGCCAACCCAGAACCTGCAGAGGAGCTAGAGAGGTGAGCAGGCCTGAGCGCGGGCCGGACGCAAACGGGGCGCGCAACATCTCGCGTATTAAACGCGGTCTTCCATTCGTCTCCTGTTTTGATGCGGACCAAATTGTATGTGCCACGCAGATCCAATTTGGTAAAAATTTTGGTCCCTTAAAGTCAATCAAGCAGCTCCAGTATGAGCGGAAGAGGGTATCTGTCTTTCTTGGTTATAGCATTGAGTCCCCTGAAATCGATGCAGGGGCATAGTGTCCCGTTCTTTTTTGGTTATGAAGAAGAATCCCACACCCGCAGGGGAAGTGAAAGGCCGGATGAATCCCTTATCAAGGTTTTCTCGGATATATTGAGCCAAGGCCTTGGTCTCTGGCAGGGAGAGCGATTAGACTCATGGGGTGCTGTGGTTCCCGGAATCAGATTGATGGCACAATCAAAGGGACAGTGCTCTGGTAGAATGTCGGCTGTTTGTTTGGAAATCACATCCGTGTAATCAGCGTATCGAGGAGGGATTCCCAGGGAGGCTGTGGCTAATGGGACCAGTGGTAGAGGCTTCACTGGGAGTATTCAGGAAGACAAACAATGATGGCTCTATCGGGATAGCTGAAGGGTTTCCCAGTCAAAGCTAGGGGAGTGGATCTGTAGCCAGGGAAGCCACAATACAATGGGGTGAACTGCCCTTTCCAGGACGTGAAAGGCTATCATTTCTAGATGGAGAAGGCCGGTCCGGAGGGTCAAGGATTCAGTCGTGGTGATCTGCCCCGGTAAGGGCTCTCCATAGATGGATGAGATGTAGAGTGGGGTCTCTCTATGGATGGTGGGAAGTTTGAGGTGGTCCACCAGGGCCTTCATGATAAAGTTTCCCCCAGCTCCGGATTCCACTAATGCGAGGGTGGACTCTCTCCCAGAATGGTGATGCCCAGGCTAGGGCTTTCCTGTCACGAAGGGAGAGGATGAAGGTCGTCTTAATAGAGTTGCTGGAAAACTGTGAGGGCTGCATGGAAAAGTGCATGAAGCACTGATTCAAGAATCCTCGACACAACTTAGGATCCCCTGCATATCTGGGAGGTATTGGAAGATGGATGGTAGTGGCTGTTGGAGTGGTCAAAGGAAGAACGGTAGCCACATTGCTGGTTGAGGCAGTATAGGCATACAGGCGGGCATTGAGTTGTTCCACCGAGCCAGCAAGGGCCTCCAAGAATTGCTGCTGTTGTTGGATTTTTTGTGCAAGTCCCAGAATGGCCTGGAGACCGGAGAGATCTGCCGGGTCCATGGCCTCTGCAAGCTATTACTATGGTGGACCCTTGAGCCAAGACGAGTAAGGTCCTACCTGAGAAACTTCCCAGGCTCTCGACAGGAAGTGGATCTCAGTTCCAAGCCAGGCCAGGTCAGCAGCTGACAGACGGATCCAGATATCAGTCCAGGGTTGAGGCAGGCAGCTAGCGGCGGAATCCAGTAAACAATCCAAGGGTCAAGATAGGCAGCAACAGGCGAATCCAGAAAACACTCCATGGTCGAGACAGGTGGTGAACAGAACAGCAGAATCCGGCAAACAATCCAAGGGTCGAGGTGGGCAGCAAACAGGCGAATCCAGAAAACAGCCTGTAGTCGAGACAGGTGGCAAACAGCAGAATCTGGCAAACAATCCAAGGGTCAAGGCCAAGAGACAGTCCAGGAGGTGAGGAGCAGGACAGGAACGGAGAGGAACAGGAATCAGGGACGAGGAGCAAACGCAACGTAGCCAGCAGCTTCAGGAGACCTGTTGCAGAGGCAACGCTGGAGAGTAGGGACCCAGTTCAAATAGTCCCTGCTGGATGACATCAGCGAGGAACTGCGGGAACTTTTCCCGCTGCGGTTCCTTTAAGACCTGACTTGGTTTTGGAGAATTGGCGGCATTCCTTTTGGCCCTGAGGAATCGCAGCGGCGTCTTTCTGCCGCTGTGAGAGAGGGTGGCTCGGCTCCGGGACCCCGGCGGATAAGGGAAGTCGGCTGCACATTGCTGTGTCTGGCGAGTGAAACATCCGACTAACTCTGAATATCAGAGTTAGCCAGCTAACTCAACTCCTCCCAATTATGCCTCTGGAACAGAGTTAGCTGGCTAACTCAACTCCTCCCAGTTATGCCTCTGGAACACCCCAATTTTGTTTTGCAGGAGGGGTCCCATTATCGTGGGGGGATATCTCCGCGATAGTGGGGCTCCTCCCCGGGAAAAACTTCACGGCTCTATGACACATTCATTTGCTTCACGGCCAAACACCACTGGACAAAGGAATGAGCCTAGCAGCCCTTTAACGCAATCACGGCCCTAACCTCAAGGGATGGCCATCACCTTAAAGGGCCGCTGGCCCCCAAAATAAAATTGCAGGAAAACGGTGAGGTTGAGCAGGGGTCAAGGCTGACCCCTAGCTTAACCCAGGGCCACCACTCGAAATGGCCCAAACTCCCAGAAATTGAAAAAAATAGTTAAAATGTAGCTGCAAGGTGACAGTTCCATCCTCCCCCCCCCCCCCCCCCAGTCTTAGGAATAAGCAGCTCCCTTCCCCTCACATAGACCGGAATAAGCAGCCTCCTGGTCTCCTTTCCCCCATACAGTAGTCAAAATAAGTAACCCCCAGCCCCCCCTTCCTCCCAAAAAGTAATCTGGTATTGTAATTGGCTTCTTACTATAAAAATATGCATTATTTTTCAAACTGGTGTCTCAGCATTTCAAGTTTGGTAGGCTCTTTGAGCCATAGTGAAGATTGACTTTGTTAATTGGAGTGTTATAGTGAGTTTACTCTTTTAATAGGAATATAATGAAAATGACATGTTTAGTTATATTTTTCCAATTTATTCTAGACTTGTGCTAATGCAGTTTTTCTGCAAAATGTTGGCCACTTCAGTGTTTTAATTTTGAAAATCATGAGATTCTTCCTTTTCTTTCAGTTTCAAAGAGTCAACATTAAACACACACGCTTGAAAGCATATCTAAACAACTTTTTCTAGGATAAGTCCTTTTTCGGTGAAATTACTTTTGAATATAAGCTAAAATCATTTATAAAAATAAAAACGTTGCTGGCGGTTTTGTAGACCAATTATTGAGGTATTGAGCTTTGATTAGGCCTATTCTGTTGAAGCCCAGCTCTGAGGTCTTTTCCACTGTAAGGGATACAAATTGATACCATACTCCACAATTGTCTATTACAATTTTTAGTGGGCTTTTTATGCATGTCTATTTAAAATATTTAGTGGTGCACCTGCACCACTGAATATCCAATATAAGTTAGCTAGATAAGTTTATCTGGCTATCTTATCCTCCGTCTCCCTGGCTGAATATTGACCTCTTGATTTTCAGAAAGAACTGTTTTGACATTAGGTTGCAAAAGTTATAGAATCTTCTGGAAAATAAGTTGGTGTACATAATATCTTTGGATCATTTTTGTAAGATTAAATTAACTTCCACATTCTATGAATACCATGTGATATTCTTTACCCACTTCACTTAAAAATTGTACAACTTGAGAAAAGGTCTTCTAAAAAGCTTTGTTTCATTTTCACAAAGGTGTCTTTACTGTCTTATGTGAGGATGCATGCAGAAAAGTAGATGACGCTGAAGCATGGTATATCATGACTGATTCTCCTAACTTTAAAGAAAGGACATTGTATGAAAAATTCATAGCTTTCCCATTGCATCTTTTCAGCTTATACAAACTTGATTTTACTTTAATGTCAGCATCCTAAAAAAGAATAGAATAAAAATATTTTTTAAAAACCCAATAATACAAAAAGAAAGAAATTCCCTGACCTAAGACAATTCTGTGAAAATGAAATCAAATTAAGAAATTACATGATCTATATTGATCACGGACTTAAATTATACAGTTCTTACAATCCAGCTTGATAAGGGAGCCATGTAATTTCACACTGTGTGAATGGAAGTGCATTTGTATATTCCTGGGAAACAACATTCAATTCATTATGCTGTGAGACCTGGATTGACCTAATTGAAACATTGCTATATATAAAATTGATACAGATACATTTGGGGAGGTCAGTTTTTAAAGCAAAAATGTGTTTTGTAGATTTCCCCATTTCAGTCAAAGTGTGCACACTGTTTCACGGCGGAAAGCGGAGCAGAGTTAGGTCAGGGGAGGGAAAGTATGTAGTGGGATTTCATTTTGATATCCCTGGCCGTACTTTACACCTAATTCAAAGCAGGTGGAAAGTGCAGGAGCACAGAAGTACCTCCCCCACAGGGATCACATTTCAAAGATGAACTTTGCAAGGAGTTTCCCATTCAGAATGAACTTGCAGGTTTGTATCTGCAGACCTGCAAACATCACAGGGAGAATGCAAATCGCCCCCCAATGTGGATAAAGTTGAAGGACACAGGTGTTCACATTCAGACATCACACCTACTGTCTGTACATGCCTTGAAGCTTTACAGTTCTTGTGATCATCATTTAGTGAAACAGCTCAGTTTAGCGAAGAGCTTCTCGGATGTCATCGGGATAACATTCTGCCTGAACAAATATACTAAGGTGACTTTCCATAAGAGAAAATTAAACAAAACTGAAAACATCTCTCTGTCTGAGGACTGTAGCAAAAAGGAACTTGAGCAGGAAGGTGCACTTAAATATCTAGGGGTGGTGAAGGTGCAATAATCCATTACAACCTGCAGAGAAAATAAAGACCAACAAAGAATACTATAGGATATTGAAATTGATTTTGAAAAACACCTTAACAACACAAAATAAGATAAAAACTATCAATCAACCTGCACTGTCCTTCAGTTTTAGAATAGTAGACTAGCCTGAGAAAGACTTAAATAGATGGATCAAAGAACAAGAAAACGTTTCCATGTCCAACAAGTAATCTATGAGAATCAGGATATGCCGAGATTGTATATTCAAAGAGCGGATGGCGGTACGGGTCTTATAGATTATACATATAGAGCTACTATTATAGGCCTTCAAGCATATTTAATAGTATCAACAGATACCAATACTCAAAAGTGCTGGAGTCCAAAATTAAACAGGCAAAATCAGTCTCTATCCTTAAGCTTTAGCAATTGCTTCATTGAGTAGAAGGAATGATTGAGAATCTACCAGCACATGAGGGGGAGAAAGCAACAAAATTTGCACAATTAAAGGAAAAATTCTTCAAAGAATATGATCAGTAAATAAGGAAAACTTATTAGCAAAAGCACAAATATAATGGAAAATGTAGAAAGTTGCTTCAGTAACCCCACATGGATCAAAATCTCCACGGGTATGGCTAAGGAGAGATAAACTTAAATCTGAGGATGCGAGATTGATGACTGCAGCACAGGCTAGTGCAGGAGTGGCCAAATCCGGTCCTCGAGAGCCACAAACAGGCCTGGTTTCCAGGAAATCCACAATGAATATGCATGAAATAGATTTGCATGCAATGGAAGCAGTACATGCATTTTCATTGTGGATATTCTGAAAACCTGGCCTGTTTGTGGCTCTCGAGGACTGGTGTTGGCCATCTCTGGGTAGTAAATTATGGGCAAAATGGTTCCTAGCCAGCAATGAAAAAATGGTAAAACAGGTAAATACAGATTTTGTAAAATAAAACAAAAAATGGTTACACACCTCATCACTGGACATCAAAAACTGATGTCAGAAGGCCTGTGTGCAGAAAAGCATAATAACATTGCACTATTCATCCTCTGGAAATTGTGTAAACATTATAAATTCATGTAACCCCCTCTGGGTGGGAGAACCCAGATAACTGTGCCCAATGGCATACAAAAATAAAATCAGGACCGGTGTGACCAGGTGTACACACCGTGCATTTGCATGGGGCAGCACACCTGGGAGGGTGGCGGTGGCAGCAGGAGATGCCGCTGGGCTGCAGGCAGTGGCAGAAGCAGCAGCAGGAGAGGCTGCAGGGTGGAGAAGACCCGCTGAACTAAGGCTGCCATGGGAGCCCATCCCCATGACAGCGAAGAAGACCCACCAAAGCAAGGATCCCACGGGATCCTGTCCCCGTGGCGGCAAAGAAGACTCGCTGAAGCAAGGTCGCCATGGGAGCTCATCCCTATGATAGCGAAGAAGATCCGCCAAAGCAAGGCCGCCACAGGATCCCGTCCCCATGGCGGCAAAGAAGACCTGCCTTTTACGAGTTAGCAAGGAATCCTCCATGCTGTTCTCTCAACATTACCAGATGCTCCCGCTCTGTGTACTCTCGCTCCAGGATGACTTAGGTACCCGCTCCATGGAGGCCTTGCCTCACTCCTCCTTACCCTCCGGGGTTACCTCCTACCAACTGGGACGCCTAAGGTACCTGCTCCTCGGGGGTCTTGCCGTGCTCCTATCTACCCTTCGGGGTTGTCTACCCATTATCAGGACACCTACGGTACCCGCTCCTCGGGGGCCTTGTTCGTCCGGGACCTCTGCTCCTCAGGGGTTCCCTGCTACTACAACTACCAGCATCAGAGTGAGTACTGCCGCTTTAGTTCTGTCTTTGCATTGTCTCATCTCTCTCTCCATAGATCCTTGGCCTACCCTGCACCGCAGACCACTACTGGATCTATTGGCTTCTCCATCTCAGCTTGGGTTCTCGGCCTACCCCGCTTCATGGTCCATTACCAGACCCATCTCCCTCTTGGGACCTGGTGAGACTGTGGAACTGCCTTTTCCACCCTGCAACCTACAGACAGAACTAGAGAGGAGCTTTGTTTTTTCGTATTGGGACGTATTTCGATTCGGGCGCTTTGTCAAAAATTTTGTTTTTCGGTAGATCGTTTCTTGTAACATGGTAGGAGCAATGGACGACTGGCGCCATCTTATGCTCCTACCATATGACAGGGGCCGTCCAATGGCACCGGTAGTCCCTGTGACATAGTAAGGGCAAAGGCTATCAGCGCCATTTTGAATACTGGCAGCCGATAGCCCGATTGCAGGAGATGGCTCCAGGACCCCTGCTGAAACACCAAGGACTTTTGGCAAGTTTTTTTTTGGGGGGGGGGGGGTCCCGCAAGTGATCTCTCCCTCTGGGCCGTCGGGCCTGCTATGAATCAAAATGGCGCCGATGGCCCTTTGCCCTTATGAAGTCACAGGGGCTACCGGTGCCATTGGTCGGCTCCTGTCACATGGTAGGAGCAATGGACGGCTGGCGCCATCTTGTGCTCCTACCATGTGACAGGGGCCCACCAATGGCACCGGTAGCCCCTGTGACATAGTAAGAGCAAAGGCTATCAGCGCCATTTTGAATACTGGCAGCCGACTTGTATTCTGATTCCTCCCTCTGTGATAACCCCACCTTTTGGGGGTATGACCACTGGGGTATATATTCCCCAGGAGCTTGTTCAGAACTTCAGAGGGAAGGAGGCAGCCAGAGATTCGTACAGGATTTTGAGCAGTGAAAAGAAAAATAGAGCATGGACTAGAAATCTGGTGATCCTTTCAGGATCTCAGCTGTACTGGAGAATTTTGGATCCCTTTAGGATCTAGAGTGAGGAGTCTGGGACTTTCTTCGGGCTCTCAAAAGAAAATAGTTGAGGACTTTCTGGATGGGCCTTTGCTCGTCATTCTTGCATTTGAATATTGAAAGAAATGGTTTAAAGGAATTTTGGACTTTGACTTGACTAGTTTGAAAGCAAGGGGGTATCCACCACTATCCCAGAGGATTGGGGCAAGAGTCTGATTGCCTGAGTGACCTGAAGAAGTAACGGTAAGAAGATTTTGCTACTTTTTGATACAAGAACTCAAAGTGCTGCATTTCATTGAGATAGTGATACAGTTTTCCAGTTTGAGGAAAAGTTATAAGAACATAAGAACATAAGAACATAAGAACATAAGAAATTGCCATACTGGGTCAGACCAAGGATCCATCAAGCCCAGCATCCTGTTTCCAACAGAGGCCAAACCAGGCCACAAGAACCTGGCAATTATCCAAACATTAAGAAGATCCCATGCTACTGATGCAATTAATAGCAGTGGCTATTCCCTAAATAAACTTGATTAATAGCCGTTAATGGACTTCTCCTCCAAGAATTTATCCAAACCTTTTTTGAACCCAGCTACACTAACTGCACTAACCACATCCTCTGGCAACAAATTCCAGAGCTTTATTGTGTGTTAAAACTTTTGCAGTTGGATGTTTTTGTATGTGGGGAGAGTTGTCCTGCAGTTTTTGTGCTCTGAATTTTCTTGTTTGCTGATTGACTTCATGCTGTAATCTCATTCCAGTTTCCCCACATTGCAAGGGGAGCAGTTTTTCACTATGAAAAATGGTGCAAAAGAAGTGAGAAGGGAGGTAACACCTAAGATGGACAAATTATCAATCATCTTCACTGCTAATATATTTTTGATGCTGTTCTTTATTTTTGGCATTGGGGCATGGATTATTGTATTTAAGCTTCAGTAAAGAGATTTTATTTGTACACCATTCTTGGACTCCTGAGAGTGTTTTTCCTGATCTTCCTGCCTTTGTTGTTATTGCCTTCATTGCTCCTTCTCTGAACTGTTTGGCAGCTGTTGGAGGTCCTCTACCTTCAGTATGAGCCTTGAGAGAGAAGAGTGGATAAATATGCCAGGGGACCCAGAAGATTATTCTTCCTCCCCATCTGGATAGAAACCAGACCTGTACCACCCCAAAGTGATGGATAATGCACCCATCTTGGGGACCGGTTATACACTGAAAATTATCCCAGTTCCCCTATCTCTCTGGAAGTTTAAATCAAAACCATATAAGTCCTTCTGGTAGCACTGAGTGAGCACTCACCTCCCAAGCATAACACACTTAAGTCAATAGTGAAAACTCTCTTGAAATGTTCCTTGATAACTCCTAGGGATGTGAATCGTTTTAGGACGATTAAAATTATCGTCCGATAATTTTAATATCGTCTTAAACCGTTATGGAACACAATACAATACAGATTCTAACGATTTATCGTTATAAATCGTTAGAATCGTGAGCCGGCACACTAAAACCCCCTAAAACCCACCCCCGACCCTTTAAATTAAATCCCCCACCCTCCCGAACCCCCCCCCAAATAACTTAAATAACCTGCGGGTCCAGTGGCGGTCCGGAACGGCAGCGGTCCGGAACGGGCTCCTGCTCCTGAATCTTGTCGTCTTCAGCCGACGCCATTTTCCAAAATGGCGCCGAAAAATGGCGGCGGCCATAGACGAAAAAGATTGGACGGCAGGAGGTCCTTCCGGACCCCCGCTGGACTTTTGGCAAGTCTCGTGGGGGTCAGGAGGCCCCCCACAAGCTGGCCAAAAGTTCCTGGAGGTCCAGCGGGGGTCAGGGAGCGATTTCCCGCCGCGAATCGTTTTCGTACGGAAAATGGCGCCGGCCATACGTGTATGGCCGGCGCCATTTTCCGTACGGAAAATGGCGCCGGCAGGAGATCGACTGCAGGAGGTCGTTCAGCGAGGGTTCCGGCGCCTCGCTGAACGACCTCCTGCAGTCGATCTCCTGCCGGCGCCATTTTCCGTACGAAAACGATTCGCGGCGGGAAATCGCTCCCTGACCCCCGCTGGACCTCCAGGAACTTTTGGCCAGCTTGTGGGGGGCCTCCTGACCCCCACGAGACTTGCCAAAAGTCCAGCGGGGGTCCGGAAGGACCTCCTGCCGTCCAATCTTTTTCGTCTATGGCCGCCGCCATTTTTCGGCGCCATTTTGGAAAATGGCGCCGGCTGAAGACGACAAGATTCAGGAGCAGGAGCCCGTTCCGGACCGCTGCCGTTCCGGACCGCCGCTGGACCCGCAGGTTATTTAAGTTATTTGGGGGGGGGTTCGGGAGGGTGGGGAATTTAATTTAAAGGGTCGGGGGTGGGTTTTAGGGGGTTTTAATGTGCCGGTTTTTCGATTTTTCGATTTTTAACGATTTTTAACGATTTTTCACGATATTTTACCCCCCCAAACGGCAACAATACGATTCCCTCCCCCTCCCAGCCGAAATCGATCGTTAAGACGATCGAGGACACGATTCACATCCCTAATAACTCCTTCTCTTTTTATTGGATGGGAATCCATTCCTCAGGAAGATACAGCTGATCCTGCTTCTTTATCATAAAATCCAGTTTTCTGGCATCAAGCATTTTAATCGGGGGTGGCTCAAGGCAACCTGCTGCCTGAGGCGAGGAATGAGATGGTGCTCCCCCTCCCTCCCCGGACTACAGCAGTCTAGCTCCCCAAATCCCCTCTCCCCTACAGACAAAAGACACTTGGAACCCATATGGCATTAGGCCTGTTGTAACATTGATACTTTTCTGATGATCCGCGGAGGCAGGGAAAAGGCAGACAAGACTGGCGTCATGGCATGGGACTTAAGCAGAATCCCAATGCAGAAAGCAGTTCTGCGAGCCACAGAGAGTGCAACCCAAGGCACGGGCCTTGCTTTGCCAGGCGCCAAAACTCAAGGGAGGCAGAAGGAAATGGTGCCTCGATGACATAGGAAACTGCATCTTTTTTTTTTCAGAGGGGTGTAGTTTGTAAACACCGAAGACAGTGTAAGAGGCAGGCAGCCGAGGCAAGAGTATTGAATTACCTCGGGGCCAGAACATGAAGAGGAGCCACAGAACGGCTGCTCTCCACAAAGAAGAAAGCACAGGCTGGCAGCAGCAGTGGAGGAGGAAAGACCCATGGATCGTGACTGACTGGTCTGCATGTGTGTGTGAGTGAATGGGAGGCTGCCTGTCATGGATATGTGTATGTGAATGGGAGGCTGTCTGGGATGAGTGGGTGTGTGAATGGGAGGCTGCCTGGGATGTGTGTGTGGGTGTGAATGGGAGGCTGTCTGGGTTGAGTGGGTGTGTGAATGGGAGCCTGCCTGGGATGGGGGCTGTGCATGTGTGGGTGTGTGTATGCATGTGCACATGCATGCATGGGAGCCTTCCTGGGATGTGCAAGGGGTGTGCATGTGAGAATGGGATCCTGCCTGGGATTTGGGTGGATGTGAATGGCAGTGTGCTTGGGCTGTGAAAGTGTAAATGGGAGCTTGTCTGTGTGTGTGTGTGTGTGTGTGTGTTTGTATGAGTGTCTGAGAGATAATGAGAGCCTGACTGAGTTGTGTGTGTGTGTGTGAGAGAGAAACAGAGAGAAAGTGAGAGAATGGGAACTGCCTGGGTTGATATGTGTGTATGTGAGAGAGAATGGGAGCACCAGGTGGATTGAACTGGGTTCAAGCGCTCTTGTTCAGTTGATCAAACTAAGTGCTCTTTCACGTCGTCATTTTCTATAGCCATATGAGCTCTTGTTTAGTTGACATAACGAAGTGTTCTCTTTTACGTCATTATTAAGATTGATACAAAGATTTTTTCATCTACGAAGGAACTGTGTGTTTAAAAGAATGTGGCGGCGAGCTATTCTCACTAAAAAAGTTTTAATAAGAACATAAGAACATAAGAAATTGCCATGCTGGGACAGACCAAGGGTCCATCAAGCCCAGCATCCTGTTTCCAACAGAGGCCAAAAACCAGGCCACAAGAACCTGGCAATTACCCAAACACTAAGAAGAACCCATGCTGCTGATGCAATTAATAGCAGTGGCTATTCCCTAAGTATAATTGATTAATAGCCATTAATGGACTTCTCCTCCAAGAACTTATCCAAACCTTTTTTGAACCCAGCTACACTAACTGCACTAACTACCTTCTCTGGCAACAAATTCCAGAGCTTTATTGTGCGTTGAGTGAAAAAGAATTTTCTCCGATTAGTCTTAAATGTGTTACTTGCTAACTTCATGGAATGCCCCCTAGTCCTTCTATTATTCGAAAGTGTAAATAACCGAGTCACATCTACTCGTTCAAGACCTCTCATGATCTTAAAGACCTCTATCATATCCCCCCTCAGCTGTCTCTTCTCCAAGCTGAACAGCCCTAACCTCTTCAGCCTTTCCTCATAGGGATAATCTATTATCTTTGAAATTTTTTGAGAATTTTTGAATTTCTTGATTAAAAGTGATACAAATAAGCGGTTCGTTTGTGATTAAAAGTAAGAGTTGGGTTAACCTGGATGGGGCCTGTGCTCATTTATGAAACGACCACCTTACACCTCAAAAAGTTTTTTTGTGACTTTTATAAGAAATTAACGAAGGTGATTAAATTCAATAAAATAAAGAAAACCATTTTTTCTGTTTAAAGTTTTTTTGTGCATGCGGGTTGTATTTCTACCTTAAGCAAGCATAGCACACGGCGCCACACATTTTCTTCTTGGCTTTTGTCTGAGGAGGTTGCTGTACTCAGAGCTAGTCTCTGAGTGTCTCAAATCTGTATTCAATTGCTATTGCTTGCTACTTTGATAGAATTTTCCATTGCAAAAGATATTTGTGTGTTTTTGCTGCTGTGCCGGCCAGGCTTTTTTTTACTGCACTTTTTTTTTTTTAATTGAACTCAGACTGTCTCTCTGTTTCTCTCACTGAGACAAGCTGCCAGCAGTGGCATTTTGCTGCTGATCTTACCCCCCTGGGATAGGTTGCAGGCAGGGTTTGGGTGGGGTGGGTAGGAGATAGTGTGAGAGTTGCAGTGGCTGTCTGGGAGTTGGTATTTTCAAAGAACAAGCAGCATTGCTGTAGGAATTGGGCTTGCTCAGGCTTCCAGTCTTTTCTCTGTGTGTGTGTGTGTGTGTGTAGTTTTCCACACTCACATATATTGGTACAGAGGTGTTCAGTCACCAATAAAGAAATAATTATTTTAATTGAAATCCCTAGTAGGCAGTGACATTAAATCCACGACGTTAGGGAAAGGTACACATGGTCGAGTGATTGGCACTGGCAGAGGAGGCACTTCAAAAGGCATTGCCAGTCCCCCATTAAAGTTAAAAAGGGAGCTGTTCCAATCTAAAATCTCTGGAGGGGCAGGCAGCTCCATCTGGAAAAAACTGAAATTTAAAAATGATGCACTGCCACCACCTGTTTCTGACCCTGTTGTTTTGGAGGTGAGGGAAGGGGAGGATGAGTCTTGCAAGACAAAAGAGTGAGACCCAAAAGCAGCAGTGCAGTCTGCGCTACATTGTCAGTTTTCACTGACAATGTAGCGCAGACACTGTTTGCTTCTGATTCTGATGAAGAATCATCTTGTGTGGGATTCTCATCATCATAAATGGAAGAATTAATTGAAGAAGGTTTAGGAGGATTAGTTAGTTCTGTCTTAGCCTCCACTTCAGTGCTGGAGGGGAGAGATGAAAATGATGATGATCAGGAGGAAGAGCAGTCAGCGCAGACACAGAGTGTGACTGATGCCCCTGGCATAGCTTCTCAGAGTGCACCCACTACTTAAACTCCAGTGTCAGCATCCACCCCGAAGGCTATAGAGAAGGGATCACGAAAGAAATCTGTGATCAGGAGCCACTTTAAAGTGAGGGAGGACCCGCATTTTGCTCAGTGTAATTACTGTGCTAGGGATATTAGCAGAGGCAAGCAAATGGGACATCTAACTAATTTTGGCATGATGCATCATCTGCAGAAGCAACACCCAACAGTACTGACATCTGGGGATGGTGGCAGTTCCAGTCAGGGGACCCCTTTTTCCAGGCAGCATAAAGTGGTTGAAAAGGAGCAGAGTCATCCCACACCCTCAGCTCCTTCTAGCAGTCAGGTGGCAGGCCAGCAGGCCAGCAGCCCCCTGCCATGTGTCAGAAGCGACAATCCACCATGGAAGAAATGGGTGGTGTTTGGTAACGCTATCCCGTGGAAGTAGGCAGGCAGCCTCAAAAGTTGTAACCAGGAGCATTGGGGAAATGATTGCCCTTGATGACCAGCCCTTGCAGGTAGTGGAGAATGTGGGTTTCAAGCATTTGCTGAAGGTCTTAGTTCCAAATTACAAAGTCCCCTCCAGAACCACATTTAGTAGAAAGGTCATCCCCAGCCTGTACAACCACTGTCACAATCACATCCAAGAGCTGCTAGCTAAGGCAGAGGGGAGTGTGCATTTCACCTGCGATATCTGGACCACAATGAATGCTGCACACTCTAACCTCTCCCTGATAGCACACTGGCATGACCTGGCTGAGGCAGGGGCAGGCAGCAGCTCTATTAGTGAACAAGTATCAGGGTGGAGGTGGGCTTTACTGCACACCCACCTGACGGACGATGCCCATACCTCAGCCAATATTCTAGCATGCATCAGACAGATGCTGGTGGGCTGGCAGCTACACCAGAAAGACAGGAATATTCAGGCAGGGTTCTTTGTCACAGACAATGATGCAAACATGGTAAAGGCAATATCCGACGGGGGCTTTCAGAACATCTGATGTTTTGCACACACACTCTGCATCTAGTAGTGAAGTCAGCTCTGGGGTTGGAGTCCAATCACCAAGAGAATGAATACCAGCATACGTTAATACACAAGTGTAGGAACATAGCAGTGCACGTCCATAGATTTGTGAAGATGGGGCAGGTTCTCCATGAAAAGCAGACTGATTTGAGAATGCCTCACAAGCATCTCATTCAATACATTGGCACCTGGTGGAATTCCACCTATATGATGCTGCAGAGGTTAGTGAAGCAGCAGACACCCCTTCATGACCTTTCTGTGGAAATGGACATAGGTGTGCAGAGTCCCCTAGGGCATCATGATTGGTTAGTCATGAGTCAGCTGATAAAAATCCTGCAGCCCTTCAAGGATGCCACAGAGGAGCTGAGTTCCTGAAGTGCCACCTTGGCTGACATCATCCCTATAGTTAATTTTCTGGAGGAAAATTTGGAGGGCTTTAGACAGGAAGAGGGAATGACAGCAGAGGTGCTGCATTATCTGGACGTTTTGCAGAAGCAGGTGCAAGAGAGATTAGGACCTTAAACAAAAGACCACAGATACATGCTCGCCCCAGTCTGTGATTCCCATGTGAAAGGGAAACTCGCCCTACAGTCTGATTGTCTCACATTTGTGAAGAACCTGCTGTTAGTAAACGTCCGTGAACAGGAGCGCCATAGGCAGAGACAGATTAGGCATGGAGGAAACAGCGGGCACTTCAGAGAGTAGTGCAAGCCGAAGCAGGAGCAGCACTCTGTCAGTGACAGCTAGTACTTCCTCCTCCACTTCAGTATGCCAAAGCCATGTTGCCCCTAAAACATCATCTTTTCTGGCACGGGCTAGAGCAAAAGCAGCTGACAAGAAGGACTCTCAGCCCACCCAAGCAAAGGAGACACCAGCACAAATGTCAGTGACACGATATCTCACGGAGCCCATAGAGGCCATGCAGACAGATCCGCTGGCATACTGGGCACACAAGTCCACTGTCTGGCCACACCTATCCAAAGTGGCTCAGCGATATCTGTCATGTCCACCAATCAGTGTGCCCAGTGAATGTGTATTTTCAATGACAGGGGATATCATGAGCCCTCATTGCTCAAGGCTGGCACCAGAGTTGATGGAAATGCTAGTGTTTTTGAAAATAAACATGCCTTTGCTTGGGTTTCCAGATTTTCCCTGTGAATGGCAAGATGAATAAAAGCAATTTAAAGTCTTGCAGCAGCTCCAACTGCCTCATATGCTCCAGATAATATCAGCACATGTACCTGACCTCAACTGCTGTGCCTGCCCATCCAGCCCTTACATCACTACAAGGGCCTGACCCCAAACACTGTGCCTGACCGTCCAGCCCTTACATCACTATAAGGGCCTGACCCCAAACACTGTGCCTGCCCTTCCAGCCCTTACGTCACTACAAGGGCCTGACTCCAAACGCTAAGCCTGTCTGTCCATCCCTTACGTCACTATAAGGGCCTGACCCCAAACGCTGTGCCTGTCTGTCCAGCCCTTACATCACTACAAGGGCCTGACCCCAAACGCTGTGCCTGTCTGTCCAGCCCTTACATCATTACAAGGGCCTGACCCCAAATGCTCGTGCCCCACTCTGGGGCAAACCCATTCCAGGGAGCCCTTTTCCTGCGCAAAGGAAAGGGAACTCTTCCCAGGTGTCGCCTATCTCTTAACACCCACTGACCCATGTTGAACCGCTGTTCACATGGAAACCTCCTCCACTTGCCACACTTTGAAGGCTCATGCCCCACTCTGGGGCGAACCCATTCCAGGGAGCCCTTTCCTGCGCAAAGGAAAGGGAACTCTTCCCGGGTTTCGCCTATCTCTTAACACCCGCTGACACATGTTGAACCGCAGTTCACTTGGAAACCTCCTCCATGTCGCGACACTTTCCAAGTCTCGTGCCCCACTCTGGGGCGAACCCATTCCAGGGAGCCCTTTCCTGCACAAAGGAAAGGGAACTTTCCCCGGGTGTCGCCTATCTCTTAACACCCGTTGTCACATATTGAACCGCTGTTCACATGGAAACCTTCTCTGCCTCGGCCTTCAAAATTCTTGTTTGTATATCTGCTGTGTCCACCAGATTTTAAAAGACCAGCGAGAGCTCACTAGATGCCAACGGAACCACCCACTCTAGGGGCGAACCCATTCTAGGGAGCCCTTTCCTGCACAAAGGAAAGGGAACTCTCTCCAGGGCTCTTGATTGAATATTTGCTACTACCATCAAGATCTGCACCCGCAGCAGCTCCACCCCACCCAGGCATAGTTCATTATGTTTCAGGTCCTAGCACGCGTGTTAGACTCCTTGGTCCGTGTTTCAAGACGGGTCAGGTGGACAGTACGCCCCGGTTGACAGTCGTGCCGCATGCAGGGGGCCCCGCTCCCCACTTCTTGGGTTCTATCTGAGAAACTTGTTTGCTGTTTGAGCTCTCAGAGTGTCTCAAATGCTTATTCAATTGCTAGTTTGCTACAATTCATTTTCTATTGCTGAAAAAGATATTTGTTCTTTTTTGCTGCTGTGCCTGCCAGGCAGCCAGGCTTTTTTTTACTGCACTTTTTTTTATTGAACTACTTGTTGACTATCGGTCTCGTGCCAGTATTTAGCCTTAGATGGAGTTTACCACCCACTTTTGGCTGCATTCACAAACTTGACTCCTCGAAGACCTGGTCCCGGCGTGCCGGGGGAACTTCTACTACCGGCCTAACACCATCCGCGGGCTGAGCCTCATCTTGTCTTGCCTCCTTATTTATTTATTTATTTATTTAAAGGCTTTTATGTACCGGAGTTCATGCACTAGTGCATACCACTTCGGTTTACACAGAACAAGGAACAGAAAATTACATCAAACAGATTGAACAATTAAACAAATATACAATTACATCCAACGATTGGGTATAAATAACATGGCTAACTTAGTAGGAACTTAGAGTTTGAGGTAAAGGAGAGAAATAGTACCAAGTGGTAACAGAACAATGTTAATAGCTAAATAATAAATATAAATAGTAAATACAAATTCTTATAATAAATACAGGTGCTTACAGATTGCAGTCTTCATGAAAAGTTTACGTCTACAGAATAGGGTTAAGTAAATAAGAACTGGCGGTTATTTCTATAAGAGTGAAGACTTCAAAAACTGAGGTTACATCTGGATTAAGAGGTATTGGTGTAGCATGCTCAAATATTTAATGATTTGGAATTGCCCCTATCAACACCACAGCGACCTGATATGTAAATAACTTGATATGTAAATAACTGAAAGTATTAACTTGTGTTTATTACACTTCACTGAGTTTTAAAAACAAGTATGCAATAGCAATAACACTGTCAGGATCAGTGTCTTGCCCCTATCAAAACCACAGTGACCGGACTACCTCAGCTCTGCCAGCCTGTCTTGCCCCTATTAAACACAACAATCGCCCAATATCCAATGAATTCCAGAAACCCTCACAAGTGCAACACACTCACGGAAACAAAATAGGTTTCACTGGTCAGATTTTCTCATTTATAATATAACCACATGTGCAATGACCCATATATATTGTTTGTAGGACCCACACTCAAAGAATTTGTCTGTCAATCGAACTCATGATTATGGTCATGGGTCACTTTAATTTATTTTATTTTAATTATGGACTTTAAAAATTTTTTTGTTATTTTTTTAAATTTTTATCTTGAAATCTTCATAAAACTGCGGAACTGCATGCAGACTGTGAGAAAAAGATGTTGATTTAGCCAGGGAAGGAAGTTATGCTGATGGAACAGTGTAAAATTGGAGTCACTGCAGGATATGGAGTACAGTTTTTGAAGAGTGGTTTCCCCTGAAGCAGGACCGAGCGGTCCGAAACACGATCGTGTCGGGACTGTTCTCTCAAGCAGTTCAGATGAGTATTGTTCCACAGACTTGTTTGTGATAATTTCTAACATGATCTGCAATGGTATATCCAGTTTGTGATGAACATGGGACTGTTTCTAAAGTAGCACAGATGATTATTGCTCCATTGACTCTTTTGTGATAATTTCCAAATATGATCTGCAATGATATACCCGTGTTGGGATAAATATTGGAGTTGGTCAGCTTTAGTACGTCAGCTTTTATGAAGATTTCAAGATAAAAATTTCAAAAAATAACAAAAATATTTAAAAAGTCCATAATTGAAAAAAAATAAATTAAAGTGATCCATGACCATAATCATGAGTTTGATTGACAGACAAACTCATTGTGGGTCCTACAAACAATATATGTGGGTTATTGCACATGTGGTTATGTTATAAATGAGAAAATCTGACCAGTTGCCCCTATTAAAACCACAGGGACCTGACTACCTCAGCTCTGCCAGCCTGTTTTGCTCCTATCAAAACCACAGCAACCTGACTACCTCAGCTCTGCCAGCCTGTCTTGCCCCTATCAAAACCACAGGGACCTGACTACCTCAGCTCTGCCAGCCTGTCTTGCCCCTATTAAAACCACAGGGACCCGACTACCTCAGCTCTGCCAGCCTGTCTTGCCCCTATCAAAACCACAGCGACCTGACTACCTCAGCTCTGCCAGTCTGTCTTGCCCCTATCAAAACCACAGGGCCAAACTATGTCTGCTCTGCCAGCCTGTCTTGCCCTATCAACTTTCTGCCACTCTGCCTTGCTGCCATACACCAGACGACTCACTCTATTCCTTGTGGTGTTCTTGCCACTATCATGGTTCCTCAGTGTGTTGATGCTAGTCTTTCTGCTGCTTTGTCCCTTTATCGGCACCTTGTGTTTTTTTCTGACACTCTTTCTGCTTGCTATGTTCCCCCTTCATTGTGCTGTAGGATGTTGATGCCACTTGTCTTGCCACTTTGCTGTTGTGCTGCCTTCGAGGACTCATGCAACTGTTATTGGTGCTCTTTTTTGAAGCTGTAGTGTGTTTTTGACACTCTCGCTGCTGCTTTGCACCTCTGTTAAAGCACTCTTGCCATTCCTGGTACCCCTTTGCCCCTTTACAGTGCCTTAGGCTATTCATGCCACTTTGGTGCCACTTTGCCACAGTCTAAGTACCTTGGAGCTCTTTTCTTGTTCTGATGATTGCTCCCCAGAAGTTTCATCAGAATTGATAAGAAAACCCTAATTCTGCAGCCAAAAATAGGCCGCAAATACTTCCCCCATTGACTTTAATGGCAAACGAAAACGAATGAAACTAATGAATGAATTGTTTTTTTCCCTAATGAAACTAATGAAATGAATTGTGGTCCCCATGAAATGAAAATACGAAACGAAAACATTTTTTTTTCCTTCTGCACATCCGTACTGGAAATCAAAAGTTCCCAGGCATGGAGAGCGTGAATTTTTAAAATCCTTTTTAGTTTTATTTTTCAGGTGTTATTTGATGTGTCTGCTGTTTTGAAATATTTTATTGGTGTTTGGGACATTTAAAAAAACATGTACATGACTTTTTAATTATTTGATCTTTTATTCATCAGCTTTTTAAATAATATTATTTGTATGATTTAGTATTATGATAATGTATTTATTTTATTTCTTGATTTTATTGTTTGATGTTTGAGGAATGATGATGGTTCTGTTTTTTCATTGTTGCACTGCATAGAGTATCTGGCTTCTTATGGTTTCCAGTTTTTGTCTGTGTGTTTGTATTTCTTAGGGATATGCAGCAGGGATGGATTCGTCCCATTTGGTATTCGTATTCGTCGGGACTCAAATCCGTTGCATCCGTTCTCGGGGGACCGCGATCCGTTCGTTACCTATGTATTTGTTTCCCCCAAAAAAACCCTATCCCAACTCTTTAAATTTTACTACAACCCCCCACACTCATGACCCCCCCAAGACTTGCCAAAAGTCCCTGGTGGTCCAGCGGGAGTCCTGGAGTGATCTCCTGCACTTGGGCTGTCGGCTGCCGGTATTCAAAATGGCGCCTATAACCTTTGCCCTTACTATGTCACAGGGGCTACGGTGCCATTGGTTGGCCCCTGTCACATGGTAGGAGCAATGGATGGCCGGCACCAACTTGTGCTCCTACCATGTGACAGGGGCAAAGGCTATCAGCGCCATTTTGAATACCGGCAGCCGACGGCCCGATTGCAGATCGCTCCAGGACGCCCGCTGGACCACCAGGGACATTTGGCAAGTCTTGGGGAGGTCAGGAGTCTCCTCCAAGACTTGCCAAAAGTCCCTGGTGGTCCAGTGGGGGTCCTGGGGTGATCTCCTGCACTCGGGCCATCGGCTACCGGTATTCAAAATGGCACCGATAACTTTTGCCCTTACTACGTCACAGAAGCTATCGGCGCTATTTTGAATACTGGAAGCCGACAACCTGAGTGCAGATCACTCAAGGACCCCCGCTGGACCACCAAGGACTTTTGGCAAGTCTTGGGGGGGTCAGGAGGGTGGGGGTTTATTCGTTAGTGATATGTTGTATTCATGGGGGTTCGCCATACGTTTCGTGACCCCCACGAATACAACGAATATGGCATATACGTTGCGGATTGCCAATACGTTGCAAACGAATGCACACCCCTGGTATTTCTATTTTATGGTTGCTCTATTCTGTATTTGGTGAGGGTCTGTTTATGTTCTGCATGTGTGACTGAGGTGAGGCATTTTCATAACAGGAAGTGTATTAGTGTATTTGGGCTTACAGACAGTCAAGCCCACACCCAACACACATCTGTTGTACTTTGGATATTGAGGCGAGGGACCTTGGTCGCTGAAAGAGATGGCACCTCCCACAGGGCAGAGCCCTGCAAGGACTTGCAGCGATAGGCTAGCTCCTGAGCAGAGATGGACACAGAGAAGTTAGTTTTTATTATACTGCAACGTAGATGGTAACCCGAGGAATGGGTAATGATCCCAGCCAGCAGAGGAGATGTCTGATGGCAATGTTCTGTCTGAAGGCTGCTGAGTGTGAAAGGCAGCTCCACATTCTCACCAGGTCCTGAGAGGGAGATGGGTCCGGTAATGGTCCACGAAGTGGGGTAGGCCGAGAACCCAGGCCTAGATGGAAAGACCAGTGAGAGTAGATCTGGTAGTAGTTTGTGGTGCGGGGTAGGCCAAGGATCTATGAAAAGAGAGATGAGACAATGCAGAAACAGAACTGGAGCGGTAGTACTCACTCTGATGCTGGCAGTTGTAGCAGGAGAGAACCCCCGAGGAGCGGAGGTCCGGGACGAAATAAGGCCCCTGAGGAGCAGGTACCTTAGGCGTCCTTGTAGGTGGTAGGCAACCCTGGAGGTTAGATAGGAGCGAGGCAAGGCCCCCGAGGATTGGGTACCTTAAGCATCCTTGTTGGTAGCAGATAACCCCGGAGGGTGTAGAGGAGCGAGGCAAGGCCCCCGTGGAGCGGGTACCTAAGTCATCCTGGAGCGAGAGTACACAGAGCGGGAGCATCTGGTAACGTAGAGAGATCAGCCTGGAGGATTCCTTGCTAACTCGTATTAGGAATCGTGAATGGAGTTTAAATACCAGAACTTGTGACGTCATGCGGTGGGGACGCCCCCGAGGTTCCTGCCATGACGCATGTAAAGGACGGGGCTGCGTGCGCACGCGTGCCCTAGGTGATTCCGGTAGAAATCGCCCTTGCCAGACCGGGGACGCCGGAGGGGTCAGCGTGGAGAAGCAGAGGCAGCCATCTTCCTGAAAGGAACTGAGTTAGGCAAGAAAAAGGTGAGCAATAGAGGGTTCAGCTGTCTGTGATCGACGGGCACAACATCAAAGTAGGCCTAATATCATTTGGGTTCCAAGTGTCTTTTTTTGCAAGGATTTCTGGTTGGCATCACAGCAGTGCATATAAATATAATGTAAGTGATATCTGACCTCAGAATCCTGTACTTTGATATTTTTCATGTAAAATATAAATGCATAACTCTTAACTGTGTTCGCAGAATGGAGAGGGGGGGGGGGGGCGATCTGCAAGGTTGTAAGTTTTGCCTAGGGCACCTAATACACTTGTACCAGCCATGGGTTTGGGGATGGGGGGGGGTGGGTGTGTGACAGTTTTTAACGTCTGTATCACTGAAGTGAGCCGGGCTTTTATTTGGTGGGCCCGGGACAGAGAATGAATGAACCGGGGGTGGGAGGGGGGGAGGGGTGGCAGCACAGTAATTGATCGCACAGGGCAGCAAAAATGCTAGTACTGGTCCTGAAGGCAGGCAAGGAAAACATGATTGAACAAGAGGGGTTCGGTAACACTAATTATTACATCACACATATACAATGCATTTCTTGCTGTTTATGCCAACATTTTGAGGAATATGTCATAATTATGACACATCAAAGGTTAACTGCAATATTTATTTTCCTTGGCAAAACCACTTAATTTAGGACATTATTCAATAAAGAGTAAAGAATGTAAAACTGTCTATTAGAAATAATGTTCTTGGTGCCTAATTCACTAATCTTTTTTTCCCCCATAGACATAGAATAGGAAAATGGTGAATGTGTCATGGTATTTTATCCTAAGAAGTATGTAAATAATTTGCCTAGCTCCCTCCATTTATCTCCTTTCATAAAGGGAGCAAGTAATGAAAGTTTTCAGCTTTAAAAAAATGAAAAGATGGTCACAGTAAGTTTTACAACAGAGCATTAAAACAGGAAATAAATGCAAAAACGGAACATGTTTTCTGACAGAAAATAAAGACTTGCTTTGTTCGTTCATGCTAACTTGCAACCATTAAAAAAGAAAGAATATGACTAGCACCGAGCAGCTGCTTTAGGCATTGATGGTTAAAGCGATCTCTGGGCCCCAACTAGACAGTCAGGTTTTTAGGATATCTATAATGAAAATGCATGAGATATATTTGCATATATTTGTAACGCCTGTTCTGCCAGCAAGTAAAATTTGGGGCACAATCAGGATTGGTGAGGCAACTAAGCATCCCATGCTCCCTGGGTCCTTTCCTGACATAGGGAAAAGAAAATTCTTTCAAGAAGCATAGGCCTGTGGAATGTCTTCTAGCACCTCCCAGTAAAAATAAACACACAATTGCACAGTCTGTGGTTGTTCCATAATAAATCCATTGTAGATGAAGTTGAATAATTTAGCAGACAGTACACACATGCAGCAGGTGCAATTCATACAGAATCAAAAGAAAATCAGCCCGATCAATAGCTACAGTCTCAAAATCTGCTGTATTAGGGAATTCTTTTCTCCCAACTTCCTCACAGTGCACTGTTGAGAAATATTCCCTCTCTGGGACTTTCCCTGCATTGGTACCTGATCAATAATGTACAAATCTCTGGGTTCCAGCAGACAGAACGGGAAGATTCTCCTGAGCAAGATACAGGCAAGACACTCAGAACAGAAACCCTGCAGTACATTCACATTCCTGTCAGTCTTCCTTTTTGACTCCAGCAAGAAAAATACTCTCTGCCAACAAACTGTGGTAAACTCCCAATGCAGATGAGGAGTTTGGCATTAACTCCCCTCTCACACAAGACCACCATTTGGTTCTGTTTACTCTTAGGATCAGTGGAAAAGGGTAAACAGTGGAGTGCCTCAGGGATCTGTACTTGGACCGGTGCTTTTCAATATATATATCAATGATCTGGAAAGGAATACGATGAGTGACGTTATCAAATTTGCAGATGATACAAAATTATTCAGAGTAGTTAAATCACAAGCAGACTGTGATACATTACAGGAGGACCTTGCAAGACTGGAAGATTGGGCATCCAAATGGCAGATGAAATTTAATGTGGACAAGTGCAAGGTGTTGCATATAGGGAAAAATAACCCTAGCTGTAGTTACACGATGTTAGGTTCCATATTAGGAGCTACCACCCAAGAAAGAGATCTAGGCGTCATAGTAGATAATACATTGAAATCGTCAGCTCAGTGTGCTGCAGCAGTCAAAAAAGCAAATAAAATGTTAGGAATTATTAGGAAGGGAATGGTTAATAAAACGGAAAATGTCATAATGCCTCTATATCGCTCCATGGTGAGACCACACCTTGAATACTGTGTACAATTCTGGTCGCCGTATCTCAAAAAAGATATAGTTGCAATGGAGAAGGTACAGAGAAGGGCAACCAAAATGATAAAGGGGATGGAACAGCTCCCCTATGAGGAAAGGCTGAAGAGGTTAGGGCTGTTCAGCTTGGAGAAGAGACGGCTGAGGGGGGATATCATAGAGGTCTTTAAGATCATGAGAGGTCTTGAACGAGTAGATGTGACTCGGTTATTTACACTTTCGAATAATAGAAGGACTAGGGGGCATTCCATGAAGTTAGCAAGTAGCACATTTAAGACTAATCGGAGAAAATTCTTTTTCACTCAACGCACAATAAATCTCTGGAATTTGTTGCCAGAGGATGTGGTTAGTGCAGTTAGTGTAGCTGGGTTCAAAAAAGGTTTGGATAAGTTCTTGGAAGAGAAGTCCATTAACTGCTATTAATCAAGTTTACTTAGGGAATAGTCACTGCTATTAATTGCATCAGTAGCATGGGATCTTCTAGGTGTTTGGGTAATTGCCAGGTTCTTGTGGCCTGGTTTGGCCTCTGTTGGAAACAGGATGCTGGGCTTGATGGACCCTTGGTCTGACCCAGCATGGCAATTTCTTATGTTCTTATGTTCTTAGACCCCAAGAAGACTCCCAAAATCCTGGTGGTGCAAGGACTATGCCTTTGAGTCCCAATGATCAAAAACACTTCCCAGTGTCTGACAATCGCTACACTCCTGCCCTCTGAACTCATACTCGAATGTCTGTGAAGACACTGATGCAACTAGGAAGGGATACACTTTGGGACACCCTTACACATAAGAGGTAATGCATGCAAACATATCTCATGCATATTCATTAGAGATATTCTGAAACCTGACTTTGGAAGAGGTGGCGGGCGGGGGGTGAAGGTGAGATTCTAGGACCATTTTGAGCACCATTGGGATAAGGTAACATATAAAATCAGTAGGAGAGGAAGATTTGAGCTCTCAAAAGCTCTTTTGACTTGCAGTTCACAGTTCTAAATAGCAGGCTATGCTTCCTTCGGCACACCATACAGCAGGCACTATTTGCTTTCTCTAACTGTTCTGCTATGCAATTGCTCAAACTCACAATGCCCTGCTAAAAATGGTGAGGCCGATATTCAGAGCACATTTAGTGCTACTCAGCCGTATAACTTATCCTGCCAAAAGGCAGCCACTGAATATCCTGCTTTGCTCAATAGCTGCCACAAGCCAAACGTCACTTATCCAGTCAAGTTGATAGCTGGATAGCCAGTGGGTGGGCAGTGGGCAGATAAGAGCAATGCAACTTATCCAGTTAACTTAACCAGATAACTTAACTGGATAAGTAGAGATATTCACTCTTATCCAGTTAAGTGAAGCGGATAAGTTAGGCCTGCCATAGACCATATAACTTATCTGGCTAAGTAGTGACTTTACACGGATATTCAGCGGCATAGCCACTAGCTTTCAATATTGGGCCTACCACTTTCAAAATATTCCACACAATCTAATGTCTGCTTAATCCATGCTCTGTAATTAATTATCTCCCAATCATACTGGAGTTCATTAAACTGAATAACATGCTGTGATTTATCCTAACAGTGTTTTTGCTGAAACCAAAAGTATTCTTCCTTGTAAGAACATAAGAAGTTGCCATACTGGGTCAGATCGAGGGTCCATCAAACTCAGCATCCTGTTTCCAACCACAGCCAATCCTGGCAAGTACCAAAACAGCCATCCTCTTCATTCCACGCTCAGCATGTTTAGGATAGCTCACTTTCTTCAAAGCTTTTCACTCATTTACCTTATATCTGTTGCACTTTCTCTGCTGTACTTTTTCAATCTCCTCCATGAGCTGATAATCATCCATCAAATATCCTATACTTTTATTCATGGAACAGTGTACAGAACACAGTAAAAATCGTAATATCCAGGTCGGTTCCCACCAAGTGAGCAGTTAATGCCATAGGGGAGTGGACGAAAGTGATTAAGATAGGATTCAACTTCATATTCCTTCTATCCTTCTCATTCATTCTCCAATCAATATAAATAAAAATGTAGTTATTAACATGAACAATTATGTAATAGCACCAAAGTATTTAGGTTTATAGCAAAGTAATGTGGTTGCCATTTTTGGACAGACACATAGAAATAACCAAGTCTTAATTTGGGGGGGGGGGGGGGGGGGGTGGCATGGATCGCAGTTCCACCACTTCTTTTCAGACTTAAGAGGAAGAGGAGCAGCAGGGGTGCTCTGCTCATCCCTCCCCTTCAGGCAGCTTGCAGAGAAGGAGAGGGGAAGTAGTGTGCCTGGAGCAGACAGAGCAGAGAATAGCCATTCTTTTCCCTAATCCAGGCCCTTTTCTCCTGTTGTTCCCCTTTCCCCCTCCTCTTCTACAGAGAAGAGGAGTAGAAGGGCAGGCCCAGCAGGACCATGCAATTGCACACGGTGGCATAGCCGGGGGGGGGGGGGGGGGGGGTCTTCGGGAGCAAGGAGAGGCCCATGCTATTGCTGGTGGACCCAATCCTACCGGCAGCGGAAGAATCAGAAAGCCCATGTGGCCGCCAGTGGACTCCAACCCACTGGCGGTGGAAAAAGCCTGCCCTGCAGCTCCTCCTCAATTGGTGGCCCTGCAATAATTCAACACTCATGCATCGCAAAATGAGAATGCAGGAAGTGCTAGCACTGTGAGTGAATTACCGCGGGGCTAGCATGCAGGAGGAGGTGCAGAACGGCTGCTCTCCCCAACGAAGAAGATTCAGGATGGCAGCAGCAGCAGAGGAGAAATGACTCTTGGACTCTTGCCTGCCTGGTCTGCATGAGTTTGTGAGTGAATGGGAGACTGCCTGAGATGGGTGTAAGTGTGTGTGTGAATGGGATGCTGCCTGGGATGGAGGTATGCGTATGTGTGAGCACATGCATGCATAGGAGCCTTCCTGGGATGGGCAGGGGGTATGTGTGTGAGAATGGGAACCTGCTTAGCATTTGAGTGGATGTGAATGGAAGCTTGCCTGGGGTATGTGGGTATGAATGGGAGCTTGTCTGAGTTGTGTGTGTGAGAAAGAATGGGACCTACCTGTGTATGTGAGAGACTCCCACTAATCCACCACAATCTCAGGGTGACTGGAAATCAAACTTTCCCGAGCTATGGAGAGCATGAATTTTTAAAATCTTTTTTAGTTTTATTTTTCAGGTGTTATTTAATGTGTCTGCTGTTTTGAAATATTTTATTGGTGTTTGTATGTGAGTTTTTAATTATTTGAACTTTTATTTGTCATCTGTTTCTGGAATATTATTATTTGCATGTCTTTACTAATATGATTATGTATTTATTTTATTTCTTGATTTTATTATTTGATGTTTGAGGAATGGTGATGATTTTGGTTTTTATTGTTCCACTGTAGAGAGAGTCTAGCTTTTTGTGGTTTCCAGTTCAGGTTTTGTTTATATTTCTACTTTATGGTTGCTCTATTCTGTATTTAGTGAGGGTCTATTTATGTTCTGCATATGTGACTGAGGTATTCTCCTAATAGGAAGTATATTACTGTTTTAGGGCTTTTGGAGGGTCAAGCTCACACACAACACACATCACAATTGGCCTAATACCACATGGGTTCCAAGTGTCTTTTCTGCAGGGATTTCTTGTTGGCATCACTGCAGTGCATGTAAATATAATGTAAGTGATATTTTTACCTCAGAATACTGTACTTTGATATTTTTCATGTAAAATGTTATAAATGCATAATTCTTAACTGTGTGTGTGTAGCAGGCTGAGGGGGAGTTTGGGGGTGGGGGGCATTGTGCAAGACGATAAGGTTCGCCAGGGGCACCTAATACTCGGGGGGGGGGGGCAGATGGTATCAGTTTTCAAAGTTTGTATCTCTGAAGCGAGCTGGAATTTTTGGGGGTGGGCTCGGGAAAGACAATAAATGAACAAGGGGGGCAGGTGGGGGGGGGGGGGCAGCACAGTAATCGCTTGCACAGGGCAGCAAAAAAATCTAGTACCGGCCCTGGAGAAGGGATGATCCTGAAGTAGATATTGCAGACCAAAGAACAGACATAAAAAGAGGTACAATCAGCACAAGTTTGAAACTTATGAACAATAGCAATAGTACCAATTGTCAATGCTTCAAGCCTGGCCTTCAAAATAAGCACTACAGCTCACAAGTTTCAAACTTGTTTCTGAATGGCACTGTGCCACCTTTTTTCCAGGACCCAAGGAAGTAGAGTATCCTGAGATGGCACTAATCAATAACCAACCTTGTTTCCTTGGTGCAACACCTCTGCAACCTCCAAACTATCAAGGAAACCTCTTGATGTGTGGTTTTTGTGCGGTTGCTATCTATGGATCAGCCTCTTATTTTAGCTGGCTCATTGGGATAGCTCCCGTATTTTATTCTTTAATTTTCTTAGCTAACAAATTTCTTTATCTTTTTCTGTTTTTCTACTGTGCAAATCCACTTTAAAACTATGTACTTCCGTTCTCCCGTTATGCGGTCCGACCCTTCATTTGTTATTATCTTTAATAGTAAGGGTAACTTATCTTTTGGCTGCTCAATCGCTGCCGCTACTTATGGGTTCACCTCCGCTTGCCCGACATTGGCCATGTTTCGGCAGTAATCTGCCTGCTTCAGGGGCCACAAGAAAAGGTTTGTAATGTCCGAATCTTGGATCCTCCGTCAAAATGCTCTTAAGTCTGTTTCTGCATGTTAACTCGTCACCATGAAGGCGGAGTCACAACTTCCGATACCCGTCCGGGTGAGGGTTGCCTCGGTGACCCGATGCCAGAAAGGGTCGATGCCTTTTCTGGACAGGGTTTCTTCGATGGCGGCTTGGATGATGGCGAAGACGATGATTTTCCTTCATCGATGGTCTGAGGCTTCCGGTGTCAATGCCAATGTTTCTCTCTATGATCCCCTCAGTCCTGAGGGGGAGTTGAGGTAGTCGATGGCCAGGAAGTCGTCGACGCTGGACGGTCACCGGCCATGTCCGATGCTGACGCGAAGTGGACGGTGCCGGTTCAGATGATGTCGATGCAATAGACGGCGTCGGAGTTTGAAAACGGAAGAGAAGTTCCATTTTCTCCATTCTGGCTTTGCGACCTTTGGTGTCATTAAGGCACATTTGGTGCAAGTCAAGACATCATGCTCGCTCCCGAGGCACATTACACAGACTTTATGAGGATCTGTTATGGACGATGTGAGTACAGTCAGGGCACCGATGGAACCCCGCCATGGCCTTTGAAAAATTGAGCAGCGATGCGGTCGACGGCCAGTAGGCCGCAAGGGCCAAACTCAACGGGAATCGACCAAAAACAGGTAAAAAACTTACTGGAGTACCGCGGAATCAAAAATTTGAAAGGGGGACCCCTGTAGGGTATGAAAGTTTTTAGTAATTCTGTCAGGAAAATTCCTGTCAGGAATCTCTGTGGAGCTCCTTAACCCGCATGGCTACTGCTGCGTGGAAAAAAGAAGACTGAAAGGGGACCCCTGCTAGCTGCAGGTTTAGTGCCATGCTGGTCATGCCCAGTAGGTGCCAGTCAAAGTTCTAGAAACTTTGACAAAAGTGTTCCGTGATTGGGCTCCATCCTGTGATGTCACCCATATATGAGGACTACCATCCTGCTTGTCCTGTGAGAAACAGATGTAATGCATATCTAATTAGTCCCCCTCCTGTGGCAGTGTCCTTCCCACTGGCTGAGCATATATAATGGAATTTCAGAATGTTATATTTGTGCAAGACTACTAGATGTAATACTTGCAGGTGAACCGCTTGATGCATCTTTCTTACCAAGCATAAAATAAGTAAGAGATCTGGAATCCATTCAGTCTTGTCTCCCAGGAGTAGGAAGGGAAATCAGGGTTGAAAGATAAATCATGTGAATTGATTCTAAAGGATTTTTAAATTTAAAATGTATTAAATTTAATACATTTTAAAAAATACATTTTTTAAAAATACATTTAAAAAAAACTCAGGATCGAACTCAAATCACTCCATAAAAATTGACAACACATACATCAAAATAAAGACAATGTGAGAGATCTCAGAATATGGCTAGACCCAAAGCTTAACTTCAAAAAGCACATCTCAACCAAAATCAAAGAAGGCTTCCACAAGCTACAAATCCTCAAACAACTAAAACCTCTACTGTACCACCACGATTTCAGAACCGTTCTACAATCACTTATATTCACCAGCTTCAACTATTGCAATTCCCTACTGATAGGACTTCCCAAAGCCTCCATCCGACCATTCCAGCTACTGCAGAACGCTTCAGCCAGAATCCTCACCGGTCACAAAAAATCTGATCACATCACCCCTGTGCTAAACAGTCTACACTGGCTACCTGTAGAAAAGAGAATCGAATACAAAACCCTATCCATCTTACACAGTACAATATACAACAATGATGGAACATGCCTCAACAACATTATTAAAAAGCACCTATCCCAACACAATACAAGAACCACTAGCAAATTACTACTAGACATACCACCAATCTCAACCGCCAAACATTCCAACGTCAGAAAAAAAGCCACCTCCACAGCCGGACCCCAACTCTGGAACTCACTACCAAAACAACTAAGAGCACAAAACACCAAAATATTTAAAAAAGAACTCAAAACATGGCTTTTCAAACAAGCCTTCAAAGACGGAAATGGCTAAACACAGAAACAATTAAGACCACTTCATAAAACCACAGACAGACAACCTCGATCACGGACAGTTATATTAGCATTGACGTTAACTCACTGTATAGATTTTAAAAATAAATAAATAAATAAATTATGTGAATTGCTATATAATAGATACCCACTATGTTTCGACAACACTACATTGTAAGTCTGACTATAACCAATACGATTGCTTAATCATAACATGCACATATATATGGTCACTCCAGCTATATTGTTATTCCCGTGACTGTTATACTTTATCCTGTTCGCAATAGTTATATTGTTATATATCGCTTTACCAGTTACAATGTTATATCAATGGTTACTCCTATTGTAATATGTTGTTTTACATGTAAACCGGAGTGAAGGCCTCTAGCTAAACTTCGGTATATAAAAAAGTACATATAAATAAATAAATAAATAAATATTATTATTAATAAGCTGGCAGCAAGTATACAGGAAATTAGCATTAAATATAGCAAAATACAAAAAATTAAAATAAAATTCTGTCTTTATTTTCTTATAGAATCAATTATTTTAAGAGTGAAAAGTGTGCTATCAGATAAGTATAGTTCTATCTTATCTCTTCTAATTGTGTTGGTAAGATAATTAGTTTGTATTTTGTAGAAATTGATTCTTTGTGTGATTTTCCTCCTTACAGGTATTTCAAAATTTCAGGTGATGATTCGGAGGTAAGTATAGTGTCTCTCAATTGCTCTTTTTATGTTAAATAAAGTTTTTTCCTCCTCTTCTGCATGTTTTGTATCATTATTAGTTTCATCTAGCTAGACTAGTTGTTTGTCTGTGAAGTGGTGTTCACACAGAGATTGTTCCGGGCAGAATGGCGGAACCAGGGATGCTGTCAGGGGCCTGAGGTCAGAGCCAGCGGCTGACTGCCGCCAATGATGGAGCAGAGAGCGCTGAGGTCCGTCTGAGAAGGTGAGAGGGCCTACCACAGGCCTCCCGCAGGTGGCAATCATAACAGGGATGGTAACTTTCAAATCAATGCCCATCAGCATGTGTGCTTCGGCCCGTGCTAGAGATGTGTCCATTTTATAACTTACGCACGTATATGTTCACATATTGTAAAATAGCCCGGCCGTGCGCACATGCATTTAAATTTAAGTAGATGTGGACCTGGCCATGCAAACCCCACTTCTATCATGTAAGTCGGGAGATTTTAAAAGTGGGTGTGCAATCATGCAATTCCCAGTTTACCAATTCGTCCACTGGTTCACCCAGTTAACAGCTAGGTCCTCCAACCCTCCCTGGTTTGATAGCCTACAGTCCCTCCAGTTACCCCAGACTCTTTAAACCCCTTGGAAATGGCTCAATCCTTTTATTTTATAACTTATACTTCATCCACAGCAGAAGTAATGTTATACGGCAGGGGACCTGGGTGCGCTGGGGTACATAAGTATTTACGAACACATCTCTTGGCCATGCCCCGAAATACCCATGCCCCACCCAGACCATGCCCAGGCCTTGCCCCCTTCTGGAAACGTTTGAGATCTGCACGCAGCAGCATTTATGTGCATATCTGGATGCTTTTAAAAATACGGTTGGTGCACATGAGCCCGACTTCTTTGCACATCCCCTAAATGATGTGCACACCAGGCTTTTAAAATTCACCTTTTAGCTTTATTCTTTTGTTTGTGTTCCTTGAGTGCACAGCATTTCGAGGATTGAGTGCATTGTCTTTCTCGTTTGAGTGCATCATCTCTTCTCTTGAGTGCATTGTCCGTCACTACTCTATAACTTTAAATAAAAGAGGAAAGAAGCACTAACCCTACAGATCTTTTGATCCTCTAATATGTTCCATAGTGAAAATCCTGAAAGCTTGCTGTTCTAGTCACTATCTACTTTTAAAGAAAAGGATTATCGAATATGGGGGCCGGGCGATTGAAAGCCTCTGTTTGTATTTCTCTGTTTATTAATCTGGATCCCTATTGCCTATAATAGTTACAGTTTTGAGTTCTCATTTCACATATTCTCTGTTATGGATCATTAATGTCAACATAAGGAATAAGCTGATATTTATTTATTTATTTATTTATTTAAGGTTTTTTTATACCGGCATTCATGAACTCGTTCACATCATGTCGGTTTACAGAAAACAGGGGTGCGGATAATACAACCAAAAAACATAAATAACGTGATGAAGAGAAGCAGTTACAATTAACAAGGGCTAATGAACTGGGAATGTAAGAAATAGAAAGAGATAGAGGAGAATAATTATATACAAAAGTTCAATATAAATATGGTGTCTCATATGTACAGTCTCTGAGTAGAGAGTTTGTTTATGGTGCATATTAGGTAGAGTTCGAGAAGGCTTGTGGGACTGGTAGTTGTGGTTAAATTAGTTAATGGGATAAGTTGTGGGACTGGTAGTTGTGGTTAAATCAGTTAATCTATATTTCACTGCTTAATTCCTCTGCTATGTTTTTTTTCACTGCTGGGATGGGGTTGGTGAGGGAGGAGGGGAGCCTTAGTGTCAGTGATGATCTCCGAGGATGGGGTTAGTTATGATGGGGTTTTTGGGGAAACTGCAGAAGGAACGCAGTATAGTGGGGATACAGGGGGGCATGGTGGGGGGAGAAGGGTGGTGGGGCAAGGAGAGGGTTCTAGGTCTAGGCAAACTGGGGTTGACGATATTCAGGTGGATGTAAGGGGTGGGGAATTCACTGTCATAGGGAGGTGGTCAGAGCTGGGATGGCCATTTCTCCCTTGGAGATGGAAGTTTCTTTTTACTCAGATCTTTGTACAGTGGTATGAGTGGGGGTGATGGCCACGCAAGGACTTAAACTGATTTCATGGAATGTATGTGGTATTAACTCGCCCATCAAAAGGTCTAAAATATTGCAGGCTTTGAAACGCCAATCAGCAGATGTAGTATTCTTGCAAGAAACACATCTCAATGATGTTGAGCACCGGAAATTGCGTCAAAATTGGGTGGAATCCGTATATTTTGCTTCTGCCACCACGAGGTCTGCAGGGGTGGCTATATTGGTTCGCAGGAATGTCCCGCTGCAGATTATATCAGAGATCCGGGACCCTCAAGGGCATTTTCTCATTCTAGAAGCCTTAATTAATCAAACCTCTGTGGTGCTCTGTAACATTTATGCCCCAAATTCCCATCAAATGCCTTTCTTCCAGAATTTACATCAATTACTACTTCCATATATTGATAAATTGCTGGTGGTGGGGGGCGACTTTAACACCCTGTGAGACCCTGAGCTGGATAGATCCTCGACTGGGCGACAGGCTGGGGCTGTGGGCCAGGGGATACCCCTTCTTGAAAGAAACTTGCATTTGGTAGACACATGGTGCACATTGCATCCTACTGAGCGGGACTTTTCCCATGTCTCTAGAGCGCATGCGACTCACTCCCGGATAGACTATTGGCTCCTCAGTGCTCATTCATTCTCCAAGATTTGTGAGACAGGCATTGGGGATATCATCATTTCGGATCATGCCCCTATTTGGGTTAAATTGGCATTACTCCCACAGGTGGGCACTCGGCGCAGTTGGCGCTTCCCTTACTATCTGGCCTCAGACACAGCTTTTCAAACATTCTTGCTCGAACGATGGAAAGATTTTGCAACACACAATGCACAACATAACACTGATCATATATTGTTTTGGGATACAGCAAAAGCTGTACTTCGGGGGGACATTATTTCATACATGGCTCATAGGAAAAAAGTATTGGATAGCCAGCTATTGTTATTGACCAAGAAACTCCAACAGGCTAAGCAGGCGATGTTGCGATCCCCTACTCCCGTTACCACTAGTGCTTATATGGCTACCCAGTCGGCCCTAAACTCTCTTTTGCATCAGAGAGCCAAACATAGTCTCCTTTATTATCAACATTGGCTTTATCGCCATGGTAATAAGTTTGGGAAACTTCTGGCAAACTTGGTCAAGTCTGGTAGGGGTTCGCGCCATATTGCGGCTATCTGTACTCCCCAGGGCAAGATAGTGCATGAAACCCCAGATATTTTAAATGCTTTTTAGGATTACTATTCTGCACTCTATCAAACTGAGGGCTGGAGTCCGGATAGATGGGAGACCTTCAGTGCTCACCTAAAGCTTCCGTCACTCACTCGAGCTCAGGTGGAGTGGCTGAATTGGCCCATTTCTGAGGAGGAGGTCAGGAAGGTTATAAGAGGCTCTCCCAGGTTTAAAGCACCTGGACCGGATGGTTATAGTTCTGAATTTTATCGTTGCTTGAATGAGCCCCTTTCCCAGTTCCTTCCACTAGTGATTACTGCTCTGATAGCTAAGGGGAGTTTTTCAGCTCATGGTAATATGGCCTATATCACATTGATCCCTAAGCCCAGGAAGGATTTACTATAGACTGCCTCTTATCGCCCCATCTCCCTACTAAACGTGGACCATAAACTCTTAGCAAAGATTCTGGCGGATCAGATGGGCAACATTCTCCCACAAATGATTCAACCTGGGCAGGTGGGCTTTGTTCAGAAAAGGTATGCATTATCTAATATTAGACGTTTGACTGTGGCTATTGAGCTTAGCACTTGACACCAGGTTCCTTTTCTTATCGCAAGTTTAGATGCCGAAAAGGACTTTGATCGTGTGGAATGGGGATTTATGTTTGGCCTTTTAGAGGAAATGGGGTTTGGAGGTTTCTTCTTCCAGGCACTCCAACTTCTGTATTCAAACCCGACTACTTCGCTGTTGGTGAATGGTCAATATTCCACTTCTTTTCCGGTGCTTCGCGGTACCCGACAAGGGTGGCCGTTATCCCTCCTCTTCTTATTGACCTTAGAGTCCTTATTGTTGGCCATTCAGGCCTCTCCTAAGGTTCGAGGGGTCCTGTTTCAGGCCCATGGCCAGAAAGAGGTTTTCAAATATGCCGCGTTCGCGGATGATATATTGGTGTTTCTTACTAATCCACGTCAGTCTCTACCGGCATTACTGGCGGTGGTGAAGGAGTACGGGGTCTTCTCAGGCCTATGGATTAATTGGGAGAAATCTGAGGCCTTGGGTTTCCCATCGACTATTCAAACTCAATGGGGTGGTCCCTTCCCCTTACATTGGGCAGATGGTGCAATCAAGTATTTGGGGATACACTTATCTTTGGATCTGTCAGCCATGTATGAATTAAATATCCCGAGACTACTCCAACACACTAAGGATAAACTTACCCTGTGGAAAAATTTGCCACTCTCTATGGGGGGGTGCATTAATCTGTTTAAGATGATAGTGCTCCCTAAGTGGATATATGTGTTGCAGAATCTAACCTTGATACTTAGGCGCCGTGATAATTTACTTCTGCAAAAAATGATCAGATATTTTATCTGGCAGGGGAAGAGGGCACGGGTGCCACTGTCTTGGCTCACCTTGCGATGGGGGGCTGGGGACATGGGTGTTCCTAATCTCAGTGAGTATTGTGTAGCGGCGAACCTTCGTCTTATTTTGGATTGGCTGTCAGACACCTCATTTTATATCAACCTTTAGGCGGAACGTACTCTGGTGGCCCCTTTTGAGCTTAGTTATGTTTTGATGGGGCCAGGTAAAAAGCTGCTGCCTGAAATTTCCCATAATCCTTTAGTAGTTCCAATTCGAAAGGCCTGGAAATACCTTATTAAGCGGCTAGGTCTACCTTAGTGCAGTCCGTACCTCCTCCCCATACAGGGAAACCCAGTTTCTTCCAGGCTCCCAAGCGATGAGCCTAAGGGGGTGGGCGCAGAAAGGCATTACTCACGTGGGACATTTGCTGGATACAGATGGGATGATAATGTCTTTTCCCTTGATACAGCGCATTTGTGGGGTACCGGCTGCCCAGTTCTTTGGTTATATTCAGCTCCGGCATTACATTCTGGCGTTAAAGCTCGATTCCTGGAGTCCATCTCAATTTCTAGTGCTAAAATCATTTTTTCACTTGGACAGACAGAGATCTATATCCCTTTCCATATATTACAGGGGTCTCCAGAGGAATTTGTCACAAAGCACATATGCAACTTCTGTAGAACGTTGGGGTAAAGATGGCGATTTTACGATACCTATTGAAACTTTTTATGCGTGTATGGGGAACTTAAACATGGTCACTGATAATATGTATTACTGGGAAATGCAATATAAATTTCTGCGGAGAGCCTTTGTTTCCCCACAGATAGCTTGGAGAGCGTGTTTAGTATCCGAATCTACGTGCCCCAGATGTCACCTTGCTATAGGTACTTTATCACATGCCTTTTGGGCGTGTCCTCTCATACAGTTGTTTTGGAGTAAAGTTGTAAATTACTTACAGCGCCTATTGAAGGTACACTTCACAATTACTCCGCAGCTGATTTTATTTGATTGCATTCCCCAGTCTGTCGTAAAAAAGAGGGGATGGCGAACTTTGGTTAAAAAGGCCTGGTTGGTGGGGAAGAAAGTAATTCTACTTAATTGGGTGGAACAGTCAGCGCCCTCCTATTGGACTTGGCGGAATCATTTTCATTGAATGATGCAAATGGACAATGTCACCTCTAAACTCACTCCAGTGCGACTACGTTCCTTCATGGACACATGGGAGGTCTATCTGCAAACTTTGCCGCATCATGCTCGGAGTTGGATACTAAATGCCTGAATACCGAATGAAGACGATACTTTTGAGCGAGAAATAGATTTCCCACTCTCACGAATTAGTGTGGATTCTCAATCACTATATTTTTATGTGTTCTCTTTGCCTAGACATGGAGAAATAGGGGGGAGGGTAGGGATGGGCTCTGTGGGGGGAGGGGAAAGACCGTGGAGGAGTGGAGGCCTTGTGTACCAACTTTTGTGAATTTAGGGTATGCTCGTTACGGCTGCTTAATACACTGGTGAGGGGGATGTCTCAGAGAACAGCATTCCCAACACTGCCTGAATTGGTCATTACAGTGGGCAACCCTGGTGGTTTATGAGTGTGGGCTCGGGTGCACAAGGATACTGGTATTGGAGTGGTTCTCTTATACCCTTTGACTATTGTTGTCCGTATTTGTATTATGCTTCATGTTTTATTGTTCGCCTGATAATATTGTTTCTATGTGTCAACCACTCAATAAAAATTGTTTAAAAAAAAAAAAAAAAAAAAAAAAAAGGATAATTAGTTTTCCCTAGTCTAGAATGTCCATTGTGGGAACAATTGTGTATGTGTGATAGTTTATACATACACTCTCCTACTCTTCAGTCTTCTCTTCTATAGTCACTTTATTTTCCTAATTTGTGTTTGTGTTGCAGACCCTATATAAGAACATAAGAACATAAGAAAATGCCATACTGGGTCAGACCAAGGGTCCATCAAGCCCAGCATCCTGTTTCCAACAGTGGCCAATCCAGGCCATAAGAACCTGGCAAGTACCCAAAAACTAGGTCTATTCCATGTAACCATTGCTAATGGCAGTGGCTATTCTCTAAGTGAACTTAATAGCAGGTAATGGACTTCTCCTCCAAGAACTTATCCAATCCTTTTTTAAACACAGCTATACTAACTGCACGAACCACATTCTCTGGCAACAAATTCCAGAGTTTAATTGTGCGTTGAGTAAAAAAGAACTTTCTCCGATTAGTTTTAAATGTGCCCCATGCTAACTTCATGGAGTGTCCCCTGGTCTTTCTACTATCCGAAAGAGTAAATAACCGATTCACATCTACCCGTTCTAGACCTCTCATGATTTTAAACACCTCTATCATATCCCCCCTCAGTCGTCTCTTCTCCAAGCTGAAAAGTCCTAACCTCTTTAGTCTTTCCTCATAGGGGAGCTGTTCCATTCCCCTTATCATTTTGGTAGCCCTATAGTCTCTTCCTATCCTTACCACTTACATCAAAGAATAATGTAGATTTCCTCAATAATTGCCCGTTCTCTAATTGCTATTCTTGCTCAAGTTTGAGCTAATGCTTATAGCTCTTTAGTTCTTTTTCTGTTTAATTACTAGATTTAGAGTATCTCAGGTTCATCAGATTTGGCATTACTAGTGCTCCCACTCTAAAAGAATATGCTGGGTCATTAACTCAGAGCCCTGGGCATAGCCACATATATGGCCTAGTTAAGCTTATTTAATTTTAATATTCACATCTTATGGAAATCACTCCAATTTCTAACTAATAAGCTGAACAAAATATTACAACTTAGCTTCCAAATACTGTTTCATTTTTCTACTCCGATCCTAACCTTTAAATTTTTCTTATCAACAGAATTCACTATTTAAATACTTCCCACTCAATCACACACATTCATTCTTAAAAGTTTTCAATTGTTCTCTCAATGCTTGTGTGCTCAAACACTAGGCTGTCACTTTGGCAGAGCTCCAGCACTGCATCTCTCCATGGTGCACTTCCAGCCATTGTTCTCCCCAACTGTACTAACTGTAACAGATGTTGGTTGTTTGTGGTATCCTTGCACTTCTGATGTCAGCATCAAAGTAATGCCCATAGGGTATGTTGATATTCCTCATAAACAACTCCATCGCTGATTTTAGGTAGTGGCAATCTCTCCTTAAGGTTTACGTTCTTAAATTTACTTGAAATCACTCTGGAAATCCCAGGGGAGTTGATCATAGTACACTTTTGACGACCTTGCATGGGCAAATTACTTTGTTCATTACTCAGACTCAACCATGAGGCTGGCAAAGTTTCTATGGCAATGCTTTGAAACATCCAGTGCCATACTCATTATTACTTTTCTTTCCAACCCACCCCCAATAAATATTTGTATTTATTAAAATTTATTAATCGCTTAACACAAAATAGGCCTAAGTGATTTACATAAAATTAAAATTGGTGACAAAACATATACAATAAAAAGACAAAAATAAGGACCAACCAACAACAGCTCAGAATAAACATGGGCCTAGTACAGTAGAGGGTTCTTCAGAAGGAGTCTGTGATTTTTTAGAATTGTCATTTGGACAAATGTCACCTTATCAAACCACTATCAGCACGAGCTAGCCATAGGCCTGCTGTAGAAGGAAGAACTTCAATTGGGGTCAGAATTTTTTAGATTATCTTGAAGACGGAAATCATATGGCAGTGAGTTCCATAAAGAAGGGGCTGCTACTGAAAATTAGGTTTCTCTGGTTGTAGTCAAACAGGCAAGACGAACAGAAGGAATGTCTAATATTTCTGAAACATCTTCTCCCAACCCCTAACTTTACATCTAATTAGTGAACTTGGAGAGTGCCCTCATGCTCAGTCTCACTATATGAACATTGTAGAAGCATTTTTCTTTTGGACTTGTTAATGATATTTTTCTGAAGCAAAATATTGTTTTACACATTTTTTGAGCTCCTGTTCTTTTCACTATAAAGTCTCCCATTCCTTCTCTTTCACTTGATTGCCGTCTTGGTACATACTTATTTAATTATTTGATTTATATTTCACTTTTACAATGGAGTATCTCCTTATCAAGTTCAAATTATACATAATCAATTGTACTATGTATTTTCATATATACTGTCTGTCAGTAAATGTATATATTTACACTTATATATATATGTAAATATATATGTGTGTGTAAATATATATATATATATCGCTTATATAAATAATCACTTATATAAGTAATGTTAAATGAGATTGACTGAATACCCAAACTGGAAAAACATCACTATCAAAAAGAGAAACAGTGCACCCTCGATCTGATCCAGTATGGAACTTCTATGTTTATGTTTGGAAACTAGAGGTGAAATAATGTTCACTTTTTTCGTCATTCATTTTACATAAAAACATTTTCAATATTTATTTCATATATATATTAAAACTTTGTGATATAAATATAATACATAAAGGGGCGGATTTTCAGAGCCCTGCTCGCATAAATCCGCCCAAAACCGGGCGGATTTACGCGAGCAGGGCCCTGCGCGCCGGGAAGCCTATTTTACATAGGCCTACCGGCGCGCGCAGAGCCCCGGGACTCGCGTAAGTCCCGGGGTTTTCGGAGGGGGCGTGTCGGGGGGCGGGCCCGAACCGCACGGCGTTTTCGGGGCGTGTCGGGAGCGTTCCGGGGGCGTGGCTGCGGCCCGGGGGCGTGGCCGCGCCCTTCGGACCCGCCCCCAGGTCGTGTCCCGGCGCGCAGGAAGCCCGCTGACACGCGGGGATTTACGCCTCCCTCTGGGAGGCGTAAATCCCCCAACAAAGGTAAGGGGGGGGGTTTAGACAGGGCCGGGCGGGTGGGTTAGGGAGGGGAAGGGAGGGGAAGGTGAGGGGAGGGCAAAGGAAAGTTCCCTCCGAGGCCGCTCCGATTTCGGAGCGGCCTTGGAGGGAATGGGGGTAGGCTGCGCGGCTCGGCGCGCGCCGGCTATACGAAATCGATAGCCTTGCGCGCGCCGATCCAGGATTTTAGCGGATACGCACGGCTCCGCGCGTATCTACTAAAATCCAGCGTACTTTTGTTTGCGCCTGGAGCGCAAACAAAAGTAGGCTATTCGCGCTCGTTTTAAAATCCGCCCCAAAATATATAGTATTAATCTTAGTTTTATATATATATATATATATATACACACAGTATATATTATATATATAAAATATATAATTAACTTTGTTTCATATATATACAGTATATAGATAAATATATACACAGCAGATACATATTCCATACAAAGAGAAAGAGTAAAGGAGGTACCCATCCAGTATAAGCAGGGTAACAAAAAGAGGAGCAGAAGCAGAAGAAAGGATCAGATTAGAGCATCAAGAAAATTCAGGTACCAAATAGGAATCTCTAAATTGGAGGGACTTACGTGTATAGTTTCCTGGGAGAAATTAATTTCAAGAGGGAAAAAGCTGGGGCCCCAGTAACAGAGAAAAGGGACTACAGAGTTAATGTCTGAAGAATGTATTTATGAACTACGGATTTTTCACGGAGAAAGTGTATCATGTATCCAATTATTGATATTGAACAAGTCCTCAGTAAAATCTTTAAGCTGGAACAGTACTATTCACCTACTCTTCATGTTCTTTGCACCCGGAGACAGACAAACAGAATTCTCAGGGCTCAAGGAGACTGAAATGTTTGGACTAAGTAAGACTTAACCCCCAATATTGAGAGTGAGCCCTTGACTCATACTGAATCACCCATGTAGCACAATTTTCCAAAGTTGCATAAGTAAATTTAAAACTGAAAATAAAAATGTGTTTGTCTTTTCCCTCACATTATATTGTTTTATCTTCTCTGCTTTCATCTTCTGGCTTCTCCTGACTCCTTTCCATGTTACTTTTATTTCTTTGACTCTCCTCCTTTCTCCAGCTCTCCCTCTCCCTTCCATGTCACTTCTCCTCATCTCTGTTCTCTGCCTCTTCCATCCATCACCCTTTTCAAACCTCTCATTTATTTGCAACTCATCTATTTCCAATTCTCAGCCCTCTCTCCCCATTTTATTTTCCTATCACAGCATCCCAGCTCTCCATTTCTGGCATTCACTTTCAAATCAATTCTATCCCCTTTCCCTTACTCCTTTCCAGCTTTCCATCTCCCCGACTCCCTCGTGCCCGCTCCAGCTGACTCCCTTTCTCCTCATACCCACTCTATGCCCCAGTTTAGTTCCCCTCCCTAAGAGCAAGCCTAGTGATTAGAGCGGTGGGTTGAAATCCCAACTGATGCTCTATGTATCCTCTGGTAAGTCACTTTACCCTTCATTGCCTCAGGTACAAACTTACAGCTCGATACTGTAACATGCGGTTGGAGATTCCCCGTCTGTAACCCGCTGTGGGCGCACAATTCGGACGCGTAAGGCAATCCTGCGATACAGTCTCCAGTTTCACGCGTCCTTAGCGCTTCTTGAAACCGACCCATAACCCTTTCCGCACCCAGCATGTATATGATATGTAAATGAACGAATTAGCTATTTAATGAACGAATTAGCTATTCCCCTCCGATACTGTGACACGCGCTCCAATTATCTCCTTTGTAACCCGCTATTTTGCCGCATCCTTAACCTCTTAGTTTACCGCCTACCCTCTACCTGGTGTTAGTGTGGTGTTCGAACAGCTACGTACCAGACTGCACCATGGACGACCTCCATATATACTAACATTTGCAGCGTAAAGTTGTTATATATATATATATATATATATATATATAAATACCTGTCACTTTCCGAATCCCCCATCTCCACATGGGCGGGTGTGCGGTCATCGAGGCGGCGGCGGGCGGTTGGGCGCCCGTTCATCCAGGCGGCGGCGGCGGGAGCCGGCGGGCACGCGTTCGATCCAGGCGACGGCGGGAGCCGGCAGGCGGGTGGGCGCGCGTGCGATCCAGGCGGCGGCGGGCGGGCGCCCGTTCATCCAGGCGGTGGCGGCGGCGGGAGCCGGCGGGCGGGTGGGTGCCCGTTCATCCAGGCGGCGGCGGGAGCCGGCGGGCGGGTGGGCGCGTGTTCGATCCAGGCGGCAGCGGGAGCCGGCGGGCGGATGGGCGCACATGCGATCCAGGCGGTGGCGGGCGGGTGGGCGCCCGTTCATCCAGGCGGCGGTGGCGGCGGGAGCCGGCGGGCGGGTGGGCGCCCGTTCATCCAGGCGGCGGCGGCGGGAGCCGGCGGGCGGGTGGGCACGCGTTCGATCCAGGCGGCGGCGGGAGCCGGCAGGCGGGTGGGCGCGTGTGCGATCCAGGCGGCGGCGGGCGGGTGCCCGTTCATCCAGGCGGTGGCGGCGGCGGGAGCCGCGGGCGGGTGGGTGCCCGTTCATCCAGGCGGCGGCGGGAGCCGGCGGGCGGATGGGCGCACATGCGATCCAGGCGGTGGCGGGCGGGTGGGCGCCCGTTCATCCAGGCGGCGGTGGCGGCGGGAGCCGGCGGGCGGGTGGGCGCCCGTTCATCCAGGCAGCGGCAGGAGCCGGCGGGTGGGCGCGCGTTCGATCCAGGCCGCGGCGGGAGCCGGCGGGCGGGTGGGCACGCATTCATCCAGGCGGAGGGAGCCCGTTCAGATTTCCACTGTCGCCTCGCCGATTTTCTCCCTTGCCGGAAGACTATTCAAAACCGGAAGGACAGCGGCCATTGTGGGACAGGCAGAAAATAGCAGAGGAGACCCCGGCATGCCGCGAACGGAGCGCGTCCCTCGGCACACGCTCCTTTCGCGGCAAAGATGAATGCATGGACGATCCGATGGCGGCACATGGGGGCCTTCCCTTTTCTCCACGAACGGTGCACCGGGCCTTCATCTTCGCCTCGAAAGGAGCGTGTGCTGAGGGATGTGCTCCGTTCGCGGCATGCCGGGGTCTCTGCTGCTATTTTCTGCTCAAGGCAAAACTGGAAGGCCCCCGTGTGCCACGAACGGCGTGCCGGGCCTTTATCTTCGCTGCGAACGGCACGAGTCCCGCAGCATGCCAGTGAGAGAGAATGTGTGTTGGGGAGGGGAGGGTGAGAGAGAGCAGGAGGGTGTGAGAGAGCATGGGGGGGGGGGGATGCCAGTGAGTGAGAATGTGTGTGTGAGAGAGGGGGGGGGGACAGAGAGCATGGTTGGTAAGAGAGGGGTGGGGAGGGTGTGAGAGAGAGCATGGGAGGTAAGAGAGGGTGGGTGGGGGGGATGCTTGAGTGTGGGTTTCAGAGAGGGAGCCTATATGAGGGGATGTGTGTGTGTGCGCGAGAGAATGAGGGAGCCTGTATGAGAGTGTGTGTATGTGGAAGGGACACTCTTACAGTGAATTTCTAGGGAAATTCTGCTCAAAATATTTAAAATTCTGCAACTTTAAGTAATAACTTTTTTCTTTAATAATTTAAAATGTAATTACTTAAAGATTGTCATGTACATTGTGTTATTTTGACCAATATAAAGTTTCCAGAGTTTTGCAGAATTTCCAGTTTTTGTGCGCAGAATTTAAAAATTTTTTGCGCAGAATTCCCCCAGGAGTAACTAGTTTATTAAACATTTATATCTCCGATGACTTGGCTGGCAGTGGGAAGAGAAGAAGAGTCCATAAATTGGCAGCTACTGCCTTTCTACTCTCTCCCTTTCCAGTGGGTAAGTTCCTCTTTTTCTTCTTCCTCTATTAAGTGCGCAGAGCTGAAAGCTACCAACTCAGGGTTCTGGCAGGGGCAAAGGCACAAAATCAGGCAAACTTGTTAAAAAAAATCATAAAGCCTAAAGCACAAAAATAAACAAAGCCATACAGTGAAACGCATTATATTTGGATATTTGCACTCCTTCATCACATCTTAATGTTGGGACTCATATTATGTACATAAGTTTGCTATTCCGATTTCAAGCCTTAAGCTATCGCTCCTGCGTGCACCTGACTCTGCACTTCCCAGTTCTTCTTTAACCTGTTTTTTGTAACTTCTCTCTTCCTGCTTTGTTTTTACCCCTGCTATACGTAAACCGGCATGATGTCTCTGATGATGGTCGGTCAAGAAAAAAACCCCACAAATAAACAAATAAATAAATAGATCGTGCTTGGCACAGCTGTATAATTGTACACAGATACGGCAAGTGTGATTAGTCAAAGTGATTTAAAGCATTGACAGTTCTTTGAGTTTGTGTGGCTGACAGGACCTATCGTTTTCCTTAGACTGCAGCTGCTCTTTCCTGCCTCCTCCCAGAAGCTGCTGCCCTAGCTGACTGCCTAGTCTGCCTAATGGTTAACATGGCCCCTGCTGCTGCTGCTGCTTTCCTGCTTCCCCTGATGTTTAGTTCTAGATAAAAGCAAACCTAATCAGTCAGCTGCCGAAGACAACCAAGCTGCAACAAGTGAATTGCTTCCTCCTGTGGCTGTAAGCGATGGCTATGAGAGCCAGGAAGGGTGAAAGAGCAAGGGGGGAGAGAGCAGGTAAAACAAGATGGAGAGGTGAGGGCAAGGGGAGGGGAGATGGACATTCTGATATGATGAGTAATCAAATATGATTTAATAAAAATAAATTAAAAAGAGATGAGAGCAGGGGTGAGAGAAAAAAAAAAGGGAGAGGTGAGAGGTGAGACCAGGACATGAAAGAGAAAGAGGGAGGTAAAAGCAGGCGGTGAGAGTAATGGGGAGGTGACAGAGCAAAGGGGAGATAAGAGCAGGGAACAAGCTTGAGCAGGAAAGGGGTGAAAAGCGAGAGATGAGAGAGAGAGAGAGAGAGAGGGGGGCCTGAGAGAGATGTGAACAAGGAGTGATGGGAGACATAGCTGATGTGGTAATGAAGTGCAGGACCCCATTCACTGCAACCTAAAGATGGCTCTGCTGCCAATGCAGTCTCACACTCAACCCATGCTGCTGCTGCTGCCTGCTTCCTTCCCTCCTGCCCAATACCTGTCTGCCTTCCTCCCATGGAAGGAAAACAACGAGACAATAGACAGAGAAAAAAGTCAGGCAGAGATAGGTGGAAGAGAGGAGTAAAACAAAAAGAGAAGCAGATCATCAGCCAGAGATACCAAAGATTGGGAAAACTGATTTATTTTCTGAAAGGGAATGTGAACTAATGGATGTAAAGAACCTCGGGACTCATTTTAAAGCAGAATGGGCTGTGTGCAATCTCCAGAGAGAATTTATTTTCTGGAAAAGCTGAATTTGATTGGCTGATAGAACATATCCCAGATAAGTTAAATAAGGTCAATATTATTTGGGCTGCGAGAGGGAAATAAACTTAAAATATGTTTCATGGCTCCAGAAACTTCCATTCTCGGAGTCTTGCTTGGCTTTTCTCAGGGGACATGTCACTGCATTCTCCACTTGTAGGATGGGAACAAATGTCCCAGATTTGCCCACCAAAAATCTGGAACCTCATGCAGCCCCTGCCTCAAATTTTGGCGACAGGAGATCACATAGGAAGTCATGGGTCATTATGGCATCCATGCTGCTGGACTCTTGTCCTTTGCCTCTGAGCAGGGAAGTCTTTCAAGGTTCTTAAAGAGTTACAGGAGATCCTCTGCTACAGACCCAGTATATGAATACTAGGGGTGTGCATTCGTTTGCAACGTATTGGTAATCCGCAACGTATAGGGCCATATTCGTTGTATTCGTGGGGAAGCGAAACGTATTGCGATTCCCCACGAATACAACAAATCTTCACCGAATTATTCGGCCATCTAAAGGAGCGAATTTAAACAACCCCCCCCCTTCTGACCCCCCCCCCCCCCAAGACTTACCAAAACTCCCTGGTGGTCCAGCAGGGGGTCCGGGACCCATCTACTGCACTCACGCCGTCGGCTGCCGGTATTCAAAATGGCGCTGATAGCCTTTGACCTTACTATGTCACAGGGGCTACCGGTGCCATTGGTCGGCCCCTGTCACATGGTAGGGGCAATGGACGGCCTGTGCCATCTTGTGCTCCTACCATGTGACAGGGGTTGACCAATGGCACCGGTAGCCCCTGTGACATAGAATGAATGCATGAACATATCGGGGGCCCCCCTTGCCGAATGCAACGTATCGGCCCCCCCGACGAATATGAATATCGAATGCAACTTATGCGGTCCCTCTGCACATCCCTAATGAATACTCCAATGGTGGAACAATAACCATTTGGAGCCCCTGCACCAAGTTTTACTTTTGGCCCCTCCCCCCCTCCCAATCAACTTGGCAGCCCAATCCTAGCTGACAGGAGGAGAGCACAGCGAGCCCAATACTTCAATAACCCATTTTTCCTGCCACTGGCACCTCTCGGATCAATTGTTTGAAACATGAGGTGCGCTCCAGATTTAAACAGCTCACCATGTGGAACTGAACAGGAGGGGCACCCGAGGCTGGAACAGTGGAATAAAGAAGCACAGGGCCTGCCGCACCCCAGACTCCACTATTCTGCTATCAGCTGGGAATCAGGCTGCTTGGTGTCAGGAGGGAACCGAGGAAGCAGGAGAGAGAGATGGCAAGCAGAATTGCTAAGTACTTAAAAAGTCTCAGGGCTCAGACCCATAGAGCTCCTACCTAAGATTTTGATAACTAAAACACTGATCACAATCTCTCTGCCCCATTACAAGAATGATCCTGTAGAAACACAAAATTGGACATCAGGAGGATCATTTTCAAAGCCATTTCTGTGGGCAAAGCAGTCTTTTAACCGCAGATACGGACTTTTACAAAACTGCCCTCCCTATAAGTGGGGGTAAACTTATGTCTGTAAGGCATGTTTATGCGGAAGTTTATCTGCAGTAAGCAGAGTCTGCACTTACAAAATTTGGAAGTATTAAAAATATACATGCATTTTTTTACACATGAGCAGGTGTAAATGTGAGTGGGTATTTTTTGTAGGATAATTTTCAAAAGGAAAGTACACGTGCATTTTTCCTTTGAAAATCAGTATAACCTCTGCAGGCAAAAAGAGCCCATAGACTTTACACCAATGTGGGCAGTTAGAAAATTACATCTTATACTCTTAAATATTAAACTTTAAATTAATATTTTAATTCTGGTGTCACCTCAGTATCTATCAGCAACATATCTTCCTTTCACTGCCAGGCACATTATGAATGAATATAAAACACTAAAAAAAGCAAACCCTCTCAGAACCTGCCATGCCATGACTCTGACAGCAACAATACTACCTAGGAAAAAGCAGCATTCCAAATATACAGGCACACAATTAAAACAAACCCTCCCGAAATACAGAATAAGTGGCCAAACATTTGAAACAGAAATATGCAAAAACTTGAAATGGAAACCCCAAGAAACCAGAATCCATCTGCATGTAGTGTAACACTGGAGAAACAGAAACAGAAAATACACTTCCTCTTGTACAGAGCAAAATACAAAGATATGATGCCTATTCCCAAAACTGGCATATTCCAAACACTTAAAGAAAGTAAAACATATTTTCTATCTTTGTTATCTGGGCATTTTATTTTTCTCATTATGTTGATCCTCTCTTTAACTTCTTTTCTTGCTGACACACCATGTGTTTAAAACCAACATCAGGGTCTCCTGGGGAGGAACAGCCTCAAAACTGTCAAGCAGTGACATAACATAGTAACAAAGTACTATAGTAATGACGGCAGATAAAGACCAAATGGTCCATCTGTGCAAATTACCTCCATGAGTTCTGTTAAGGTTAGTAACTGCCATTCCATCCAGATTACCCCATGCATTCTGTTAAGGGTAGTAACTGCCATTCTGTGCAGGTTACCACCATGCAGAAATTCCTTTCTTTAGACCTTTAGGGATCTGCATTGTATGTCCCATACCCTTTTAAATTCATTAATTGCTCTCGTCTTCACCTTTTCTGGGAGGATATTCCAGGCATCCACTACGGTCTCCAAGAAGAAATATTTCCTGATGTTGGTTCTGAGTCATCCTCCCTAGAGCTTTATATCGTGACCTCTATTTCTACTATTTCCTTTCCAACGGAAAAGGTTTGAAGTTTGTGCATTGTTAATACCTGTCAGGTATCTGAAGGTCTGTATCATATCTCCTCTGCACCTCCTTTCCTTCAAGGTATACATATTTAGATCCTTCAGCCTTTCCTCGTAGGTCTTCTGAAACAGACCCCACAACATTTTGATCGCCTTTGTAAGGACTGTGGACCCTTGGGCCGGAGCGAGTGGTGGTGACCACTGAGGGATTGCCCCCAATGGGTCTCATCTCTGGAAAGTGGAGCTGGTGAGGACAACCCAACAGGACCTTCACCTATACCAGCCCTCGTTCCCCTCAGGTTGAGCTCTTGGATGCCAGGACCGGCAGGACTTAGGTGCGGGTGCCTCAAGGAAGAAGGTGAAGCTGATGAAAAAGGCAGGATTAGAGGTCCGGGTCTGGGCTGGCAGTGAAGGAGCAGAACGGAGTCCAGGCAGAAGATCCTGGGCAGGCAGCAGACAAGCAAGAGCGAAGTACCAGGCCAAGGGTCGAGATGGGCAGCAGTCAGACAGAGACGAGAAGACAAGCCGAGGTCAAACCAGGAAATCAAGCCGAGGACGGGGTCACAGGAACTGAGGATCAAGGAGAAGACCAGAGACTAGAATGAAGGCACGGGCAGGAAAACAGGAACTGGAACGCCGGAACAGGAATCAGGAACACAAGGACTGGAGTAGCAGGAATGGAACCAGGAACAGGATCAAGCAGGAACAGGAACGAAGATGTCTGGAATAGCAACTAGCACTCCGAGGAGACGACCTGTTGCAAAGGCAAAGTACTGCAGGATGCTGTGGGGTTTAAATACCCCTCCCTAGTGATGTCATCTTCCGGGGCCGGCCAAGTTTTCCCGCCGCGGCCCCTTTAAAGGACCTCCCTCTTGCGCGCGACTAGGGAGAGCCCCCGCCGGAAGAGGAGGACGGAGTTCGTGGCCATGCGGTAGGCTGGGCTGCAGCGGAGGCGAGCGAAGGAGCTGGTAGGAGGGACCGGCTGGGGCCTGCCGCAGCCTGGAGCCGCAACAGTACCCCCTTCTTACGCCCCCTCGCAGAAGGGCCGGGCTTGCCTGGGTGTGTGCGATGAAAGTGCTGGAGTAAGGATTTGTCCAAGATATTGGATGATGGTTCCCACGAGTTCTCTTCAGCATCAAAGCCTTCCCAGGCGATCAAATATTCTCAGCATCTGTGATTCCGACGGACATCTAATATATCCCAGACCTGGTAGATAGGGTCATCCTCAGACACCACTTCTGGAGGCTTGGGTGGAGCAGCATGGAAAGGAGAGAGTATCAAGGGCTTCAATAGAGATACATGAAAAGAACTATGTATCCGGAGACTGGCGGAAAGTCGTAAGCGGTAGGTCACTGGACCCAGACATTCACTGATAGAGAAAGGTCCGATGTACCTGGGAGCCAGCCTCAGGGAAGGAACCCTAAGGCAGATGTGGCGGGTACTGAGCCAAACCCGGTCCCCCAGGTTAAAGAATGGAGAGGGGCAACGGTGGCTGTCTGACATCCGGTTTTTTTGCACAATGCACCGCAGTACTTGGCTGTGAATTGAGAACCCTAATCAGATGCTATGTGCAGGGGAAGACCATGTAGCCTGAAAACATGCAGGGTAAACAACCGTGCCAACTCAGGGGCCGATGGCAGCTTGGGAAGAGGTATAAAGTGTGCCATCTTGGAGAACCTATCGACTACTAACCATATCACCTGGTTGCCGGAAGAGATGGGCAGGTCTACCACAAAGCCTGTGGAGATGTGGGTCCACGGTTCTCGCGGAGCTGGAAAAGGCTGTAGGAGTCCCCATGGCCGGTCGGGTAGCAGTTTCTGTTGGGCGCAAGTCGGGCAGGAACTGACGTAGGCACGGACATCCTGAGTCATACGAGGCCACCAATAATAATGGGACAACAAGTCCAAGGCTCATGCTCTGCCTGGGTGCCCAGCAGTGAGGGAATCATGGGCCCAAGATAACACCTTGGGTCGAAGGCGGAGTAGGACCACCAACTTCCCTGGAGGTACTGTGTCCATGATGGCCAGTAGGACCTTGGCGGAGTCCAGAATATAACGGAGTGGATCCGGTGTGTCTTCAGCCTCGTGAAGTCTAGACAGGGGATCTGCCTGGGCATTCTTCGTTGCGGGACGATAGCGTAGTATAAAGTTGAAACGGCTGAAGAAGAAGGTCCAGCGGGCCTGCACAGGTTCAGATGCTGCGCCTTGCTGAGATATTCTAGATTTTTGTGGTCGTGTAGACTGTGATGGGGTGTTGCGCCCCCTCCAACCATTGTCTCCATTCTTCAAAGGCCATCTTTATGGCCAATAGCTCCTTGTCTCCAATTCCATAGTTTTTCTCTGCGGAAGAAAATTTGTGAGAGAAGAAGGAACAGGGGAGTAAAGTCCCTTGGCTGGAGTGCTAAGGACTGCCCCTACGGCTATGTCGGAGGCGTCAACCTCCACGATGAACCGGCGAGCCGGGTCAGGGTGGTGGAGACAGGGCTCCTGCAGGAAAAACCTCTATAGTTCCTCAAAGGCTTGGACAGCCTCAGCGGGCCAATGCTTGGTGTCAGAGCCCTTCCTTGTAAGGACTGTAAGTGGTGCTATGATATGGGAATACTGTGGGATGAAGTTCCTGTAAAAGTTGGCGAAGCCAAGGAATCGTTGCAGTGAACGAAGTCCCACCAGTTGTGGCCACTCCCGGATGCTGGTTAATTTGTCCAGGTCCATTCGGAAGCCAGAGGTGGAAACGATAAAGCCCAAGAAGGGCAGGAACTCCTGTTCAAAGTGGCATTTCTCTAATTTCGCGAATAGGCGATGTTTTCTTAGGCTTTGTAGAACCCGACAGAGATAGCGGATACACCCGTCCATGGGGCGGAACTGTGTTGGGCATGAGATCAATGGCGCAATCGAAGGGGCGATGCTCCGGAAGAGACTCCGCCTCCTCCTTGGAGAATACATCGGAAAAGTCAGCATACTGTGGAGGCAGAGGAAGGGCAGCAGCTGCAAGTAAGAGCTGAGGTTGGGGCATCTGGTATAGGCAGGTGGCAAAGCAGTCGGATCCCCAAGCAGTGATTTGGAGTGTCCTCCAGTCGATGGTAGGCGAGTGTTTCTGCAACCAAGAAAAAGCACCACTTGGTGAATGGCCTTTTCTAGGATGAAGAAGGATATCTCCTCCTTGTGGAGAACTCCAGTATGGAGGGTCACCGGAGCTGTGCAGAGAGTGACTCGACAAGGGAGCGGATCCCCCTAGATAGATGAGACCAGTAGTGGTGGGGTGCGACAAAGCACAGGGAGTTGCAGTTGGTGTACTAGTTTGGCCAGGATGAAGTTTCCTCCGGGCCCAGAGTCAATGAAGGCCAGGGTCGTAAAGGATCCTCCGGAAAACTGAAGCGTGACAGGAAATGTACATTGAGGAGCAGGATTGATGCAGCCTAGGGTCACCTCCCTGGTGACTCCTAGGCTCGAGAGTTTCCCGGACGCTCCGGGAATTGGGCCAACAAGTGACCCTTGCTGCCGCAGTATAGGAAAAGTCCAAGGGACCTGTGGCATTGTTTCTCCTCCACAGTTAAACGGCTTCGACCCAGCTGCATAGGTTCCTCCCTGCTTTCTGGTTGAGTCACAGGGACAGCAGAGGAGACCAAGGGGTGAGAGAAGGTCGGTGCCAGTGGCACTGTTCGGCATGCTGGCTTTAGTTCTTTCATGCATAAGAACATAAGAACATAAGAAAATGCCATACTGGGTCAGACCAAGGGTCCATCAAGCCCAGCATCCTGTTTCCAACAGTGGCCAATCCAGGCCACAAGAACCTGGCAAGTACCCAAAAACTAAGTCTATTCCATGTAACCATTGCTAATGGCAGTGGCTATTCTCTAAGTGAACTTAATAGCAGGTAATGGACTTCTCCTCCAAGAACTTATCCAATCCTTTTTTAAACACAGCTATACTAACTGCACTAACCACATTCTCTGGCAACAAATTCCAGAGTTTAATTGTGCGTTGAGTAAAAATGAATTTTCTCCGATTAGTTTTAAATGTGCCCCATGCTAACTTCATGGAGTGTCCTCTAGTCTTTCTACTATCCGAAAGAGTAAATAACCGATTCACATCTACCCGTTCTAGACCTCTCATGATTTTAAACACCTCTATCATATCCCCCCTCAGTCGTCTCTTCTCCAAGCTGAAAAGTCCTAACCTCTTTAGTCTTTCCTCATAGGGGAGTTGTTCCATTCCCCTTATCATTTTGGTAGCCCTTCTCTGTACCTTCTCCATCGCAATTATATCTTTTTTGAGATGCGGCGACCAGAATTGTACACAGTATTCAAGGTGCGGTCTCACCATGGAGCGATACAGAGGCATTATGACATTTTCCGTTTTATTCATCATTCTTTTTCTAATAATTCCCAACATTCTGTTTGCTTTTTTGACTGCCGCAGCACACTGAACCGACGATTTCAATGTGTTATCCACTATGACACCTAGATCTCTTTCTTGGGTTGTAGCACCTAATATGGAACCCAACATCGTGTAATTATAGCATGGGTTATTTTTCCCTATATGCATCACCTTGCACTTATCCACATTAAATTTCATCTGCCATTTGGATGCCCAATTTTCCAGTCTCACAAGGTCTTCCTGCAATTTATCACAATCTGCTTGTGATTTAACTACTCTGAACAATTTTGTGTCATCTGCAAATTTGATTATCTCACTCGTCGTATTTCTTTCCAGATCATTTATAAATATATTGAACAGTAAAGGTCCCAATACAGATCCCTGAGGCACTCCACTGTCCACTCCCTTCCACTGAGAAAATTGCCCATTTAATCCTACTCTCTGTTTCCTGTCTTTTAGCCAGTTTGCAATCCACGAAAGGACATCACCACCTATCCCATGACTTTTTACTTTTCCTAGAAGCCTCTCATGAGGAACTTTGTCAAACGCCTTCTGAAAATCCAAGTAAACTATATCTACCGGTTCACCTTTATCCACATGTTTATTAACTCCTTCAAAAAAGTGAAGCAGATTTGTGAGGCAAGACTTGCCCTGGGTAAAGCCATGCTGACTTTGTTCCATTAAACCATGTCTTTCTATATGTTCTGTGATTTTGATGTTTAGAACACTTTCCACTATTTTTCCTGGCACTGAAGTCAGGCTAACCGGTCTGTAGTTTCCTGGATCGCCCCTGGAGCCCTTTTTAAATATTGGGGTTACATTTGCTATCCTCCAGTCTTCAGGTACAATGGATGATTTTAATGATAAGTTACAAATTTTTACTAATAGGTCTGAAATTTCATTTTTTAGTTCCTTCAGAACTCTGGGGTGTATACCATCCGGTCCAGGTGATTTACTACTCTTCAGTTTGTCAATCAGGCCTACCACATCTTCTAGGTTCACCGTGATTTGATTCAGTCCATCTGAATCATTACCCATGAAAACCTTCTCCATTACGGGTACCTCCCCAACATCCTCTTCAGTAAACACCGAAGCAAAGAAATCATTTAATCTTTCCGCGATGGCTTTATCTTCTCTAAGTGCCCCTTTAACCCCTCGATCATCTAACGGTCCAACTGACTCCCTCACAGGCTTTCTGCTTCGGATATATTTTAAAAAGTTTTTACTGTGAGTTTTTGCCTCTACAGCCAACTTCTTTTCAAATTCTCTCTTAGCCTGTCTTATCAATGTCTTACATTTAACTTGCCAATGTTTATGCTTTATCCTATTTTCTTCTGTTGGATCTTTCTTCCAATTTTTGAATGAAGATCTTTTGGCTAAAATAGCTTCTTTCACCTCCCCTTTTAACCATGCCGGTAATCGTTTTGCCTTCTTTCCACCTTTCTTAATGTGTTGAATTCACCGGTCAATCCGACCTGCCAGGTCAATTAGCCCCTCCAGTTCTTTCAGGAGTTCCCGAGCAGCCAGTTCATCCTTTATCTGTGAGGACAGCCCCTCGAGAAAGATGCTGCGCAGGCTGTCTTCCCGCCAACCTAGCTCGGAGGCCAGGGTGCGGAATTCCATTGCAAATTCTGCCAATGTGCGAGAACCCTGCTGGAGATGGAGCAGTTCAGAGGCAGCAGTGGACTGGTGACCGGGATCATCGAACGCCTGGTGAAAAGTCTGGACGAACCGGGACAGGTCTCCGAGCACCGCATCCCTGCATTCCCACAGTGGGGAGGCCCAGGCTAGGGCCTTGCCATCCAGCAAGGACAGGATATACATGGTCTTGACCTGGTCAGTTGGGAACTGTGTGGGATGAAAAGAGAACCTCATGAAACAGTGGTTCAAAAACCTTCTGCATTGCTTCGGATCCCCGGCGTAACAAGGTGGAACAAGCAATTGTAGTAATGGGAACGGTGACGAGGGAATCACCGGAGGAGGAGCAATTGCCACAGGACCGGAAGCAGACTTCAGATGATTAGCTAAGCGCTCAACCGTGACAGACAAGACTTCAAGGCATTGCTGTTGCTCCTGCAAGCATTGGGCCAAACCAGGAATGGCCTGTAGACCGGACAAATCCACTGGGTCCAAGACCTTTGCAAACTGTTAGGACTGTGGCCCTTGGACTGGAGTGAGTGGTGGTGACCACTGAGGAATTGCCCCCAATGGATCTTGTGAAGCTGGTGAGGACAACCCGACAGGACCTTCACTTATACCAGCCCTCGTTCCCCGCAGGTTGAGTCCTTGGGTGCCGGGACCGGCAGGATTTAGCTGCGGGTGCCTCAAGGAAGATGGTGAAGCTGATGAAGAAGGCAGAGTCAGAGGTCCGGGTCTGGGCTGGCAGCGAAGAAGCAGAAGGGAGTCCAGGCAGCAGACAAAATCCTGGGCAGGCAGCAGACAAGCAAGAGCGAAGTATCAGGCCAAGAGTCGAGATGGGCAGCAGACAGGCAGAGACCAAAAGACAAGCCAAGGTCAAACCAGGAGAACAAGCCGAGGACGGGGGTCACAGGAACTGAGGATCAAGGAGACTGGAATGAAGGCACGGGCAGGAAAGCAGGAACTGGAATGCCGGGACAGGAATCAGGAACACAAGGACTGGAGTAGCAGGAACGGAACCAGGAAAAAGATCAAGCAGGAACAGGAACGAAGACATCTGGAACAGCAACTAGCACTCCAAGGAGATAACCTGTTGCAAAAGCAAAGGACTGCAGGCTGCTGTGGGGTTTAAATACCCTTCCCTAGTGATGTCATCTTCCGGGGCCAGGCCGAGTTTTCCCACCACGACCCCTTTAAAGGGTGGGGCCTCCCACGCACGCACGCCTAGGGAGAGCCCCCGCCGGACGGAGGACAGCATTTGTGGCCATGAAGTAGGCCATGGTTGGCCTGCCGTGGAGTGATTCATGCCACGCCGGGCCGCAGCGGAGGCGAGCGAAGGAGCAGGTAGGAGAGCCGCAACAGCCTTCATTTGGATTGTTTCCAAATGATTTGGATTGTTTCCGTCCTGTCTCTTTTTTAGATACGGTCTCCAGAACTGAACACAGTACTCCAGGTGAGGCTTAACCAAGGATCTGTACAAGGACATTATCACTTCCCTTTTCCTGCTGTTATATCTCTTTCTATGCAGCTCAGCATCTTTATGTCATTGCTTCACTGCCTTCACATCGTCAGACACAATCACCCCATGATCCCTCTCTTAGTCCATATATGATAGTCTTTTTCCCCCTATCATTTGCAACTCTTTTGGATTACTACACCCCAGGTGCATTACTCTGCACTTCTTGGCATTGAATTGCAGCTGCCAAATCGTTGACCACTCTTTAAACTTTCTTAAATAACTTTTCATTTTCTCTACTCCTTCAGGCATGTCTGCTCTTTTGCGAATCTTATTACCATCCGCGAAAAAGGCACATTTTTCCTTCTAACCCCTCCACAATGTCGCTCATGAAGATATTAAACAGAACCAGTCCCAAAATGGATCCTTGAGGCACTCCACTTAACACCGTTATCTCATCAGAGTGGGTTTCATTTACCATTACCTGTCAGTCAACCAGTTAGTAATCCACTCAACAACCTTGGCGCTCACACCCAAGCTTATGTAGGGCCGTATCAAAAGATTTGCTGAAATCCAAGTAAATCACATTGAATACTCTTTTTTGATCCAGTTCTCTAGTCACCCAGTCAAAGAAGTCAATCATATTTGTCTGGTAGGATCTTCCCCCTGGTGAATCCATGCTTCCTCAAGTTCTGCAACCCACCAGATTGTAAATAGTTCACTATCTTTTCCTTCAGCAGTCTCCATTACTTTTCCCACCACTCAGGTAAGGCTAACCAGCCTGTAGTTTCCAGCCTCCTCTTTGCTACCACTCTTGTGAAGCGGGAGCACAACTGCTGTTCTCAAATCATGCAGCACCACTCTCATGTCCAGGGATCTACTGAACAGGTCTTTCAACGAACCCGCCAGCACATCTCTGAGCTCCCTTATAATTTATGATGTACCTCATCTGGCCCCATGGCCTTGTCCACTTTCAGGTTTCCTAGCTCTTCCCATACATTCTCATCTGTAAACGGGGTTGTAACTAATCCACTCTCATCCATGGTCATGTCAATCAGCAGTGGTCTTTCTGCAGGGTCTTCTTTAGTAAACCCCAAACTGAAGTATTTGTTTGATATTTCTGCTATTTTTCGTCTTTCTCCACACATTGCTCCTTGTCACCTTTCAGATTTATAATACCACCTCTGGCCTTCCTCCTTTCTATGAGTGATGGACCCTATGGCCATGTCACCATTAAGATTTGGTTGATTTAGCTAGAGAGAATAGGTTACAATAGAGGGAGGTACCATTCAAATACAGCTCCTCCTTCTGTGGAGTCTGGAATGGCCGTCCCCTTGGAAGTCTATTTAGGAGCTCTCCACAGTGAGCTCGGGAGGCAGTCCCTTTAGGCTAGCACAGAGTGCAGAGGTGTTAGGAGTTTACATTTTTTTGTTTAAAGGCCCAGTTGGTACTGGCAGGCTAAACCAGTCTGTTGGTCCTGACCAGGGTCGGGAGGGTTTTCCTTCCAGTCTACTCACTAGCTGGTTGGGCTATCCCTCTGGGTTGCTTTTGAGGGTTTTGAGATTTTTCATGGTAGGATCCTTGTGAGACATCTGCGCCTTTCCTTGGCACAGGGATTGGGGTACCCTGTGTCTGGGATGCCCAGGGATAGGGAAAACCTGCCCTCCATAACCTCGGTGAGGAAGGGGGAGTCAGTGACCCACTGCAAGGAACAACTCTGGTGTTAATATCAGTTTTTTGGGGAAAGAATACATTTTGTTAGAAGATTCGGGAGGAAGGCTTTGGCTCCCCCTTCCTGCTAGAAGCAAGAGATCTGCTTGTTTCAAAGATGGTCCCTTACATCAAAGATCCAGAGAGAGTAGTGAAGAGACTGTGTAAGATCAAGGAGATCCTGAAAATCTGCTAACCGTGAGTACAGGAAAATAACATCACTGGGGTCACCCATCCGGTGTTCACCACCCTGGGGAGAGAAAGAGAGGATTTACTTTCTGTGCCACAGACTTTGCTATTTTTATCAGCTTGGAGGGGATTTTGACCATCCTAAGGACCCTGCCCATCTGGGAGCTCCACTTCACTTTAAATGAAGAGAGTGGATGTTTTCCCTGCCCTGATATATAAGTGAGTCCTGCACAGAGGGAGTCCTGCACAGAGGGAAGAGTCCTGCACAGAGGGAAGAGACTGTAAAGGTCCTGCACAGAGGGAAGAGACTGTAAAGGAACTGAAGAGAGATATCTGTGGTGCTGCAGTTTGAGTTTCACCAGTGTTTACCAGTATTATTTTGGACACTAACCAAGTGGCTCCAGAGTATTTATTTCTGCACTCACTGCACCCCCATCAGAGACCAACATCCTCCCCAGGGGGAACACAAGGGAATGTGTAAAGAAACCACCCCTGAAAGGACTCCTTTCTTCCCCCAGTCCAGTGAATCCACACCTTGGGAAGTAAAGGAGGCACCAGAGCTAGTCAGGGTCCCTGCCCCAAAGAGTTCAAATAATCTTATGGCCTCACCCATGCTGGACTGGAACACCGGGGTGGGGTTACATATGATATATCTGAAAAATGGTTTGTCACTTCGCTTTACCTCTTTGGGCAAGTCTTTCTTCTGCTTGCCCTTTTGCTTTCCTGATTTCTTTCTTCATCTCCCTCAGTTTCTCAGGTATTTTTCCCTGTGTTTCTAATTTGGGGATCAATTGTACTTCTTGAATGCTGGGGGGGGGGGGGGGGGGTTCCTTATTTTTTTCAACTACCACCTTTGAGAATCAAGTTGGTTTCTGTTTCCTTTTCTAACGTATAGATTTGTTGCCTTTGTAATAGCTCCTTTAAATGTGGCCCACTGTTGTTCTGTCTCCCCCATTTTCTCCCAGTCTTCTAGTTCTTCCTCCAGGTACGATCCTATTTTGACAAAGTCTGTATTTTTTTTTAAACGTAACTCTTGGATCCTCATGTAACCTCGCTGTATCCTAGTTGTGATATCAAACCGTATCGCCTGATGATCACTGGTACCCAGATGGGCACCTACACTGACATTAGCGACATTAGCCCCATTTGTGAGCACCAGGTCAAGTATCACATCCTTCCTGGTGGGTTCCATTATTATTTGTTTGAGCAGAGCCCCTTGAAGGGCACCCACTACCTCTCTGCTTACTGCAGCGCTTCCAAGCACCCTGCCACAGGTGGCTTGGCTCCATCTCCTGCTGCAAGTGAACCAATGAGCCACGGGAAGTGGAGCTAGGTAGCATAGCAAGGCATGCTCCAAAGCCTTACTCACACTTCTGCCACTGCTCCAGCCGTGGACAGAATAGATGCTGGATTAAAGGCACAGAGTATCTGCAAGGAAAAAAACGCTAGTATTGTAGTTGACTGGCCTTGGTTCACATTTCAGCAGGGCGTCCCTCTTCCTGCACTTTCTCCTCATTCTCCATGACCTGCCTATGATATTTTTAACGGTACCATAATGCTGCCAGTGGCTACAGGGCCCCCTCCCTGCATGGGCCCTGGTGAAGCTGCCCTCCCTGCCCCCACCCCTCCATCCTAGCCACTGATTTTTGTATCATTTGCAAACAGGCATATTTTTCTCTTAAGCCTTTTTGGAATGTCACTAATAAAGATGTTAAAAAAAAAAAAAGAACCTGCCTTCGCAGGGTTGCTCTTCAGGTTTATTTTTTTCAACCTCCCACTAATTCTCTATGCAAGCAAATTTGGAGCTAGGCATTCCAGTTCAAGGAAATTCAAAAGGTGTAAAGCTAAATGCAAGTAAATATTGGTTATTTCCACCTACTGAAGTTTGGAAGTTTGCAATCACTTCTCCTCTACCCCCCCCACACTAAAACAAACACTGATCGTCAGTTTATTTAGCTGAAGCCCAGAGACGGGGATTACGTGAAGCCTGAGCACCTGCCCTTGCACAGGCAGGTGTGGTCGCTGGTGGAAGGCTCTGCTGTTTATTTATTGGTGAGCCTAGTCAGGGAGAGGGGGTGGTGACTTTGCGAGTCCAAGAGGGTGGGATTAGGCTGTAGGGAATACCACTGACGAGCTTCCCAGCCAATCAGTGAAACAGGAGTTAGCAAACTCCCGGAGGAGAGGACTGTAGAACTAGAGGTGGTGGTGGTGGTGGCACAGATGGCCAGGGACATGGCAACAAGCTCACCCTTGGCCTTTCTTTTCCTTATGAGCTTGTACCCAGGGGGGAGCTTTTTTTTTTTTTTGTCCTTCTTTAATCAGGTGCATTTGCTGCTCCACTTATTTTTCTTGCTCTGGGGATTTCTTTGTGTCTTAGGAAAAGACAACAAGGGGTTGAAAGCAAAGGTTTCTGAACATTTGCCTCTGTGCGGGGGGCCTGTCGCTTGTCACCTGAGCCTGAAGCGGGCCAGAGAAGGTTGGAGGCTGCACTTGGTTGGAGATTCTAAACTCAGGATCACTCTGCTGACATCAGCGGTGCCGAGAACAGGGGAAGCAATCTAGTTTGAGTTGACATGGCCACCCATCGGTGGCCGCCCATCAATGGCCAAGGGCACATACCATGGCTGTCACTTTTTAGCTTCCATCCAACTATTTTGTTTGAAGGGGGTTCCAATTTTCAGCCATTGGGACCCCAGAGAAGAGGAACAATGTAGGGTGATACAAGGCATTGGCAATTCCCCTATTATTGCCCTCCCCCCAATACAAACTCAGTAACTCTAGCATGGCAGGTGTAACAATAACAATTGTATCCCTAAACTGGCCTATCATAGAACATCCTACCTATCAGCAAAAGGGGTGGGTTGGGTGAGAAAATGCTATCTAAGAACTGGCAGCAAACAAAGGGTGCGGTGGGAGCCAGTGGATTTAAAATCTCACACTGTCTCTGCCCCACTCACCCGCATCACTCCATCAACTTGGGAACCAATTCAGGTTGGCCGGACTGGTGTTGTGTTCAAATTACTTCACCAAGACTGGCGTCAGCCAATCCCAGGGGTGCAATATCATTCAGTAGCACCAAATGAAAAGGTAAAGGACTCTTCATCGGCTGCAGCAACTATGCAGCTGGTGCCATTACCCTCCTCGTGCTGCCTCCCTGGTTAAACTGAGGTTATGACAGAAGCTGCTGTGAATAGCCCGCCACAGTGCATGAGTAACAAAGGAATGGCCAACTATCCAAAGTGAAAAACAATGGCCAACTATCCAAGAAAAACATAAAAACATGGCTTTTTAAACAAGCATTTTACAGAGACAGGAGAATAGAGAGAAATATTTCAGGAAAAGACAGAAAGGCACCGACATACAGTCCTTAGGACTATACACTAGATTAGTCTATGAACTCTACACCACAATAAAACATAACTATAATACTATGTGTAATAAAGCTACCGGTGTAAGTACCTTGGTACAATTGGTCATGAACTACTTCGCTAAATGTCTATGTTTAATGATATATTGTAACCGAACCTTTGACGGCACCTGTTAGAATGTACTATAGTACACTTTTACCTACATTAAATATGTGCCTACATGTAAACCGTTGCGACGGTATTTAACTTAGCAACGGTATAGAAAAGTTTTTAAATAAATAAATAAATTGTCAGCATCAGACGGCATCTGGAAGGGGAAATAAAAGACGTGCACTTACACATTCAAATACAGGCTAATGCTGGTGAGCATGGGTAAGCCATCAGTATGTCTAATGTACAATGTGTACATTCTAAAGTGCCAATCCACTGTATGGCCTTCATTCGTTAGAACAGCAGCTTCCAGGGTTTGCTTGAAGAAAGCCACAAATTGAAAATGACTCAAAGGTATGTGTCATGTTGCAGCAAAAATAACCTGTCCCCTCATGGGTGGATGGTCATATAAGCCAGAGTGGTCTGTACTGTGAATGTCACTGAACTAGGTACTGCTGCCAAGGTGATGACCTGACCCCAGGCCTCTTGGTCTGCCTTTAACTGTCGCAAGCGTAGCAGCATCCTGCCCCCTGTATTGTGATGTTGGAGTTCAATAAACCAATTGACTGATATCAGTGCCGTGCAAGCCGTGAGGCTTCCTAATAATTCCTTACATTCTGTTTGCTTTTTTGATCGCCACAGCCCACTGAGCCAATGATTTCCATGGATTATCCACTATGAAACCTAGATCACTTTCCTGGGTGGTAACTGCTAAGATAGAACCTAACATTGTGTAACTACATCAAGGGTTATTTTTCCCTATATGCATTACTTTGCACTTGTCTGTTATGCTCACTGGCAGCGGCAACCCATGGCCCACACCACTCACCTGCCACCTCTCTCTCTCTCTCTGGCTCCGAGCGTCCTTGCGGCAGCAGCGAGCCGCTGTTGCCGCGCTCCACCTCTGGTCCGGGCCTCCCGCAGACCGCGTAGCGGCCGAGATGTTGCCGACCGTTGCTCCCATCTGAGCCCTCTCTAGGCGCTTGCGCGCGCCGTCTTGGCTCCTTTTGAAGGGCCAGCGGCAGCAAAACAGGGTCCGGCCCTTTGTGATAACGTCAGGCCCTCCAGCCTATTTAAGGTCCGCCTCTAGCTCCAGCCGACTGACTTGGCAACGAGTTCCATGGTTCCTGCTTCAGCGTTCCTTCTTCGGAGGTTCCTGGTTCAACATTTCCTGCCTCGGAAGTTCCTGCTTCAGCGGCCCAGCTTCAGCAGTCTTCTCTCCACTTCTTGGAGACAGCTGTCAGTACCTCGCCTCCGGCTCCGGCCCTCTCCGGGTCCTCCTCGGGCCAGACCTCACCACCACCTGCTGCCACCTGCCTTTGACCTAGGACCTGACCATCGCCTTCTGCCGCCTGCCTTGACCTCAGACCGGACCTCACCACTGCCTGCTGCACCCTGCCTTTGACCTCAGACCGGACCTGGCCTCTCCTCCTCCTGCCTACCTCCAGCTTCGCCCATCTCGGGCCCAAGACCCAACATTGACATCCTCTGGCTGCTCTCCCAGGACCAGCCACTCAGAGGCCTGCCTAAGACCAGCCGGCCCCGGCACCTAAGGGCTCAACCTGCGGAGAACGTGGACTGGTACTGGCGAAGATCCTGTTGGCCTCTGCTTCCCGTCCGGCCTCGCCTCCCAACGGTGGGAACCTGTGGGGCTCACCCTCTACAGGTAGCGCCAACACCACCTCGGGCCAAGGATCCACAAACCCTAACATTGTCCACGTTAAATTTCATCTGCCATTTGGAAGCCCAATCTTCCAGTCTCACAAGGTCCTCCTGCAATTCATCACAATCCGCTTAAGATTAAACTGCTCTGCATAATTTTGTGTCATCCGCAAATTTGATCACCGCACTCGTCGTACCCCTTTCCAGATCATTTATAAATATATTTAAAAAGTACTGGTCCAAATACAGATCCCTGAGGCACTCCACTGTTTACCTTTTTCCACTGTGAACCTGACCATTTAATCCCATTCTCTGTATCCTGTCTTTTAACCAGTTTGCAATCCACAAAAGGCATCGCCTCCTATCCCATGACTTTTTAGTTTTCTTAGAAGCCTCTCATGAGGAACTTTGTTGAATGCCTTCTGGAAATCCAAACGCACCACCTCCCCAGCCCATTCCCTTTTTCAGCTTTTCCTCTTATCCCCATCCTTCTTATAATGCCCAACTGATCCTGTCATCCCTTCTCTCAACTCATCCCCCATTCACGCCTCATCCCCATCTCCTCTCAACTCCCAGGCTCACCTCCTCCTCTTCATCCCTTCTCCCACCCTGTTCCCAGTATCTATTACAACCTCCAGTTGATCCTGTGTTAACCTCCTCTCACCCTCCACAGTCAATTTCTCTCCAGCTGATCCAACACTGAAACCCCTCTTGCATCTGATTACTTCGTACAAACACCTCCTCCTCCTTCAAACCCCCCAGGCTAGAGTCAGTAGCACTATTTTTCTTGGGACCCCAAATCAAAGGTGGATGACAGTTGGTAAAAAAAGAGGGCTGGCTGATGACAGGGGCAACATTTTTCTTTGGGGTTGATTCAGTGGCAGATAAGGAGAAAGAAGCAATGGCTATCTCCACTGGTTCCTACATTCTCAGTTCTCCCATCCCTTCTTGGTTAGACCCAAGTCCAACGGTGATCGGCAAATGGGAAAAACATTAATAGTGGAAGTCAGAATGGGGCCTGCGAGTTAGTACAACCTCACAGACTCTGCAGTACTTCTGATCCTTCCTTGTGAGGGCTTCCTGTTACAACAGAAATTCATGCAAGGGCTGGGACACTGCAGGGCCTATGAGTGCATGCTGGGTCACAGGGCCCATGCTGACGTCCACTAGTAATGCTGCTGCTAGCACCTGAACAGCAATGTTGATCAAGTTACTTGTAACCCCAGCTGAAGGTTTTATGATCCCATTTGGGGTCCCAAACCACATTTCGGGAAGCCTTGATTTACAAGCTTGCCATGGTTTGTGAGTCATGGGTGAAAGAGAATCTCATTCTCCAGTACCAGTGCCTTACTTACATGAAGGAGATTCTGCTGTGAACAGTAATGCTAGAGGCAGATGCAATGGGAATGTAGCACAGGAAAAAGTGACCACCCCAAAGAGTAGTGTGAGCATGAACAGCATCCTGTTAGCTTCTTCTTTCTCCCCCACCTTAATATGCCACAGTCTCATTGCACCCACAGACACATTTCTCCTGACACAGGCCATAGCTAAAACAGCTGCAAGAGAGCCCCTCCCCCAAAGTAAGACCTCAGCAGAAATTTCTGTGACATGCCATCTAACAGGGTCCATCGAGGACATGTCAACAGATCCACCAGCATATTGGCTAGACAAATGCGCGGTCTGGCCAGACCTGGCCAAGGTAGGCCAGTATTATCTTTCCTGCCAAGTAACTAGCATGTCCAGTGAATTTGTCTTCTAAATGGCATAGGATATCGTTTGCTCTCATTGTTCACTGGTACCAGAGTTGATGGAAAAGTTGGTGTTTTTGAAAATCAGCCTGAATTTGCGGGATTTTCTAAAATTTCCATGTGAGTAGCAAGACGACTGAAAGAAACTTGAGGATTTTTCTGCTACTCTGCCTAGCTGTTATGCCCTTGCCACTACATTTTGGGGGTCCTGCTACTGCTCTGCCTAACTGCCCTGCTCCTGTCATAACACCTTGGCTGCGTTCTATACCTCTTGTGCTACACCTTGGGGGTATTAGTGCCATTCTTCCTTACTGCCATATTGCAGCCTTTACACCTTGGGGCTCTTGCTGCCACTTTGCCTATCTATCATGCTCATGGGGTTCTTGCTATCATTCTGCCTTGCTGCATTACCCTAAACTCTACGTCTCGGGGTTCTTGCTGCGACTCTACTTTGCTGATATACTCCTTATGCTACACACTTTGGGGTATTTCTGTCCCTCTGCCTTGCTGTTATACCCCAGACTCTACACTTTGGGGTGTTCTTGCCACTGTGGGTAGCTGCTTTGCACCTCTCGTAGTGTCTTGGGGTCTTCATGCCATTGTTTGTGCTGCTTTTTCCCTGAGTACCTCTTTTTTTTTTCTGCCAACTTTGCTGCTTTCTTTCCCCCTTCATGGTGCATTAGAATATTCATGCCAGACTTGATGCCACTTTCCCTTCTCGTGCGGCTTTTTTGGGGGTAATAGCATTGTTATTGTGCCCTCTTTTGAAGTCTTGGGGTGCTCTGGCCACTTGTTCTACTCCTTTAATCCTCTGCCCTACTGATACCCTTTTGCCTCCTGAAAACAACAAAGGAGTATCTATATGTATGAACATATAGATAATGCTGGTTTTATAAATACTTGTACTTATCACACTCAACAGGCACCAGGCCTCAAATGAGCAAACAACCATGACTGTATAATCATGTACCAGCTTAAGTCCAAAAAGTGATATTTTACATTCCAACTGAATTTTTTAAATGTTCGTATGCACAATAAAACCAGTTCATATTCAAACTTATAGGAAAAACATGAGGACCACTACAAACAAATAACTCTGTCAAAAAGGCTAAAACCATAGTTTTTGTGTGGTGAGTATGCTTGCTTATTCAATCTTTTCTGTCAAACACTATGTTCTCTGTAACACTGTCAGTGTTTCCACAGAACCTGTTTGCTTCAGAGGCTAAAGTTTGCACTTAATGGTTGGGACTCTATCACCATTGTCCCATATGTTTTCTTGATATTTCTGCTAGTTGGATGGTTTGGGTAAATATTTTGAGATCCTTTTGCCTCTTTACAATGCCTTAGACTATTAATGCCACTTTTGGTGCTATTTTGCTAGTCTTGATGGCTTGGAGATCTCTTTCTCCTTTTCATGATGTTTCCCCACAAGTTTCTTTACAACTGAATAAAAAAACTCCAATTTTTAGTCTCATAATAGGCTGTGTTGCTTCTCCCATTTACTTTGATAGGAAACAGAAAACAAATAAAACATTTTTTTCTACAAAATGAATCAATAAACTGAAAGAAAAATGTTGCCATTAGCTCCAGCTTCTCTGGAAAATCACTAACAAGGACGTTAAAAAAACCCCCCCAAAACAACTTTGGAGCTGGGCATTTCAGCTCAAGGGAATCTAAAAGGTATAAAGCTAAATGCATGTCAACATCGGTTATTTCCACGTGCTCACGTTTCGAAGTTTATAATCCCTTCTCCTCCACCCCCCAACTAAAGCAAACACTGCGAGTCTATTCCGCTAAAGCCCAGCGACGGGACTCACCTGCAGCCTGAGCTCCCGCCCTTGCACTGGCAGGCGGGGTAGTCGGTGGAAGATTCTTCTGCTTATTTATTCATGAGGGGGCGTTCCCGCGCGAGTCCAGGAGGGCGGGGTTAGGCTATAGGGAGTACCATTGATGAGCCGTTCAGTCAGTCAGTGAAATCGGAGTCTGCAAACCCCCGGAGGAGAGTAGTACAGAAAGCGACAGCGGTGGTGGCGCGGACGGCCGGGACACGCTAAAGTCGCCCGCGGTCATGGACCGGAACCTACTGGCCTTCCTGCTCCTTGTGAGCTTGCATCCAGGTGGGAGCATTTGTTTCCTTCCTTTCTTTCTTGTAATCGGGATGTCTGCTGCTCCCACTTATTTTTCTTGCTCTGGGGATTTCTTTGTGTCGGGGGGGGAGACGAGAAGAGGTTGAAGGCGAAGCTGTCAGAAAGTTTGCCTCTGTGCAGCGCCTGGCACCTGTCACCTGTGCCTAAAGCGGGCCAGAGGAGGGTCGGAGGCTGCTCTTGTTTGGCGATTCCAGGCTCAGGATTACTCCTCTCATCTGCGGCGCAGAGAGCAGGGGAAACAAACTACATTGTGATCTTCACAGAGAAAGGGTGACTCATCCTCTTTCCTACCCCCAAACAATAATTAAATAGAAAAAACAAAAACAAGGAATCACGTATGAGAAGAAAAACTTAAATGAACTGAAATAAAATGCAAGGTGCATTTGTTTTAGTAGAACTGTGAAAAGTAATCTTGGTGAGGTTATTTGGTTGGTGGTTTGATGTGTGTATGTTGCAGATGTCTGTGTCATGTTTATTGTAATCCACAATGGATATTATACAATTGCAGATATATAAGTCATGTTAAATCAATCAGTCCGAGATTCGGAGTGTTTATAAAGTGAGTAGAATGGTGCTTTGGAGGAGTAGAGTTGATTATACGGTGCTGTGGATTATGTTATCTTGGTTTTTTTCCTTGTGATGATCCATGCAGCTGAAGTTCTGAAGTGTTTTGTTGAGTGTAAAAGGGGTTGTTTTTTTTGTTTTTTTTTTAATGCTTTTTCCTGGCTGTCAGACTGAGGGGAAAAAAATCTACACAAACATCCTTTATCCTGGTGAGCCTTTTTTTTCACCGTCTTATGGAGAATTTGCATTTTATAACGATCGTTCGTTTTGTGCCAACAGCTAGATCATTTTAATATCTGGTGGGTGTTTCTGAAGTAAAACTTTTTTTTTTTTTGTTCACCAGGTGGAGCTGTGAATAGTAGAATCTGATCGGGAACTTTTGTATGGTATTGAGGAAACCTTAGTTTCATGTTAGGAGTAGGTTTTGACTAATAAAAAGTGGGTCCCCGGCAAAACAGTGTCCAAGAAGGTTAGAAGTCACGTGAGCAGAAAACTCTTATTGTGTGATTAGCTGCCATGTGTTGCCACTGTTAGAGATAGAGACGGATGTAATAAGACGTGAGTATTATGTATGTTACAACCTGTAAACGGTGTAGACCAATATGCTTGTATAAACGGTTTATAAAAACGTTTAAATAAATATGCGCAGACTTTCGGTGCATAGTTTCAGTGCTCACCTGCTAAAAAATAGTTATTCTCAGTGCAGTAAGTTATGCAACTGAATCGAAGCTTTAAAAAAACAGTAACCCCAAAAATGTGTGCACAAAATTATAAGCATGGATAAAACAACATTTATGCACACATACCATGTTTTATGCACTGAAAATATGATTTGTGCACATGATTTTCTGCTCTTGAATCCTGGATACAGGACCCTTGCACCATGAACTTCACGTTCAGCTCCACAGTCTAACACTAGCCCCCAAAATTTTACTCCACTTCTGACCAGGAGTTAAATTTCCTTAACATGGGATTTGCATGGAAGAGAGCTAATTTGTGCCCACAGCTTTTGTGTGCGAAACTTTGTTAAATCAGGTGTAAAGTGTCTACAAAAATGTGCCCACAACTGTTAACGTGCACCTAGCCGAGTTGCACCGTATTGCACTGGCCTATTAGTTTAGGTAATGTAAGCAAAGATTTGGGGCATGTGAGTGACGCCTTGTGGGTGGTGATTTTCTGTGTTTCTGAATTTAAAGACACCACCAACTCGAGCAAAAAGTGCTTTTTGTAAAATCAGCCTTAGCAAAAACTTTTGGTGATTTTTTTTTCTTTTGTCTCTTGGGATCTGATTGCATGTTTATGGTTTAACAGAAATAGGTATTTGATTGCTCCCCTCCCCTCCCCCCCACGTCCCTCTCCCCCCTCCCTGTGTTTGGAGAGGTTGCTCAGGAATTACAAGACCAACTTTTTTTGCGAAACCTTAGAAGTGGCAATGCATACTGGCCGTTTGGAGATCAGATCCCCTGTTGTTGTTAAGGTAACAGAAACAGTAGATAATAGCCTTTAACATCACAAACAGTTATTATCCAGCATTAAGTCTGGCAACAGGGCGTTTTACAGCTACAGCACTAGAGTTTTCAAAATATCATCTTCTTGGCTCTGTAGCTACTTTTTTTTTTATTGGTCATCTGCTTTGACAAACCAGCTTTTTGTCCAAGCATATTTTCATGTATTTTCACACATTTTTTGTCAAATTAAAGTGAACACTTTACCATTCCTGTTATAACTTTTTTTTTTCCCTGAGTATATGGTTTCAGTTGTTTTTGATATATTTATTCTTTTATCTGTATCAGATTGGTACCTGTGCTAAGTTCTGCTAATGATCAGTACAGCAGCACCCTGATTTGCTTCAGTTAATTTGCATAGATTTGTAACAGTGGGTGCTAAGTAGAAGTCACTTTCATAAATTTATATTTTAATATCTCCCCAGGAATTAAAGAGAAAGGATGAAAAAAATGTAAATTTTAATGATCTCATTAGCTGTAAGTGAAAACTGAGTGAGCTGCTTACAAGCTTCTTTTACCAGCATTTCTATTTGTAAACCACCTTTCTATTTTAACCAATTCAATGGAAAGGTCAAACAAATGTAATCACTAAGATGCTCCTGCATTTGCTTAGCTGCTTGCATGATTCTGAATCTGAGTAAATTTAGGTGCCTCTTTGCTGATTTGCATCAAAACTTCACTGGCCCATACAGAAGTGGATTCAGGGGAAAACTATGACCATAATATAAGGAGTACACCTTTTTGTTTGTTTAAAAAAAAAATAATGCAGAAACATGGTAGAAATGAGAAGAAAAACATAGGTGATCTGGAAGTAGATTGCAAAGGAGTTTTCCCCTTAAAAAAAAAAATCCACATCTTTGACAGTCTGCCTTGCATCTGTGAAAAACTGGAAGTGGATTT